>NW_027478175.1:374209-748418 GCF_051020975.1 Osmia lignaria lignaria | reverse complement strand
AAGCCGCACCAACATAATAGAGATACAGAAACACCGTGGCCTCTTTCTTTGAGATAACTCTGCACTATTGCGAGCTGCAAATGCCACTTCCAGCTTCGCTGTGCAGAAGAGGAACAACAAGAAGAAGAAATATCTCGGAATATGTCCGTCAGGCCCCTTCCCTTGAGCGAAATCTGCAAATATCTCGGAAACGATGCCAGCTATGGGAAAATGTTAAGAGACCTTTTTTGTAGAGAATTAAGTTTCCTACTTTTTACGTTCTATGATATTTTTTGATCAGATGCGTAGTTCTCGAGATATATCAAGATATTTAAAAGTTCCGAAGCTGCACCAACATAATAGAGGTACAGAAACACCGTGGCCTCTTTCTTTGAGATAACTCTGCACTATTGCGAGCTGCAAATGCCACTTCCAGCTTAGCTGTGCAGAAGAAGAACAACAAGAAGAAGAAATATCTCGAAATATGTCCGTCAGGCCACTTCCCTTGAGATAAATCTGCAAATATCTCGGAAACGAAGCGAGCTACGGCAAAATGTTGAGAGACCTTTTTTGTAGAAAATTAGGTTTCCTACTTTTTATGTTCTATGATATTTTTTGATCAGATGCGTAGTTCTCGAGATATATCAAGCTATTTAAAAGTTCCGAAGCCGCACCAACATAATAGAGATACAGAAACACAGTGGCCCCTTTCTTTGCGATAACTCTGCACTATTGCGAGCTGCAAATGCCACTTCGAGCTTAGCTGTGCAGAAGAAGGACAACAAGAAGAAGAAATATCTCGAAATATGTCCGTCAGACCCCTTCCCTTGAGATAAATCTGCAAATATCTCGGAAACGAAGCGAGCTATGGCAAAATGTTAAGAGACCTTTTTTGTAGAGAATTATGTTTCGTACAATTTACGTTCTATGATATTTTTTGATCAGAAGCGTAGTTTTCGAGATATATCGAGATATTTAAAAGTTCCGAAGCCGCACCAATATAATAGAGATACAGAAACACCGTGGCCCCTTTCTTTGAGATAACTCTGCACTAATGCGACCTGCAAATGCAACTTCCAGCTTAGCTGTGCAGTAGAAGAACAACAAGAAGAAGAAATATCTCGAAATATGTCCGTCAGGCCCCTTCCCTTGAGATAAATCTGCAAATATCTCGGAAACGAAGCGAGCTATGGTAAAATGTTAAGATACCTTTTTTGTAGAGAATTAAGTTTCCTACTTTTTATGTTCTATGATATTTTTTGATCAGATGCGTAGTTTTCGAGATATATCGAGATATTTAAAAGTTCCGAAGCCGCACCAACATAATAGAGATACAGAAACACCGTGGCCTCTTTCTTTGAGATAACTCTGCACTATTGCGAGCTGCAAATGCCACTTCCAGCTTCGCTGTGCAGAAGAGGAACAACAAGAAGAAGAAATATCTCGGAATATGTCCGTCAGGCCCCTTCCCTTGAGCGAAATCTGCAAATATCTCGGAAACGATGCCAGCTATGGGAAAATGTTAAGAGACCTTTTTTGTAGAGAATTAAGTTTCCTACTTTTTACGTTCTATGATATTTTTTGATCAGATGCGTAGTTCTCGAGATATATCAAGATATTTAAAAGTTCCGAAGCAGCACCAACATAATAGAGATACAGAAACACCGTGGCCCCTTTCTTTGAGATAACTCTGCACTATTGCGAGCTGCAAATGCCACTTCCAGCTTAGCTGTGCAGAAGAAGAACAACAAGAAGAAGAAATATCTCGAAATATGTCCGTCAGGCCACTTCCCTTGAGATAAATCTGCAAATATCTCGGAAACGAAGCGAGCTATGGCAAAATGTTAAGAGACCTTTTTGTAGAAAATTAGGTTTCCTACTTTTTATGTTCTATGATGTTTTTTGATCAGATGCGTAGTTCTCGAGATATATCAAGATATTTAAAAGCTCCGAAGCTGCACCAACATAATAGAGATACAGAAACACCGTGGCCCCTTTCTTTGAGATAACTCTGCACTATTGCGAGCTGCAAATGCCACTTCCAGCTTAGCTGTGCAGAAGAAGAACAACAAGAATAAGAAATATTTCGAAATATGTCCGTCAGGCCCCTTCCCTTGAGATAAATCTGCAAATATCTTGGAAACGAAGCGAGCTATGGCAAAATCTTAAGAGACCTTTTTTGTAGAGAATTATGTTTCCTACAATTTACGTTCTCTGATATTTTTTGATCAGAAGCGTAGTTTTCGAGATATATCGAGATATTTAAAAGTTCCGTAGCCGCACCAACGTAATAGAGATACAGAAACACCGTGGCCCCTTTCTTTGAGATAACTCTGCACTATTGCGACCTGCAAATGCCACTTCCAGCTTAGCTGTGCCGAAGAAGAACAACAGGAAGAAGAAATATCTCGAAATATGTCCGTCAGGCCCCTTCCCTTGAGATAAATCTGCGAATATCTCGGAAACGAAGCGAGCTATGGCAAAATGTTAAGAGACCTTTTTTGTAGAGAATTAAGTTTCCTACTTTTTATGTTCTATGATATTTTTTGATCAGATGCGTAGTTCTCGAGATATATCGAGATATTTAAAAGTTCCGAAGCCGCACCAACCTAATAGAGATACAGAAACACCGTGGCCCCTTTCTTTGAGATAACTCTGCACTATTGCGAGCTGCAAATGCCACTTCCAGCTTAGCTGTGCAGAAGAAGAACAACAAGAAGAAGAAATATCTCAAAATATGTCCGTCAGGCCCCTTCCCTTGAGATAAATCTGCAAATATCTCGGAAACGAAGCGAGCTATGGCAAAATGTTAACATACCTTTTTTGTAGAGAATTAAGTTTCCTACTTTTTATGTTCTATGATATTTTTTGATCAGATGCGTAGTTCTCGAGATATATCAAGATATTTAAAAGCTCCGAAGCTGCACCAACATAATAGAGGAACAGAAACACCGTGGCCCCTTTCTTTGAGATAACTCTGCACTATTGCGAGCTGCAAATGCCACTTCCAGCTTAGCTGTGCAGAAGAAGAACAACAAGAATAAGAAATATTTCGAAATATGTCCGTCAGGCCCCTTCCCTTGAGATAAATCTGCAAATATCTCGGAAACGAAGCGAGCTATGGCAAAATGTTAAGAGACCTTTTTTGTAGAGAATTATGTTTCCTACAATTTAGCTTCTCCGATATTTTTTGATCAGAAGCGTAGTTTTCGAGATATATCGAGATATTTAAAAGTTCCGAAGCCGCACCAACATAATAGAGATACAGAAACACCGTGGCCTCTTTCTTTGAGATAACTCTGCACTATTGCGAGCTGCAAATGCCACTTCCAGCTTAGCTGTGCAGAAGAGGAACAACAAGAAGAAGAAATATCTCGGGATATGTCCGTCAGGCCCCTTCCCTTGAGCGAAATCTGCAAATATCTCGGAAACGATGCCAGCTATGGGAAAATGTTAAGAGACCTTTTTTGTAGAGAATTAAGTTTCCTACTTTTTACGTTCTATGATATTTTTTGATCAGATGCGTAGTTCTCGAGATATATCAAGATATTTAAAAGTTCCGAAGCCGCACCAACATAATAGAGATACAGAAACACCGTGGCCCCTTTCTTTGAGATAACTCTGCACTATTGCGCGCTGCAAATGCCACTTCCAGCTTAGCTGTGCAGAAGAAGAACAACAAGAAGAAGAGATATCTCGAAATATGTCCGTCAGGCCCCTTCCCTTGAGATAAATCTGCAAATATCTCGGAAACGAAGCGAGCTATGGCAAAATGTTAAGAGACCTTTTTTGTAGAGAATTAAGTTTCCTACTTTTTATGTTCTATGATATTTTTTGATCAGATGCGTAGTTCTCAAGATATATCGGGATATTTAAAAGTTCCGAAGCCGCACCAACCTAATAGAGATACAGAAACACCGTGGCCCCTTTCTTTGAGATAACTCTGCACTATTGCGACCTGCAAATGCCACTTCCAGCTTAGCTGTGCCGAAGAAGAACAGCAAGAAGAAGAAATATCTCGAAATATGTCCGTCAGGCCCCTTCCCTTGAGATAAATCTGCAAATATCTCGGAAACGAAGCGAGCTATGGCAAAATCTTAAGAGACCTTTTTTGTAGAGAATTATGTTTCCTACAATTTACGTTCTCTGATATTTTTTGATCAGAAGCGTAGTTTTCGAGATATATCGAGATATTTAAAAGTTCCGTAGCCGCACCAACATAATAGAGATACAGAAACACCGTGGCCCCTTTCTTTGAGATAACTCTGCACTATTGCGACCTGCAAATGCCACTTCCAGCTTAGCTGTGCCGAAGAAGAACAACAAGAAGAAGAAATATCTCGAAATATGTCCGTCAGGCCCCTTCCCTTGAGATAAATCTGCGAATATCTCGGAAACGAAGCGAGCTATGGCAAAATGTTAAGAGACCTTATTTGTAGAGAATTAAGTTTCCTACTTTTTATGTTCTATGATATTTTTTGATCAGATGCGTAGTTCTCGAGATATATCAAGATATTTAAAAGTTCCGAAGCCGCACCAACATAATAGAGATACAGAAACACCGTGGCCCCTTTCTTTGAGGTAACTCTGCACTATTGCGAGCTGGAAATGCCACTTCCAGTTTAGCTGTGCAGAAGAAGAACAACAAGAAGAAGAAATATCTCGAAATATGTCCGTCAGGCCCCTTCCCTTGAGATGAATCTGCATATATCTCGGAAACGAAGCGAGCTATGGCAAAATGTTAAGAGACCTTTTTTGTAGAGAATTAAGTTTCCTACTTTTTATCTTCTATGACATTTTTTGATCAGATGCGTAGTTCTCGAGATATATCAAGATATTTAAAAGTTCCGAAGCCGCACCAACATAATAGAGATACAGAAACACCGTGGCCCCTTTCTTTGAGATAACTCTGCACTATTGCGAGCTGCAAATGCCACTTCCAGCTTAGCTGTGCAGAAGAAGAACAACAAGAAGAAGAAATATCTCGAAATATGTCCGTCAGGCCCCTTCCCTTGAGATAACTCTGCATATATCTCGGAAACGAAGCGAGCTACGGCAAAATGTTGAGGGACCTTTTTTGTAGAGAATTAAGTTTCCTACTTTTTATGTTCTATGATATTTTTTGATCAGATGCGTAGTTCTCGAGATATATCAAGATATTTAAAAGTTCCGAAGCTGCACCAACATAATAGAGGTACAGAAACACCGTGGCCTCTTTCTTTGAGATAACTCTGCACTATTGCGAGCTGCAAATGCCACTTCCAGCTTAGCTGTGCAGAAGAAGAACAACAAGAAGAAGAAATATCTCGAAATATGTCCGTCAGGCCCCTTCCCTTGAGATAAATCTGCAAATATCTCGGAAACGAAGCGAGCTATGGCAAAATGTTGAGAGACATTTTTTGTAGAGAATTAAGTTTCCTACTTTTTATGTTCTATGATATTTTTTGATCAGATGCGTAGTTCTCGAGATATATCGAGATATTTAAAAGTTCGGAAGCCGCACCAACATAATAGAGATACAGAAACACCGTGGCCCCTTTCTTTGAGATAACTCTGCACTAGTGCGAGCCGCAAATGCCACTTCCAGCTTAGCTGTGCAGAAGAAGAACAACAAGAAGAAGAAATATCTCGGAAACGAAGCGAGCTATGGCAAAATGTTAAGAGACCTTATTTGTAGAGAATTAAGTTTCCTACTTTTTATGTTCTATGATATTTTTTGATCAGATGCGTAGTTCTCGAGATATATCAAGATATTTAAAAGTTCCGAAGCCGCACCAACATAATAGAGATACAGAAACACCGTGGCCCCTTTCTTTGAGGTAACTCTGCACTATTGCGAGCTGGAAATGCCACTTCCAGTTTAGCTGTGCAGAAGAAGAACAACAAGAAGAAGAAATATCTCGAAATATGTCCGTCAGGCCCCTTCCCTTGAGATGAATCTGCATATATCTCGGAAACGAAGCGAGCTATGGCAAAATGTTAAGAGACCTTTTTTGTAGAGAATTAAGTTTCCTACTTTTTATGTTCTATGACATTTTTTGATCAGATGCGTAGTTCTCGAGATATATCAAGATATTTAAAAGTTCCGAAGCCGCACCAACATAATAGAGATACAGAAACACCGTGGCCCCTTTCTTTGAGATAACTCTGCACTATTGCGAGCTGCAAATGCCACTTCCAGCTTAGCTGTGCAGAAGAAGAACAACAAGAAGAAGAAATATCTCGAAATATGTCCGTCAGGCCCCTTCCCTTGAGATAAATCTGCAAATATCTCGGAAACGAAGCGAGCTATAGCAAAATGTTAAGAGACCTTTTTTGTAGAGAATTATGTTTCCTACTTTTTATGTTCTATGATATTTTTTGATCAGACGCGTAGTTCTCGAGATATATCAAGATATTTAAAAGTTCCGAAGCCGCACCAACATAATAGAGATACAGAAACACCGTGGCCCCTTTCTTTGAGATAGCTCTGCACTATTGCGAGCTGCAAATGCCACTTCCAGCTTAGCTGTGCAGAAGAAGAACAACAAGAAGAAGAAATATCTGGAAATATGTCCGTTACGCCTCTTCCCTTGAGATAAATCTGCAAATATCTCGGAAACGAAGCGAGCTATGGCAAAATGTTGAGAGACCTTTTTTGTAGAGAATTAAGTTTCCTACTATTTATGTTCTATGATATTTTTTGATCAGATGCGTAGTTCTCGAGATATATCAAGATATTTAAAAGTTCCGAAGCCGCACCAACATAATAGAGATACAGAAACACCGTGGCCCCTTTCTTTGAGATAACTCTGCACTAGTGCGAGCCGCAAATGCCACTTCCAGCTTAGCTGTGCAGAAGAAGAACAACAAGAAGAAGAAATATCTCGAAATATGTCCGTCAGGCCCCTTCCCTTGAGATAAATCTGCAAATATCTCGGAAACGAAGCGAGCTATGGCAAAATGTTAAGAGACCTTTTTTGTAGAGAATTATGTTTCCTACTTTTTATGTTCTATGATATTTTTTGATCAGACGCGTAGTTCTCGAGATATATCAAGATATTTAAAAGTTCCGAAGCCGCACCAACATAATAGAGATACAGAAACACCGTGGCCCCTTTCTTTGAGATAGCTCTGCACTATTCCGAGCTGCAAATGCCACTTCCAGCTTAGCTGTGCAGAAGAAGAACAACAAGAAGAAGAAATATCTGGAAATATGTCCGGTACTCCCCTTCCCTTGAGATAAATCTGCAAATATCTCGGAAACGAAGCGAGCTATGGCAAAATGTTAAGAGACCTTTTTTGTAGAGAATTATGTTTCCTACTTTTTATGTTCTATGATATTTTTTGATCAGACGCGTAGTTCTCGAGATATATCAAGATATTTAAAAGTTCCGAAGCCGCACCAACATAATAGAGATACAGAAACACCGTGGCCCCTTTCTTTGAGATAACTCTGCACTACTGCGAGCTCCAAATGCCACTTCCAGCTTAGCTGTGCAGAAGAAGAACAACAAGAAGAAGAAATATCTCGAAATATGTCCGTCAGGACCCTTCCCTTGAGATATATCTGCAAATATCTCGGAAACGAAGAGAGCTATGGCAAAATCTTAAGAGACCTTTTTTGTAGAGAATTAAGTTTCCTACTTTTTATGTTCTATGATATTTTTTGATGAGATGCGTAGTTCTCGAGATATATCAAGATATTTAAAAGTTCCGAAGCCGCACCAACATAATAGAGATACAGAAACACCGTGGCCCCTTTCTTTGAGATAACTCTGCACTATTGCGAGCTGCAAATGCCACTTCCAGCTTAGCTGTGCAGAGGAAGAACAACAAGAAGAAGAAATATCTCGAAATATGTCCGTCAGGCCCGTTCCTTTGAGCTGAATCTGCAAATATCTCGGAAACGAAGCGAGCTATGGCAAAATGTTAAGAGACGTTTTTTGTAGAGAATTACGTTTCCTACAATTTATGTTCTATGATATTTTTTGATCAGATGCGTAGTTCTCGAGATATATCAAGATATTTAAAAGTTCCGAAGACGCACCAACATAATAGAGGTACAGAAACACCGTGGCCTCTTCCTTTGAGATAACTCTGCACTATTGCGAGCTGCAAATGCCACTTTCAGCTTAGCTGTGCAGAAGAAGAACAACAAGAAGAAGAAATATCTCGAAATATGTCCGTCAGGCCACTTCCCCTGAGATAAATCTCCAAATATCTCGGAAACGAAGCGAGCTATGGCAAAATGTTAAGAGACCTTATTTGTAGAGAATTAAGTTTCCTACTTTTTATGTTCTATGATATTTTCTGATCAGATGCGTAGTTCTCGAGATATATCAAGATATTTAAAAGTTCCGAAGCCGCACCAACATAATAGAGATACAGAAACACCGTGGCCCCTTTCTTTGAGATAACTCTGCACTATTGCGAGCTGCAAATGCCACTTCCAGCTTAGCTGTGCAGAGGAAGAACAACAAGAAGAAGAAATATCTCGAAATATGTCCGTCAGGCCCGTTCCTTTGAGCTGAATCTGCAAATATCTCGGAAACGAAGCGAGCTATGGCAAAATGTTCAGAGACGTTTTTTGTAGAGAATTACGTTTCCTACAATTTATGTTCTATGATATTTTTTGATCAGATGCGTAGTTCTCGAGATATATCAAGATATTTAAACGTTCCGAAGCTGCACCAACATAATAGAGGTACAGAAACACCGTAGCCTCTTCCTTTGAGATAACTCTGCACTATTGCGAGCTGCAAATGCCACTTTCAGCTTGGCTGTGCAGAAGAAGAACAACAAGAAGAAGAAATATCTCGAAATATGTCCGTCAGGCCACTTCCCTTGAGATAAATCTCCAAATATCTCGGAAACGAAGCGAGCTATGGCAAAATGTTAAGAGACCTTTTTTGTAGAGAATTAAGTTTCCTACTTTTTATGTTCTATGATATTTTTTGATCAGATGCGTAGTTCTCGAGATATATCAAGATATTTAAACGTTCCGAAGCTGCACCAACATAATAGAGGTACAGAAACACCGTGGCCTCTTCCTTTGAGATAACTCTGCACTATTGCGAGCTGCAAATGCCACTTTCAGCTTAGCTGTGCAGAAGAAGAACAACAAGAAGAAGAAATATCTCGAAATATGTCCGTCAGGCCACTTCCCTTGAGATAAATCTCCAAATATCTCGGAAACGAAGCGAGCTATGGCAAAATGTTGAGAGACCTTTTTTGTAGAGAATTAAGTTTCCTACTTTTTATGTTCTATGATATTTTTTGATCAGATGCGTAGTTCTCGAGATATATCAAGATATTTAAAAGTTCCGAAGCCGCACCAACATAATAGAGATACAGAAACACCGTGGCCCCTTTCTTTGAGATAACTCTGCACTATTGCGAGCTGCAAATGCCACTTCCAGCCTAGCTGTGCAGAGGAAGAACAACAAGAAGAAGAAATATCTCGAAATATGTCCGTCAGGCCCGTTCCTTTGAGCTGAATCTGCAAATATCTCGGAAACGAAGCGAGCTATGGCAAAATGTTAAGAGACGTTTTTTGTAATGAATTACGTTTCCTACAATTTATGTTCTATGATATTTTTTGATCAGATGCGTAGTTCTCGAGATATATCAAGATATTTAAAAGTTCCGAAGACGCACCAACATAATAGAGATACAGAAACACCGTGGCCCCTCTCTTTGAGATAACTCTGCACTAGTGCGAGCCGCAAATGCCACTTCCAGCTTAGCTGTGCAGAAGAAGAACAACAAGAAGAAGAAATATCTCGAAATATGTCCGTCAGGCCCCTTCCCTTGAGATAAATCTGCAAATATCTCGGAAACGAAGCGAACTATGGCAAAATGTTAAGAGACCTTTTCTGTAGAGAATTAAGTTTCCTACTTTTTATGTTCTATGATATTTTTTGATCAGATGCGTAGTTCTCGAGATATATCAAGATATTTAAACGTTCCGAAGCTGCACCAAGATAATAGAGGTACAGAAACACCGTGGCCTCTTCCTTTGAGATAACTCTGCACTATTGCGAGCTGCAAATGCCACTTTCAGCTTAGCTGTGCAGAAGAAGAACAACAAGAAGAAGAAATATCTCGAAATATGTCCGTCAGGCCACTTCCCTTGAGATAAATCTCCAAATATCTCGGAAACGAAGCGAGCTATGGCAAAATGTTAAGAGACCTTTTTTGTAGAGAATTAAGTTTCCTACTTTTTATGTTCTATGATATTTTTTGATCAGATGCGTAGTTCTCGAGATATATCAAGATATTTAAACGTTCCGAAGCTGCACCAACATCATAGAGATACAGAAACACCGTGGCCCCTTTCTTTGAGATAACTCTGCACTATTGCGAGCTGCAAATGCCACTTCCAGCTTAGCTGTGCAGAGGAAGAACAACAAGAAGAAGAAATATCTCGAAATATGTCCGTTAGGCCCCTTCCCTTGAGATAAATCTGCAAATATCTCTGAAACGAAGCGAGCTATGGCAAAATGTTAAGAGACCTTTCTTGTAGAGAATTAAGTTTCCTACTTTTTATGTTCTATGATATTTTTTGATCAGATGCGTGGTTCTCGAGATATATCAAGATATTTAAAAGTTCCGAAGCCGCACCAACATAATAGAGATACAGAAACACCGTGGCCCCTTTCTTTGAGATAACTCTGCACTATTGCGAGCTGCAAATGCCACTTCCAGCTTAGCTGTGCAGAAGAAGAACAACAAGAAGATGAAATATCTCGAAATATGCCCGTCGGGCCCCATCCCTTTAGATAGACCTGCAAATTTCTCGGAAACGAAGCGAGCTATGGCAAAATGTTAAGAGACTTTATTTGTAGAGAATTAAGTTTCCTACTTTTTATGTTCTACGATATTTTTTGATCAGATGCGTAGTTCTCGAGATATATCAAGATATTTAAAAGTTCCGAAGCCGCACCAATATAATAGAGATACAGAAACACCGTGGCACCTTTCTTTGAGATAACTCTGCACTATTGCGAGCTGGAAATGCCACTTCCAGTTTAGCTGTGCAGAAGAAGAACAACAAGAAGAAGAAATATCTCGAAATATGTCCGTCAGGCCCCTTCCCTTGAGGTAAATCTGCAAATATCTCGGAAGCGATGCGAGCTATGACAAAATGTTAAGAGACCTTTTTTGTAGAGAATTAAGTTTCCTACTTTTTATGTAGTATGATATTTTTTGATCAGATGCGTAGTTGTCGAGATATATCAAGATATTTAAAAGTTCCGAAGCCGCACCAACATAATAGAGATACAGAAACACCGTGGCCCCTTTCTTTGAGATAACTCTGCACTACTGCGAGCTGCAAATGCCACTTCCAGCTTAGCTGTGAAGAAGAAGAAATATCTCGAAATATGTCCGTCAGGCCACTTCCCTTGAGATAAATCTGCAAATATCTCGGAAACGAAGCGAGCTATGGCAAAATGTTAAGAGACCTTTTTTGTAGAGAATTAAGTTTCCTACTTTTTATGTTCTATGATATTTTTTGATCAGATGCGTAGATCTCGAGATATATCAAGATATTTAAAAGTTCCGAAGCCGCACCAACATAATAGAGATACAGAAACACCGTGGCCCCTTTCTTTGAGACAACTCTGCACTATTGCGAGCTGCAAATGCCACTTCCAGCTTAGCTGTGCAGAAGAAGAACAACAAGAAGAAGAAATATCTCGAAATATATCCGTCAGGCCCCTTCCCTTGAGATAAATCTGCAAATATCTCCGAAAGGAAGCGAGCTATGGCAAAATGTTAAGAGACCTTTCTTGTAGAGAATTAAGTTTCCTACTTTTTATGTTCTATGATATTTTTTAATCAGATGCGTAGTTCTCGAGATATATCAAGATATTTAAAAGTTCCGAAGCCGCAACAACATAATAGAGATACAGAAACACCGTGGCCAGTTTCTTTGAGATAACTCTGCACTGTTGCGAGCTGCAAATGCCACTTCCAGCTTAGCTGTGCAGAAGAAGAACAACAAGAAGAAGAAATATCTCGAAATATGTCCGTCAGGCCCCTTCCCTTGAGATAAACCTGCAAATATCTCGGAAGCGAAGCGAGCTATGACAAAATGTTAAGAGACCTTTTTTGTAGAGAATTAAGTTTCCTACTTTTTATGTAGTATGATATTTTTTGATCAGATGCGTAGTTGTCGAGATATATCAAGATATTTAAAAGTTCCGAAGCCGCACCAACATAATAGAGATACAGAAACACCGTGGCCCCTTTCTTTGAGATAACTCTGCACTACTGCGAGCTGCAAATGCCACTTCCAGCTTAGCTGTGAAGAAGAAGAAATATCTCGAAATATGTCCGTCAGGCCCCTTCCCTTGAGATAAATCTGCAAATATCTCGGAAACGAAGCGAGCTATGGCAAAATGTTAAGAGACCTTTTTTGTAGAGAATTGAGTTTTCTACTTTTTATGTTCTATGATATTTTTTGATCAGATTCGTAATTCTGGAGATATATCAAGATATTTAAAAGTTCCGAAGCTGCACCAACATAATAGAGGTACAGAAACACCGTGGCCCCTTTCTTTGAGATAACTCTGCACTATTGCGCGCTGCAAATGCCACTTCCAGCTTAGCTGTGCAGAAGAAGAACAACAAGAAGAAGAAATATCTCGAAATATGTCCGTCAGGCCCCTTCCCTTGAGATAAATCTGCAAATATCTCGGAAACGAAGCGAGCTATGGCAAAATGTTAAGAGAGCTTTTTTGTAGAGAATTAAGTTTCCTACTTTTTATGTTTTATGATATTTTTTGATCAGATGCGTAGTTCTCGAGATATATCAGGATATTCAAAAGTTCCGAAGCCGCACCAACATAATAGAGATACAGAAACACCGTGGCCCCTTTCTTTGAGATAACTCTGCACTATTGCGAGCTGCAAATGCCACTTCCAGCTTAGCTGTGCAGAAGAAGAACAACAAGAAGAAGAAATATCACGAAATATGTCCGTTAGGCCCCTTCCCTTGAGATAAATCTGCAAATATCTCTGAAACGAAGCGAGCTATGGCAAAATGTTAAGAGACCTTTCTTGTAGAGAATTAAGTTTGCTACTTTTTATGTTCTATGATATTTTTTGATCAGATGCGTAGTTCTCGAGATATATCAAGATATTTAAAAGTTCCGAAGCCGCACCAACACAATAGAGATACAGAAACACCGTGGCCCCTTTCTTTGAGATAACTCTGCACTATTGCGAGCTGCAAATGCCACTTTCAGCTTAGCTGTGCAGAAGGAGAACAACAAGAAGAAGAAATATCTCGAAATATGTCCGTCAGGCCCCTTCCCTTGAGATAAATCTGCAAATATCTCGGAAACGAAGCGAGCTATGGCAAAATGTTAAGAGACCTTTTTTGTAGAGAATTAAGTTTCCTACTTTTTATGTTCTATGATATTTTTTGATCAGATGCGTAGATCTCGAGATATATCAAGATATTTAAAAGTTCCGCAGCCGCACCAACATAATAGAGATACAGAAACACCGTGGCCCCTTTCTTTGGGATAACTCTGCACTACTGCGAGCTGCAAATGCCACTTCCAGCTTAGCTGTGCAGAAGAAGAACAACAAGAAGAAGAAGTATCTCGAAATATGTGCGTCAGGCCCTTTCCCTTGAGATAAATCTGCAAATATCTCGGAAACGAAGCAAGCTATGGCAAAATGTTAAGAGACCTTTTTTGTAGAGAATTAAGTTTCCTACTTTTTATGTTCTATGATATTTTTTGATCAGATGCGTAGATCTCGAGATATATCAAGATATTTAAAAGTTCCGAAGCCGCACCAACATAATAGAGATACAGAAACACCGTGGCCCCTTTCTTTGAGACAACTCTGCACTATTGCGAGCTGCAAATGCCACTTCCAGCTTAGCTGTGCAGAAGAAGAACAACAAGAAGAAGAAATATCTCGAAATATATCCGTCAGGCCCCTTCCCTTGAGATAAATCTGCAAATATCTCGGAAACGAAGCGAGCTATGGCAAAATGTTAAGAGACCTTTCTTGTAGAGAATTAAGTTTCCTACTTTTTATGTTCTATGATATTTTTTGATCAGATGCGTAATTCTGGAGATATATCAAGATATTTAAAAGTTCCGAAGCTGCACCAACATAATAGAGGTACAGAAACACCGTGGCCCCTTTCTTTGAGATAACTCTGCACTATTGCGAGCTGCAAATGCCACTTCCAGCTTAGCTGTGCAGAAGAAGAACAACAAGAAGAAGAAATGTCTCGAAATATGTCCGTCAGGCCCCTTCCCTTGAGATAAATCTGCCAATATCTCGGAAACGAAGCGAGCTATGGCAAAATGTTAGGACACCTTTCTTGTAGAGAATTAAGTTTCCTACTTTTTATGTTCTATGATATTTTTTGATCAGATGCGTAGTTCTCGAGATATATCAAGATATTTAAAAGTTCCGAAGCCGCACCAACATAATAGAGATACAGAAACACCGTGGCCAGTTTCTTTGAGATAACTCTGCACTGTTGCGAGCTGCAAATGCCACTTGCAGCTTAGCTGTGCAGAAGAAGAAGAACAAGAAGAAGAAATATCTCGAAATATGTCCGTCAGGCCCCTTCCCTTGAGATAAATCTGCAAATATCTCGGAAGTGAAGCGAGCTATGGCAAAATGTTAAGAGACCTTTTTTGTAGAGAATTAAGTTTCCTACTTTTTATGTAGTATGATATTTTTTGATCAGATGCGTAGTTGTCGAGATATATCAAGATATTTAAAAGTTCCGAAGCCGCACCAACATAATAGAGATACAGAAACACCGTGGCCCCTTTCTTTGAGATAACTCTGCACTACTGCGAGCTGCAAATGCCACTTCCAGCTTAGCTGTGAAGAAGAAGAAATATCTCGAAATATGTCCGTCAGGCCCCTTCCCTTGAGATAAATCTGCAAATATCTCGGAAACGAAGCGAGCTATGGCAAAATGTTAAGAGACCTTTTTTGTAGAGAATTGAGTTTTCTACTTTTTATGTTCTATGATATTTTTTGATCAGATGCGTAATTCTGGAGATATATCAAGATATTTAAAAGTTCCGAAGCTGCACCAACATAATAGAGGTACAGAAACACCGTGGCCCCTTTCTTTGAGATAACTCTGCACTATTGCGAGCTGCAAATGCCACTTCCAGCTTAGCTGTGCAGAAGAAGAACAACAAGAGGAAGAAATATCTCGAAATATGTCCGTCAGACCCCTTCCCTTGAGATAAATCTGCAAATATCTCGGAAACGAAGCGAGCTATGGCAAAATGTTAAGAGACTTTATTTGTAGAGAATTAAGTTTCCTACTTTTTATGTTCTATGATATTTTTGGATCAGATGCGTAGTTTTCGAGATATATCGAGATATTTAAAAGTTCCGAAGCCGCACCAACATAATAGAGATACAGAAACACCGGGGCCCCTTTCTTTGAGATAACTCTGCACTATTGCCAGCTGCAAATGCCACTTCCAGCTTAGCTGTGCAGAAGAAGAACAACAAGAAGAAGAAATATCTCGAAATATGTCCGTCAGGCCCCTTCCCTTGAGATAAATCTGCAAATACCTCGGAAACGAAGCGAGCTATGGCAAAATGATGAGAGACCTTTTTTGTAGAGAATTAAGTTTCCTACTTTTTATGTTCTATGATATTTTTTGATCAGATGCGCAGATCTCGAGATATATCAAGATATTTAAAAGTTCCGCAGCCGCACCAACATAATAGAGATACAGAAACACCGTGGCCCCTTTCTTTGGGATAACTCTGCACTACTGCGAGCTGCAAATGCCACTTCCAGCTTAGCTGTGCAGAAGAAGAACAACAAGAAGAAGAAATATCTCGAAATATGTCCGTCAGGCCCCTTCCCTTGAGATAAATCTGCAAATATCTCGGAAACGAAGCGAGCTATGGCAAAATGTTAAGAGACCTTTTTTGTAGAGAATTAAGTTTCCTACTTTTTATGTTCTATGATATTTTTTGATCAGATGCGTAGATCTCGAGATATATCAAGATATTTAAAAGTTCCGAAGCCGCACCAACATAATAGAGATACAGAAACACCGTGGCCCCTTTCTTTGAGACAACTCTGCACTATTGCGAGCTGCAAATGCCACTTCCAGCTTAGCTGTGCAGAAGAAGAACAACAAGAAGAAGAAATATCTCGAAATATATCCGTCAGGCCCCTTCCCTTGAGATAAATCTGCAAATATCTCGGAAACGAAGCGAGCTATGGCAAAATGTTAAGAGACCTTTCTTGTAGAGAATTAAGTTTCCTACTTTTTATGTTCTATGATATTTTTTGATCAGATGCGTAGTTCTCGAGATATATCAAGATATTTAAAAGTTCCGAAGCCGCACCAACATAATAGAGATACAGAAACACCGTGGCCAGTTTCTTTGAGATAACTCTGCACTGTTGCGAGCTGCAAATGCCACTTCCAGCTTAGCTGTGCAGAAGAAGAACAACAAGAAGAAGAAATATCTCGAAATATGTCCGTCAGGCCCCTTCCCTTGAGATAAACCTGCAAATATCTCGGAAGCGAAGCGAGCTATGACAAAATGTTAAGAGACCTTTTTTGTAGAGAATTAAGTTTCCTACTTTTTAGGTAGTATGATATTTTTTGATCAGATGCGTAGTTGTCGAGATATATCAAGATATTTAAAAGTTCCGAAGCCGCACCAACATAATAGAGATACAGAAACACCGTGGCCCCTTTCTTTGAGATAACTCTGCACTACTGCGAGCTGCAAATGCCACTTCCAGCTTAGCTGTGAAGAAGAAGAAATATCTCGAAATATGTCCGTCAGGCCCCTTCCCTTGAGATAAATCTGCAAATATCTCGGAAACGAAGCGAGCTATGGCAAAATGTTAAGAGACCTTTTTTGTAGAGAATTGAGTTTTCTACTTTTTATGTTCTATGATATTTTTTGATCAGATGCGTAATTCTGGAGATATATCAAGATATTTAAAAGTTCCGAAGCTGCACCAACATAATAGAGGTACAGAAACACCGTGGCCCCTTTCTTTGAGATAACTCTGCACTATTGCGAGCTGCAAATGCCACTTCCAGCTTAGCTGTGCAGAAGAAGAACAACAAGAAGAAGAAATATCTCGAAATATGTCCGTCAGACCCCTTCCCTTGAGATAAATCTGCAAATATCTCGGAAACGAAGCGAGCTATGGCAAAATGTTAAGAGACTTTATTTGTAGAGAATTAAGTTTCCTACTTTTTATGTTCTATGATATTTTTGGATCAGATGCGTAGTTTTCGAGATATATCGAGATATTTAAAAGTTCCGAAGCCGCACCAACATAATAGAGATACAGAAACACCGGGGCCCCTTTCTTTGAGATAACTCTGCACTAGTGCGAGCCGCAAATGCCACTTCCAGCTTAGCTGTGCAGAAGAAGAACAACAAGAAGAAGAAATATCTCGAAATATGTCCGTCAGGCCCCTTCCCTTGAGATAAATCTGCAAATATCTCGGAAACGAAGCGAGCTATGGCCAAATGTTAAGAGACCTTTTTTGTAGAGAATTAAGTTTCCTACTTTTTATGTTCTATGATATTTTTTGATCAGATGCGTAGATCTCGAGATATATCAAGATATTTAAAAGTTCCGAAGCCGCACCAACATAATAGAGATACAGAAACACCGTGGCCCCTTTCTTTGAGATAACTCTGCACTATTGCGAGCTGCAAATGCCACTTTCAGCTTAGCTGTGCAGAAGAAGAACAACAAGAAGAAGAAATATCTCGAAATATGTCCGTCAGGCCCCTTCCCTTGAGATAAATCTGCAAATATCTCGGAAACGAAGCGAGCTATGGCAAAATGTTAAGAGACCTTTTTTGTAGAGAATTAAGTTTCCTACTTTTTATGTTCTATGATATTTTTTGATCAGATGCGTAGATCTCGAGATATATCAAGATATTTAAAAGTTCCGCAGCCGCACCAACATAATAGAGATACAGAAACACCGTGGCCCCTTTCTTTGGGATAACTCTGCACTACTGCGAGCTGCAAATGCCACTTCCAGCTTAGCTGTGCAGAAGAAGAACAACAAGAAGAAGAAGTATCTCGAAATATGTCCGTCAGGCCCTTTCCCTTGAGATAAATCTGCAAATATCTCGGAAACGAAGCAAGCTATGGCAAAATGTTAAGAGACCTTTTTTGTAGAGAATTAAGTTTCCTACTTTTTATGTTCTATGATATTTTTTGATCAGATGCGTAGTTCTCGAGATATATCAAGATATTTAAAAGTTCCGAAGCCGCACCAACATAATAGAGATACAGAAACACCGTGGCCAGTTTCTTTGAGATAACTCTGCACTGTTGCGAGCTGCAAATGCCACTTCCAGCTTAGCTGTGCAGAAGAAGAACAACAAGAAGAAGAAATATCTCGAAATATGTCCGTCAGGCCCCTTCCCTTGAGATAAATCTGCAAATATCTCGGAAGTGAAGCGAGCTATGGCAAAATGTTAAGAGACCTTTTTTGTAGAGAATTAAGTTTCCTACTTTTTATGTAGTATGATATTTTTTGATCAGATGCGTAGTTGTCGAGATATATCAAGATATTTAAAAGTTCCGAAGCCGCACGAACATAATAGAGATACAGAAACACCGTGGCCCCTTTCTTTGAGATAACTCTGCACTACTGCGAGCTGCAAATGCCACTTCCAGCTTAGCTGTGAAGAAGAAGAAATATCTCGAAATATGTCCGCCAGGCCCCTTCCCTTGAGATAAATCTGCAAATATCTCGGAAACGAAGCGAGCTATGGCAAAATGTTAAGAGACTTTATTTGTAGAGAATTAAGTTTCCTACTTTTTATGTTGTATGATATTTTTTGATCAGATGCGTAGTTCTCGAGATATATCAAGATATTTAAAAGTTCCGAAGCCGCACCAACATAATAGAGATGCAGAAGCACCGTGGCCCCTTTCTTTGAGATAACTCTGCACTGCTGCGAGCTGCAAATGCCACTTCCAGCTTAGCTGTGAAGAAGAAGAAATATCTCGAAATATGTCCGTCAGGCCCCGTCCCTTGAGATAAATGTGCAAATATCTCGGAAACGAAGCGAGCTATGGCAAAATGTTGAGAGACCTTTTTTGTAGAGAATTAAGTTTCCTACTATTTATGTTCTATGATATTTTTTGATCAGATGCGTAGTTCTCGAGATATATCAAGATATTTAAAAGTTCCGAAGCCGCACCAACATAATAGAGATGCAGAAAAACCGTGGCCCCCTTCTTTGGGATAACTCTGCACTATTGCGAGCTGCAAATGCCACTTCCAGCTTAGCTGTGCAGAAGAAGAACAACAAGAAGGAGAAATATCTCGGAAACGAAGCGAGCTATGGCAAAATGTTAAGAGACCTTATTTGTAGAGAATTAAGTTTCCTACTTTTTATGTTCTATGATATTTTTTGATCAGATGCGTAGTTCTCGAGATATATCAAGCTATTTAAAAGTTCCGAAGCCGCACCAACATAATAGAGATACAGAAACACCGTGGCCCCTTTCTTTCAGATAACTCTGCACTATTGCGAGCTGGAAATGCCACTTCCAGTTTAGCTGTGCAGAAGAAGAACAACAAGAAGAAGAAATATCTCGAAATATGTCCGTCAGGCCCCTTCCCTTGAGATAAAGCTGCAAATATCTCGGAAACGAAGCGAGCTATGGCAAAATGTTAAGAGACTTTACTTGTAGAGAATTAAGTTTCCTACTTTTTATGTTCTATGATATTTTTTGATCAGATGCGTAGTTCTCGAGATATATCAAGATATTTAAAAGTTCCGAAGCCGCACCAACATAATAGAGATACAGAAACACCGTGGCCCCTTTCTTTCAGATAACTCTGCACTATTGCGAGCTGGAAATGCCACTTCCAGTTTAGCTGTGCAGAAGAAGAACAACAAGAAGAAGAAATATCTCGAAATATGTCCGTCAGGCCCCTTCCCTTGAGATAAAGCTGCAAATATCTCGGAAACGAAGCGAGCGATGGCAAAATGTTAAGAGACTTTACTTGTAGAGAATTAAGTTTCCTACTTTTTATGTTCTATGATATTTTTTGATCAGATGCGTAGTTCTCGAGATATATCAAGATATTTAAAAGTTCCGAAGCCGCACCAACATAATCGAGATACAGAAACACCGTGGCCCCTTTCTTTGAGATAACTCTGCACTATTGCGAGCTGGAAATGCCACTTCCAGTTTAGCTGTGCAGAAGAAGAACAACAAGAAGAAGAAATATCTCGGAAACGAAGCGAGCTATGGCAAAATGTTAAGAGACCTTATTTGTAGAGAATTAAGTTTCCTACTTTTTAAGTTCTATGATATTTTTCGATCAGATGCGTAGTTCTCGAGATATATCAAGATATTTAAAAGTTCCGAAGCAGCACCAACATAATAGAGATACAGAAACACCGTGGCCCCTTTCTTTCAGATAACTCTGCACTATTGCGAGCTGGAAATGCCACTTCCAGTTTAGCTGTGCAGAAGAAGAACAAGAAGAAGAAGAAATATCTCGAAATATGTCCGTCAGGCCCCTTCCCTTGAGATAAAGCTGCAAATGTCTCGGAAACGAAGCGAGCTATGGCAAAATGTTAAGAGACTTTACTTGTAGAGAATTAAGTTTCCTACTTTTTATCTTCTATGATATTTTTTGATCAGATGCGTAGTTCTCGAGATATATCAAGATATTTAAAAGTTCCGAAGCCGCACCAACATAATAGAGATACAGAAAACACCGTGGCCCCTTTCTTTGAGATAACTCAGCACTATTGCGAGCTGGAAATGCCACTTCCAGTTTAGCTGTGCAGAAGAGGAACAACAAGAAGAAGAAATATCTCGAAGTATGTCCGTCAGGCCCCTTCCCTTGAGATACATCTGCAAATATTTCGGAAACGAAGCGAGCTATGGCAAAATGTTAAGAGACATTTTTTGTAGAGAATTAAGTTTCCTACTTTTTATGTTCTATGATATTTTTTGATCAGATGCGTAGTTCTCGAGATATATCAAGATATTTAAAAGTTCCGAAGCCGCACCAACATAATAGAGATACAGAAACACCGTGGCCCCTTCTTTGAGATAACTCTGCACTATTGCGAGCTGCAAATGCCATTTCCAGCTTAGCTGTGCAGAAGAAGAACAACAAGAAGAAGAAATATCTCGAAATATGTCCGTCAGGCCCCTTCCCTTGAGATATATCTGCAAATATCTCGGAAACGAAGCGATCTATGGCAAAATGTTGAGAGACCGTTTTTGTAGAGAATTAAGTTTCCTACTTTTTATATTCTATGATATTTTTTGATCAGATGCGTAGTTCTCGAGATATATCAAGATATTTAAAAGTTCCGAAGCCGCACCAACATAATAGAGATACGGAAACACCGTGGCCTCTTTCTTTGAGATAACTCTGCACTAGTGCGAGCCGCAAATGCCACTTCCAGCTTAGCTGTGCAGAAGAAGAACAACAAGAAGAAGAAATATCTCGAAATATGTCCGTCAGGCCCCTTCCCTTGAGATAAATCTGCAAATATCTCGGAAACGAAGCGAGCTATGGCAAAATCTTAAGAGACCTTTTTTGTAGAGAATTAAGTTTCCTACTTTTTATCTTCTATGATATGTTTGATCAGATGCGTAGTTCTCGAGATATATCAAGATATTTAAAAGTTCCGAAGCCGCACCAACATAATAGAGATACAGAAAACACCGTGGCCCCTTTCTTTGAGATAACTCAGCACTATTGCGAGCTGGAAATGCCACTTCCAGTTTAGCTGTGCAGAAGAAGAACAACAAGAAGAAGAAATATCTCGAAGTATGTCCGTCAGGCCCCTTCCCTTGAGATACATCTGCAAATATTTCGGAAACGAAGCGAGCTATGGCAAAATGTTGAGACATTTTTTGTAGAGAATTAAGTTTCCTACTTTTTATGTTCTATGATATTTTTTGATCAGATGCGTAGTTCTCGAGATATATCAAGATATTTAAAAGTTCCGAAGCCGCACCAACATAATAGAGATACAGAAACACCGTGGCCCCTTTCTTTGAGATAACTCTGCACTATTGCGAGCTGCAAATGCCATTTCCAGCTTAGCTGTGCAGAAGAAGAACAAGAAGAAGAAGAAATATCTCGAAATATGTCCGTCAGGCCCCTTCCCTTGAGATATATCTGCAAATATCTCGGAAACGAAGCGATCTATGGCAAAATGTTAAGAGACCTATTTTTGTAGAGAATTATGTTTGCTACAATTTATGTTCTATGATATTTTTTGATCAGATGCGTAGTTCTCGAGATATATCAAGATATTTAAAAGTTCCGAAGCCGCACCAACATAATAGAGATACGGAAACACCGTGGCCTCTTTCTTTGAGATAACTCTGCACTAGTGCGAGCCGCAAATGCCACTTCCAGCTTAGCTGTGCAGAAGAAGAACAACAAGAAGAAGAAATATCTCGAAATATGTCCGTCAGGCCCCTTCCCTTGAGATAAATCTGCAATTATCTCGGAAACGAAGCGGGCTATGGCAAAATCTTAAGAGACCTTTTTTGTAGAGAATTAAGTTTCCTACTTTTTATCTTCTATGATATTTTTTGATCAGATGCGTAGTTCTCGAGATATATCAAGATATTTAAAAGTTCCGAAGCCGCACCAACATAATAGAGATACAGAAAACACCGTGGCCCCTTTCTTTGAGATAACTCAGCACTATTGCGAGCTGGAAATGCCACTTCCAGTTTAGCTGTGCAGAAGAAGAACAACAAGAAGAAGAAATATCTCGAAGTATGTCCGTCAGGCCCCTTCCCTTGAGATACATCTGCAAATATTTCGGAAACGAAGCGAGCTATGGCAAAATGTTAAGAGACATTTTTTGTAGAGAATTAAGTTTCCTACTTTTTATGTTCTATGATATTTTTTGATCAGATGCGTAGTTCTCGAGATATATCAAGATATTTAAAAGTTCCGAAGCCGCACCAACATAATAGAGATACAGAAACACCGTGGCCCCTTCTTTGAGATAACTCTGCACTATTGCGAGCTGCAAATGCCATTTCCAGCTTAGCTGTGCAGAAGAAGAACAACAAGAAGAAGAAATATCTCGAAATATGTCCGTCAGGCCCCTTCCCTTGAGATATATCTGCAAATATCTCGGAAACGAAGCGATCTATGGCAAAATGTTGAGAGACCGTTTTTGTAGAGAATTAAGTTTCCTACTTTTTATATTCTATGATATTTTTTGATCAGATGCGTAGTTCTCGAGATATATCAAGATATTTAAAAGTTCCGAAGCCGCACCAACATAATAGAGATACGGAAACACCGTGGCCTCTTTCTTTGAGATAACTCTGCACTAGTGCGAGCCGCAAATGCCACTTCCAGCTTAGCTGTGCAGAAGAAGAACAACAAGAAGAAGAAATATCTCGAAATATGTCCGTCAGGCCCCTTCCCTTGAGATAAATCTGCAAATATCTCGGAAACGAAGCGAGCTATGGCAAAATCTTAAGAGACCTTTTTTGTAGAGAATTAAGTTTCCTACTTTTTATCTTCTATGATATGTTTGATCAGATGCGTAGTTCTCGAGATATATCAAGATATTTAAAAGTTCCGAAGCCGCACCAACATAATAGAGATACAGAAAACACCGTGGCCCCTTTCTTTGAGATAACTCAGCACTATTGCGAGCTGGAAATGCCACTTCCAGTTTAGCTGTGCAGAAGAAGAACAACAAGAAGAAGAAATATCTCGAAGTATGTCCGTCAGGCCCCTTCCCTTGAGATACATCTGCAAATATTTCGGAAACGAAGCGAGCTATGGCAAAATGTTGAGACATTTTTTGTAGAGAATTAAGTTTCCTACTTTTTATGTTCTATGATATTTTTTGATCAGATGCGTAGTTCTCGAGATATATCAAGATATTTAAAAGTTCCGAAGCCGCACCAACATAATAGAGATACAGAAACACCGTGGCCCCTTTCTTTGAGATAACTCTGCACTATTGCGAGCTGCAAATGCCATTTCCAGCTTAGCTGTGCAGAAGAAGAACAAGAAGAAGAAGAAATATCTCGAAATATGTCCGTCAGGCCCCTTCCCTTGAGATATATCTGCAAATATCTCGGAAACGAAGCGATCTATGGCAAAATGTTAAGAGACCTATTTTTGTAGAGAATTATGTTTGCTACAATTTATGTTCTATGATATTTTTCGATCAGATGCGTAGTTCTCGAGATATATCAAGATATTTAAAAGTTCCGAAGCCGCACCAACATAATAGAGATACAGAAACACCGTGGCCCCTTTCTTTCAGATAACTCTGCACTATTGCGAGCTGGAAATGCCACTTCCAGTTTAGCTGTGCAGAAGAAGAACAAGAAGAAGAAGAAATATCTCGAAATATGTCCGTCAGGCCCCTTCCCTTGAGATAAAGCTGCAAATGTCTCGGAAACGAAGCGAGCTATGGCAAAATGTTAAGAGACTTTAGTTGTAGAGAATTAAGTTTCCTACTTTTTATGTTCTATGATATTTCTTGATCAGATGCGTAGTTCTCGAGATATATCAGGATATTTAAAAGTTCCGAAGCCGCACCAACATAATAGAGATACAGAAACACCGTGGCCCCTTTCTTTGAGGTAACTCTGCACTATTGCGAGCTGGAAATGCCACTTCCAGTTTAGCTGTGCAGAAGAAGAACAACAAGAAGAAGAAATATCTCGAAATATGTCCGTCAGGCCCCTTCCCTTGAGATGAATCTGCATATATCTCGGAAACGAAGCGAGCTATGGCAAAATGTTAAGAGACCTTTTTTGTAGAGAATTAAGTTTCCTACTTTTTATGTTCTATGACATTTTTTGATCAGATGCGTAGTTCTCGAGATATATCAAGATATTTAAAAGTTCCGAAGCCGCACCAACATAATAGAGATACAGAAACACCGTGGCCCCTTTCTTTGAGATAACTCTGCACTATTGCGAGCTGCAAATGCCACTTCCAGCTTAGCTGTGCAGAAGAAGAACAACAAGAAGAAGAAATATCTCGAAATATGTCCGTCAGGCCCCTTCCCTTGAGATAAATCTGCATATATCTCGGAAACGAAGCGAGCTATGGCAAAATGTTGAGAGACCGTTTTTGTAGAGAATTAAGTTTCCTACTTTTTATATTCTATGATATTTTTTGATCAGATGCGTAGTTCTCGAGATATATCAAGATATTTAAAAGTTCCGAAGCCGCACCAACATAATAGAGATACGGAAACACCGTGGCCTCTTTCTTTGAGATAACTCTGCACTAGTGCGAGCCGCAAATGCCACTTCCAGCTTAGCTGTGCAGAAGAAGAACAACAAGAAGAAGAAATATCTCGAAATATGTCCGTCAGGCCCCTTCCCTTGAGATAAATCTGCAAATATCTCGGAAACGAAGCGAGCTATGGCAAAATCTTAAGAGACCTTTTTTGTAGAGAATTAAGTTTCCTACTTTTTATCTTCTATGATATTTTTTGATCAGATGCGTAGTTCTCGAGATATATCAAGATATTTAAAAGTTCCGAAGCCGCACCAACATAATAGAGATACAGAAACACCGTGGCCCCTTTCTTTGAGATAACTCAGCACTATTGCGAGCTGGAAATGCCACTTCCAGTTTAGCTGTGCAGAAGAAGAACAACAAGAAGAAGAAATATCTCGAAGTATGTCCGTCAGGCCCCTTCCCTTGAGATACATCTGCAAATATTTCGGAAACGAAGCGAGCTATGGCAAAATGTTAAGAGACATTTTTTGTAGAGAATTAAGTTTCCTACTTTTTATGTTCTATGATATTTTTTGATCAGATGCGTAGTTCTCGAGATATATCAAGATATTTAAAAGTTCCGAAGCCGCACCAACATAATAGAGATACAGAAACACCGTGGCCCCTTTCTTTGAGATAACTCTGCACTATTGCGAGCTGCAAATGCCACTTCCAGCTTAGCTGTGCAGAAGAAGAACAACAAGAAGAAGAAATATCTCGAAATATGTCCGTCAGGCCCCTTCCCTTGAGATAAATCTGCATATATCTCGGAAACGAAGCGAGCTATGGCAAAATGTTAAGAGACCTTATTTGTAGAGAATTAAGTTTCCTACTTTTTATGTTCTATGATATTTTTTGATCAGATGCGTGGTTCTCGAGATATATCAAGCTATTTAAAAGTTCCGAAGCCGCACCAACATAATAGAGATACAGAAACACCGTGGCCCCTTTCTTTCAGATAACTCTGCACTATTGCGAGCTGCAAATGCCACTTCCAGCTTAGCTGTGCAGAAGAAGAACAACAAGAAGAAGAAATATCTCGAAATATGTCCGTCAGGCCCCTTCCCTTGAGATAAATCTGCATATATCTCGGAAACGAAGCGAGCTATGGCAAAATGTTAAGAGACCTTTTTTGTAGAGAATTAAGTTACCTACTTTTTATGTTCTATGATATTTTTTGATCAGAAGCGTAGTTCTCGAGATATATCAAGATATTTAAAAGTTCCGAAGCCGCACCAACATAATAGAGATACAGAAACACCGTGGCCCCTTTCTTTGAGATAACTCTGCACTATTGCGAGCTGCAAATGCCACTTCCAGCTTAGCTGTGCAGAAGAAGAACAACAAGAAGAAGAAATATCTCGAAATATGTCCGTCAGGCCCCTTCCCTTGAGATAAATCTGCATATATCTCGGAAACGAAGCGAGCTATGGCAAAATGTTGAGAGACCGTTTTTGTAGAGAATTAAGTTTCCTACTTTTTATATTCTATGATATTTTTTGATCAGATGCGTAGTTCTCGAGATATATCAAGATATTTAAAAGTTCCGAAGCCGCACCAACATAATAGAGATACGGAAACACCGTGGCCTCCTTCTTTGAGATAACTCTGCACTAGTGCGAGCCGCAAATGCCACTTCCAGCTTAGCTGTGCAGAAGAAGAACAACAAGAAGAAGAAATATCTCGAAATATGTCCGTCAGGCCCCTTCCCTTGAGATAAATCTGCAAATATCTCGGAAACGAAGCGAGCTATGGCAAAATCTTCGGAGACCTTTTTTGTAGAGAATTAAGTTTCCTACTTTTTATGTTCTATGATATTTTTTGATCAGATGCGTAGTTCTCGAGATATATCAAGATATTTAAAAGTTCCGAAGCCGCACCAACATAATAGAGATACAGAAACACCGTGGCCCCTTTCTTTGAGATAACTCTGCACTATTGCGAGCTGCAAATGCCACTTTCAGCTTAGCTGTGCAGAAGAAGAACAACAAGAAGGAGAAATATTTCGAAATATATCCGTCAGGCCCCTTCCCTTGAGATATATCTGCAAATATCTCGGAAACAAAGCGATCTATGGCAAAATGTTAAGAGACCTTTTTTGTAGAGAATTATGTTTGCTACAGTTTATGTTCTATGATATTTTTTGATCAGAAGCGTAGTTTTCGAGATATATCGAGATATTTAAAAGTTCCGAAGCCGCACCAACATAATAGAGATATGGAAACACCGTGGCGTCTTTCTTTGAGATAACTCTGCACTAGTGCGAGCCGCAAACGCCACTTCCAGCTTAGCTGTGCAGAAGAAGAACAACAAGAGGAAGAAATATCTGGAAATATGTCCGTCAGGCCCCTTCCCTTGAGATAAATCTGCAAATATCTCGGAAACGAAGCGAGCTATGGCAAAATGTTAAGAGACTTTATTTGTAGAGAATTAAGTTTTCTACTTTTTATGTTCTATGATATTTTTTGATCAGATGCGTAGTTCTCGAGATATATCAAGATATTTAAAAGTTCCGAAGCCGCACCAACATAATAGAGATACAGAAACACCGTGGCCCCTTTCTTTCAGATAACTCTGCACTATTGCGAGCTGCAAATGCCACTTCCAGCTTAGCTGTGCAGAAGAAGAACAACAAGAAGAAGAAATATCTCGAAATATGTCCGTCAGGCCCCTTCCCTTGAGATGAATCTGCATATATCTCGGAAACGAAGCGAGCTATGGCAAAATGTTAAGAGACCTTTTTTGTAGAGAATTAAGTTTCCTACTTTTTATGTTCTATGATATTTTTTGATCAGATGCGTAGTTCTCGAGATATATCAAGATATTTAAAAGTTCCGAAGCTGCACCAACATAATAGAGGTACAGAAACACCGTGGCCTCTTTCTTGGAGATATCTCTGCACTATTGCGAGCTGCAAATGCCACTTCCAGCTTAGCTGTGCAGAAGAAGAACAACAAGAAGAAGAAATATCTCGAAATATGTCCGTCAGGCCCCTTCCCTTGAGATAAAGCTGCAAATATCTCGGAAACGAAGCGAGCTATGGCAAAATGTTAAGAGACTTTACTTGTAGAGAATTAGGTTTCCTACTTTTTATGTTCTATGACATTTTTTGATCAGATGCGTAGTTCTCGAGATATATCAAGATATTTAAAAGTTCCGAAGCCGCACCAACATAATAGAGATATGGAAACACCGTGGCGTCTTTCTTTGAGATAACTCTGCACTAGTGCGAGCCGCAAATGCCACTTCCAGCTTAGCTGTGCAGAAGAAGAACAACAAGAAGAAGAAATATCTCGAAATATGTCCGTCAGGCCCCTTCCCTTGAGATAAAGCTGCAAATATCTCGGAAACGAAGCGAGCTATGGCAAAATGTTAAGAGACTTTACTTGTAGAGAATTAAGTTTCCTACTTTTTATGTTCTATGATATTTTTTGATCAGATGCGTAGTTCTCGAGATATATCAGGATACTTAAAAGTTCCGAAGCCGTACCAACATAATAGAGATACAGAAACACCGTGGCCCCTTTCTTTGAGATAACTCTGCACTATTGCGAGCTGGAAATGCCACTTCCAGTTTAGCTGTGCAGAAGAAGAACAACAAGAAGAAGAAATATCTCGAAATATGTCCGTGAGGCCCGATCCTTTGAGCTGAATCTGCAAATATCTCGGAAACAATGCGAGCTATGGCAAAACGTTGAGAGACCTTTTTTGTAGGAGATTAAGTTTCCTACTATTTATATTCTATGATATTTTTTGATCAGATGCGTAGTTTTCGAGATATATCGAGATATTTAAAGGTTCCGAAGCCGCAACAACATAATAAAGATACATAAACACCGTGGCCTCTTTTTTTGAGATAACTCTGCACTATTGCGTGCTGCAAATGCCAGTTCCCGCTTAGCTGTGCAGAAGAAGCACAACAAGAACAAGAAATATCTCGGAATATGTCCGTCAGGCCCCTTCCCTTGAGCTAAATCTGCAAATACCTCGGAAACGATGCGAGCTATGGCAAAATGTTCAGAGACCTTTTTTGTAGGAAATTAAGTTTCCTACTATTTATGTTCTATGATATTTTTTGATCACAAGCGTAGTTTTCGAGATATATCGAGATATTTAAAAGTTCCGAAGCCGCACCAACATAATAGAGACACAGAAACACCGTGGCCCCTTTCTTTGAGATAACTCTGCACTATTGCGAGCTGCAAGTGCCAGTTCCAGCTTAGCTGTGCAGAAGAAGCACAACAATAACAAGAAATATCTCGGAATATGTCCGTCAGGACCCTTCCCTTGAGGTAAATCTGCATTTATCTCGGAAACAATGCGAGCTATGGCAAAATATTAAGAGATCTTTTTTGTAGGAAATTAAGTTTTCTACTTTTTATGTTCTATGATATTTTTTGATCAGAAGCGTAGTTTTCGAGATATATCGAGATATTTAAAAGTTCCGAAGCCGCACCAACATAATAGAGATACAGAAACACCGTGGCCCCTTTCTTTGAGATAACTCTGCACTATTGCGAGCTGCAAATGCCAGTTCGAGCTTAGCTGTGCAGAAGAAGCACAACAAGAACAAGAAATATCTCGGATTAAGTCCGTCAGGCCCCTTCCCTTGAGCTAAATCTGCAAATATCTCGGAAACAATGCGAGCTATGGCAAAATATTAAGAGATCTTTTTTGTAGGAAATTAAGTTTCCTACTATTTATGTTCTATGATATTTTTTGATCAGATGCGTAGTTCTCGAGATATATCAAGATATTTAAAAGTTCCGAAGCCGCACCAACATAATAGAGACACAGAAACACCGTGGCCCCTTTCTGTGATATAACTCTGCACTATTGCGAGCTGCAAGTGCCAGTTCCAGCTTAGCTGTGCAGGAAGAAGCACAACAATAACAAGAAATATCTCGGAATATGTCCGTCAGGCCCCTTCCCTTGAGGTAAATCTGCATTTATCTCGGAAACAATGCGAGCTATGGCAAAGTATTAAGAGATCTTTTTTGTAGGAAATTAAGTTTTCTACTTTTTATGTTCTATGATATTTTTTGATCAGAAGCGTAGTTTTCGAGATATATTGAGATATTTGAAAGTTCCGAAGCCGCACCAACATAATAGAGATACAGAAACAACGTGGCCCCTTTCTGCGAGATAACTCTGCACTATTGCGAGCTGGAAATGCCACTTCTAGTTTAGATGTGCACAGGAAGAACAACAAGAAGAAGAGATATCACGAAATATGTCCGTCAGGCCCGTTCCTTTGAGCTGAATCTGCAAATATCTCGGAAACGAAGCGAGCTATGGCAAAATGTTAAGAGACCTTTTTTGTAGAGAATTAAGTTTTCTACTTTTTATGTTCTATGATATTTTTTGATCAGAAGCGTAGTTTTCGAGATATATCGAGATATTTAAAAGTTCCGAAGCCGCACCAACATAATAGAGATACAGAAACACCGTGGCCCCTTTCTTTGAGATAACTCTGCACTATTGCGAGATGCAAATGCCACTTCCAGCTTAGCTGTGCAGAAGAAGAACAACAAGAAGAAGAAGTATCTCGAAATATGTCCGTCAGGCCCCTTCCCTTGAGATAAATCTGCAAATATCACGGAAACGAAGCGAGCTATGGCAAAATGTTAGGAGACCTTTTTTGTAGAGAATTAAGTTTCCTACTTTTTATGTTCTACGATATTTTTTGATCAGATGCGTAGTTCTCGAGATATATCAAGATATTTAAAAGTTCCGAAGCCGCACCAACATAATAGAGATACAGAAACACCGTGGCCCCTTTCTTTGAGATAACTCTGCACTATTGCGTGCTGCAAATGCCAGTTCGAGCTTAGCTGTGCAGAAGAAGCACAACAAGAACAAGAAATATCTCGGATTAAGTCCGTCAGGCCCCTTCCCTTGAGCTAAATCTGCAAATATCTCGGAAACAATGCGAGCTATGGCAAAATATTAAGAGATCTTTTTTGTAGGAAATTAAGTTTCCTACTATTTATGTTCTATGATATTTTTTGATCAGATGCGTAGTTCTCGAGATATATCAAGATATTTAAAAGTTCCGAAGCCGCACCAACATAATAGAGATACAGAAACACCGTGGCCCCTTTCTGTGAGGTAACTCTGCACTACTGCGAGCTGCAAATGCCAGTTCGAGCTTAGCTGTGCAGAAGAAGCACAACAAGAACAAGAAATATCTCGGAATATGTCCGCCAGGCCCCTTCCCTTGAGCTAAATCTGCAAATATCTCGGAAACGATGCGAGCTATGGCAAAATGCTCAGAGACCTTTTTTGTAGGAAATTAAGTTTCCTACTATTTATGTTCTATGATATTTTTTGATCACAAGCGTAGTTTTCGAGATATATCGAGATATTTAAAAGTTCCGAAGCCGCACCAACATAATAGAGACACAGAAACACCGTGGCCCCTTTCTGTGATATAACTCTGCACTATTGCGAGCTGCAAGTGCCAGTTCCAGCTTAGCTGTGCAGAAGAAGCACAACAATAACAAGAAATATCTCGGAATATGTCCGGCAGGCCCCTTCCCTTGAGCTAAATCTGCACTTATCTCGGAAACAATGCGAGCTATGGCAAAATATTAAGAGATCTTTTTTGTAGGAAATTAAGTTTCCTACTATTTATGTTCTATGATATTTTTTGATCAGATGCGTAGTTCTCGAGATATATCAAGATATTTAAAAGTTCCGAAGCCGCACCAAGATAATAGAGATACAGAAACAACATGGCCCCTTTCTGCGAGATAACTCTGCACTATTGCGAGCTGGAAATGCCACTTCCAGTTTAGCTGTGCAGAAGAAGAACAACAAGAAGAAGTAATATCTCGAAATATGTCCGTCAGGCCCGTTCCTTTGAGCTGAATCTGCGAATATCTCGGAAACAATGCGAGCTATGGCAAAACGTTAAGAGACCTTTTCTGTAGGAAATTAAGTTTCCTACTACATATGTTCTATGATATTTTATGATCAGATGCGTAGTTTTCGAGATATATCGAGATATTTAAAGGTTCCGAAGCCGCACCAACACAATAGAGATACAGAAACACCGTGGCGCCTTTCTGTGAGATAACTCTGCACTATTGCGAGCTGCAAATGCCAGTTCCAGCTTAGCTGTGCACAAGAAGCACAACAATAACAAGAAATATCTCGAAATATGTCCGTCAGGCCCCTTCCCTCGAGATAAATCTGCAAATATCTCGGAAACGAAGCGAGCTATGGCAAAATGTTAGGAGACCTTTTTTGTAGAGAATTAAGTTTCCTACTTTTTATGTTCTACGATATTTTTTGATCAGATGCGTAGTTCTCGAGATATATCAAGATATTTAAAAGTTCCGAAGCCGCACCAACATAATAGAGATACAGAAACACCGTGGCCCCTTTCTTTGAGATAACTCTGCACTATTGCGAGCTGGAAATGCCACGTCCAGTTTAGCTGTGCAGAAGAAGAACAACAACAAGAAGAAATATCTCGAAATATGTCCGTCAGGCCCGATCCTTTGAGCTGAATCTGCAAATATCTCGGATGGCAAAACGTTGAGAGACCTTTTTTGTAGGAAATTAAGTTTCCTACTATTTATGTTCTATGATATTTTATGATCAGATGCGTAGTTTTCGAGATATATCGAGATATTTAAAGGTTCCGAAGCCGCACCAACACAATAGAGATACAGAAACACCGTGGCGCCTTTCTGTGAGATAACTCTGCACTATTGCGAGCTGCAAATGCCAGTTCCAGCTTAGCTGTGCACAAGAAGCACAACAATAACAAGAAATATCTGGGAATATGTCCGTCAGGCCCCTTCCCTTGAGCTAAATCTGCAAATATCTCGGAAAGGATGCGAGCTATGGCAAAATATTAAGAGACCTTTTTTGTACAGAATTGAGTTTCCTCCTTTTTATGTTCTATGATATTTTTGGATCAGATGCGTAGTTTTCGAGATATATCAAGATATTTAAAAGTTCCGAAGCCGCACCAACATAATAGAGGTACAGAAACACCGTGGCCTCTTTCTTTGAGATAACTCTGCACTATTGCGAGCTGCAAATGCCACTTCCAGCTTAGCTGTGCAGAAGAAGAACAACAAGAAGAAGAAATATCTCGAAATATGTCCGTCAGGCCCCTTCCCTTGAGATAAATCTGCAAATATCTCGGAAACGAAGCGAGCTATGGCAAAATGTTAAGAGACCTTTTTTGTAGAGAATTAAGTTTCCTACTTTCTATGTTCTATGATATTTTTGGATCAGAAGCGTAGTTTTCGAGATATATCGAGATATTTAAAAGTTCCGAATCCGCACCAACATAATAGAGATACAGAAACACCGTGGCCCCTTTCTTTGAGATAACTCTGCACTAGTGCGAGCCGCAAATGCCACTTCCAGCTTAGCTGTGCAGAAGAAGAACAACAAGAAGAAGAAATATCTCGAAATATGTCCGTCAGGCCCCTTCCCTTGAGATAAAGCTGCAAATATCTCGGAAACGAAGCGAGCTATGGCAAAATGTTAAGAGACTTTACTTGTAGAGAATTAAGTTTCCTACTTTTTATGTTCTATGATATTTTTTGATCAGATGCGTAGTTCTCGAGATATATCAGGATACTTAAAAGTTCCGAAGCCGCACCAACATAATAGAGATACAGAAACACCGTGGCCCCTTTCTTTGAGATAACTCTGCACTATTGCGAGCTGAAAATGCCACTTCCAGTTTAGCTGTGCAGAAGAAGAACAACAAGAAGAAGAAATATCTCGAAATATGTCCGTCAGGCCCCTTCCCTTGAGATGAATCTGCATATATCTCGGAAACGAAGCGAGCTATGGCAAAATGTTAAGAGACCTTTTTTGTAGAGAATTAAGTTTCCTACTTTTTATATTCTATGATATTTTTTGATCAGATGCGTAGTTCTCGAGATATATCAAGATATTTAAAAGTTCCGAAGCCGCACCAACATAATAGAGATACGGAAACACCGTGGCCTCTTTCTTTGAGATAACTCTGCACTAGTGCGAGCCGCAAATGCCACTTCCAGCTTAGCTGTGCAGAAGAAGAACAACAAGAAGAAGAAATACCTCGAAATATGTCCGTCAGGCCCCTTCCCTTGAGATAAATCTGCAAATATCTCGGAAACGAAGCGAGCTATGGCAAAATCTTAAGAGACCTTTTTTGTAGAGAATTAAGTTTCCTACTTTTTATGTTCTATGATATTTTTTGATCAGATGCGTAGTTCTCGAGATATATCAAGATATTTAAAAGTTCCGAAGCCGCACCAACATAATAGAGATACAGAAACACCGTGGCCCCTTTCTTTGAGATAACTCTGCACTAGTGCGAGCCGCAAATGCCACTTCCAGCTTAGCTGTGCAGAAGAAGAACAACAAGAAGAAGAAATATCTCGAAATATGTCCGTCAGGCCCCTTCCCTTGAGATAAAGCTGCAAATATCTCGGAAACGAAGCGAGCTATGGCAAAATGTTAAGAGACTTTACTTGTAGAGAATTAAGTTTCCTACTTTTTATGTTCTATGATATTTTTTGATCAGATGCGTAGTTCTCGAGATATATCAGGATACTTAAAAGTTCCGAAGCCGCACCAACATAATAGAGATACAGAAACACCGTGGCCCCTTTCTTTGAGATAACTCTGCACTATTGCGAGCTGAAAATGCCACTTCCAGTTTAGCTGTGCAGAAGAAGAACAACAAGAAGAAGAAATATCTCGAAATATGTCCGTCAGGCCCCTTCCCTTGAGATGAATCTGCATATATCTCGGAAACGAAGCGAGCTATGGCAAAATGTTAAGAGACCTTTTTTGTAGAGAATTAAGTTTCCTACTTTTTATATTCTATGATATTTTTTGATCAGATGCGTAGTTCTCGAGATATATCAAGATATTTAAAAGTTCCGAAGCCGCACCAACATAATAGAGATACGGAAACACCGTGGCCTCTTTCTTTGAGATAACTCTGCACTAGTGCGAGCCGCAAATGCCACTTCCAGCTTAGCTGTGCAGAAGAAGAACAACAAGAAGAAGAAATACCTCGAAATATGTCCGTCAGGCCCCTTCCCTTGAGATAAATCTGCAAATATCTCGGAAACGAAGCGAGCTATGGCAAAATCTTAAGAGACCTTTTTTGTAGAGAATTAAGTTTCCTACTTTTTATGTTCTATGATATTTTTTGATCAGATGCGTAGTTCTCGAGATATATCAAGATATTTAAAAGTTCCGAAGCCGCACCAACATAATAGAGATACAGAAACACCGTGGCCCCTTCCTTTGAGATAACTCAGCACTGTTGCGAGCTGGAAATGCCACTTCCAGTTTAGCTGTGCAGAAGAAGAACAACAAGAAGAAGAAATATCTCGAAATATGTCCGTCAGGCCCCTTCCCTTGAGATAAATCTGCAAATATTTCGGAAATGAAGCGAGCTATGGCAAAATGTTAAGAGACATTTTTTGTAGAGAATTAAGTTTCCTACTTTTTATGTTCTATGATATTTTTGGATCAGAAGCGTAGTTTTCGAGATATATCGAGATATTTAAAAGTTCCGAATCCGCACCAACATAATAGAGATACAGAAACACCGTGGCCCCTTTCTTTGAGATAACTCTGCACTATTGCGAGCTGAAAATGCCACTTCCAGTTTAGCTGTGCAGAAGAAGAACAACAAGAAGAAGAAATATCTCGAAATATGTCCGTCAGGCCCCTTCCCTCGAGATAAATCTGCAAATATCTCGGAAACGAAGCGAGCTATGGCAAAATGTTCACAGACCTTTTTTGTAGGAAATTAAGTTTCCTACTATTTATGTTCTATGATATTTTTTGATCAGATGCGTAGTTCTCGAGATATATCAGGATATTTAAAAGTTCCGAAGCCGCACCAACATAATAGAGATACAGAAACACCGTGGCCCCTTTCTTTGAGATAACTCTGCACTAGTGCGAGCCGCAAATGCCACTTCCAGCTTAGCTGTGCAGAAGAAGAACAACAAGAAGAAGAAATATCTCGAAATATGTCCGTCAGGCCCCTTCCCTTGAGATAAAGCTGCAAATATCTCGGAAACGAAGCGAGCTATGGCAAAATGTTAAGAGACTTTACTTGTAGAGAATTAAGTTTCCTACTTTTTATGTTCTATGATATTTTTTGATCAGATGCGTAGTTCTCGAGATATATCAGGATACTTAAAAGTTCCGAAGCCGCACCAACATAATAGAGATACGGAAACACCGTGGCCCCTTTCTTTGAGATAACTCTGCACTAGTGCGAGCCGCAAATGCCACTTCCAGCTTAGCTGTGCAGAAGAAGAACAACAAGAAGGAGAAATATCTCGAAATATGTCCGTCAGGCCCCTTCCCTCGAGATAAATCTGCAAATATCTCGGAAACGAAGCGAGCTATGGCAAAATGTTCACAGACCTTTTTTGTAGAGAATTAAGTTTCCTACTTTTTATATTCTATGATATTTTTTGATCAGATGCGTAGTTCTCGAGATATATCAAGATATTTAAAAGTTCCGAAGCCGCACCAACATAATAGAGATACGGAAACACCGTGGCCTCTTTCTTTGAGATAACTCTGCACTAGTGCGAGCCGCAAATGCCACTTCCAGCTTAGCTGTGCAGAAGAAGAACAAGAAGAAGAAGAAATACCTCGAAATATGTCCGTCAGGCCCCTTCCCTTGAGATAAATCTGCAAATATCTCGGAAACGAAGCGAGCTATGGCAAAATCTTAAGAGACCTTTTTTGTAGAGAATTATATTTCCTACAATTTAGGTTCTCTGATATTTTTTGATCAGAAGCGTAGTTTTCGAGATATATCGAGATATTTAAAAGTTCCGTAGCCGCACCAACATAATAGAGATGCAGAAACACCGTGGCCCCTTTCTTTGAGATAACTCTGCACTATTGCGACCTGCAAATGCCACTTCCAGCTTAGCTGTGCAGAAGAAGAACAACAAGAAGAAGAAATATCTCGAAATATGTCCGTCAGGCCCCTTCCCTTGAGATAAATCTGCAAATATCTCGGAAACGAAGCCAGCTATGGCAAAATGTTAAGAGACCTTTTTTGTAGAGAATTATGTTTCCTACAATTTACGTTGTATGATATTTTTTGATCAGAAGCGTAGTTTTCGAGATATATCGAGATATTTAAAAGTTCCGAAGCCGCACCAACATAATAGAGATACAGAAACACCGTGGCCCCTTTCTTTGAGATAACTCTGCACTATTGCGAGCTGCAAATGCCACTTCCAGCTTAGCTGTGCAGAAGAAGCACAACAAGAACAAGAAATATCTCGGAATATGTCCGTCAGGCCCCTTGACTTGAGCTACATCTGCAAATATCTCGGAAACGAGGCGAGCTATGGCAAGATGTTGAGAGACCGTTTTTGTAGGAAATTAAGTTTCCTACTATTTATGTTCTATGATATTTTTTGATCAGATGCGTAGTTCTCGAGATATATCAAGATATTTAAAAGTTCCGTAGCCGCACAAACATAATAGAGATACAGAAACACCGTGGCCCCTTTCTTTGAGATAACTCTGCACTATTGCGAGCTGGAAATGCCACTTCCAGTTTAGCTGTGCAGAAGAAAAACAACAAGAAGAAGAAATATCTCGAAATATGTCCGTCATGCCCCTTTCTTTGAGCTAAATCGGCAAATATCTCGGAAACGATGCGAGCTGTGGCAAAATGTTGAGTGACCTTTTTCGTAGAGAATTATGTTTCCTACAATTTATGTTCTATGATATTTTTTGATCAGATGCGTAGTTTTCGAGATATACCGAGATATTTAAAAGTTCCGAAGCCGCACCAACATAATAAAGATACATAAACACTGTGGCCTCTTTCTTTGAAATAACTCTGCACTATTCCGAGCTGCAAATGCCACTTGCAGCTTAGCTGTGCAGAAGGAGAACAACAAGAGGAAGAAATATCTCGAAATATGTCCGTCAGGCCCCTTCCCTTGAGCTATATCTGCAAATATCTCGGAAACGATGCGAGCTATGGCAAAATGTTAAGAGACCTTTTTTGTAGAGAATTACGTTTCCTACTATTCATGTTGTATGATGTTTTTTGGTCAGATGCTTAGTTTTCGAGATATATCAAGATATTTAAAAGTTCCGAAGCCGCACCAACATAATAAAGATACAGAAACACCGTGGCCCCTTTCTTTGATATAACTCTGCACTATTGCGAGCTGGAAATACTACTTCCAGTTTAGCTGTGCAGAAGAAGAACAACAAGAAGAAGAAATATCTCGAAATATGTCCGCCAGGCCCCTTCCTTTGAGATAAATCGACAAATATCTCGGAAACGATGCGAGCTGTGGCAAAATGTTGAGTGACCTTTTTTGTAGGAAATTAAGTTTCCTACTATTTATGTTCTATGATATTTTTTGATCAGATGCGTAGTTCTCGAGATATATCAAGATATTTAAAAGTTCCGAAGCCGCACCAACATAATAGAGATACAGAAACACTGTGGCCCCTTTCATTGAGATAACTCTGCACTATTGCGAGCTGCAAATGCCACTTCCAGCTTAGCTGTGCAGAAGAAGCACAACAAGAACAAGAAATATCACGGAATATGTCCGTCAGGCCCCTTGACTTGAGCTACATCTACAAATATCTCGGAAACGAGGCGAGCTATGGCAAGCTGTTGAGAGACCGTTTTTGTAGGAAATTAAGTTTCCTACTATTTATGTTGTATGATATTTTTTGGTCAGATGCGTAGTTTTCGAGATATATCGAGATATTTAAAAGTTCCGAAGCCGCACCAACATAATAGAGATACAGAAACACCGTGGCCCCTTTCTGTGAGGTAACTCTGCACTATTGCGAGCTGCAAATGCCACTTCCAGCTTAGCTGTGCAGAAGAAGAGCAACAAGAAGAAGAAATATTTCGAAATATGTCCGTCAGGCCCCTTCCCTTGAGATAAATCTGCAAATATCTCGGAAACGAAGCGAGCTACGGCAAAATGTTAAGAGACCTTTTTTGTAGAAAATTGGGTTTCCTACTTTTTATGTTCTATGATATTTTTTGATCAGATGCGTAGTTCTCGAGATATATCAAGATATTTAAAAGTTCCGAAGCTGCACCAACATAATACAGGTACAGAAACACCGTTGCCTCTTTCTTTGAGATAACTCTGCACTATTGCGAGCTGCAAATGCCACTTCCAGCTTAGCTGTGCAGAAGAGGAACAACAAGAAGAAGAAATATCTCGGAATATGTCCGTCAGGCCCCTTCCCTTGAGCTAAATCTGCAAATATCTCGGAAACGATGCCAGCTGTGGGAAAATATTAAGAGACCTTTTTTGTAGAGAATTAAGTTTCCTACTTTTTATGTTCTATGATATTTTTTGATCAGATGCGTAGTTCTCGAGATATATCAAGATATTTAAAAGTTCCGAAGCCGCACCAACATAATAGAGATACAGAAACACCGTGGCCCCTTTCTTTGAGATAACTCTGCACTATTGCGCGCTGCAAATGCCACTTCCACCTCAGCTGTGCAGAAGAAGAACAACAAGAAGAAGAAATATCTCGAAATATGTCTGTCAGGCCCCTTCCCTTGAGATAAATCTGCAAATATCTCGGAAACGAAGCGAGCTATGGCAAAATGTTAGGAGACCTTTTTTGTAGAGAATTAAGTTTCCTACTTTTTATGTTGTATGATATTTTTTGATCAGATGCGTAATTGTCGAGATATATCAAGATATTTAAAAGTTCCGAAGCCGCACCAACATAATAGAGATACAGAAACACCGTGGCCCCTTTCTTTGAGATAACTCTGCACTATTGCGAGCTGCAAATGCCACTTCCAGCTTAGCTGTGCAGAAGAAGAACAACAAGAAGAAGAAATGTCTCGAAATATGTCTGTCAGGCCCCTTCCCTTGAGATAAATCTGCAAATATCTCGGAAACGAAGCGAGCTATGGCAAAATGTTAAGAGACCTTTTTTGTAGAGAATTATGTTTCCCACAATTTACGTTCTCTGATATTTTTTGATCAGATGCATAGTTCTCGAGATATATCAAGATATTTAAAAGTTCCGAAGCCGCACCAACATAATAGAGATACGGAAACACCGTGGCCCCTTTCTTTGAGATAACTCTGCACTATTGCGAGCTGCAAATGCCACTTCCAGCTTAGCTGCGCAGAAGAAGAACAACAAGAAGAAGAAATATCTCGAAATATGTCCGATAGGCCCCTTCCCTTAAGATAAATCTGCAAATATCTCGGAAACGAAGCGAGCTATGGCAAAATGTTAAGAGACCTTTTTTGTAGAGAATTATGTTTCCCACAATTTACGATCTCTGATATTTTTTGATCAGATGCGTAGTTCTCGAGATATATCAAGATATTTAAAAGTTCCGAAGCCGCACCAACATAATAGAGATACAGAAACACCGTGGCCCCTTTCTTTGAGATAACTCTGCACTATTGCGAGCTGCAAATGCCACTTCCAGCTTAGCTGTGCAGAGGAAGAACAACAAGAAGAAGAAATATCTCGAAATATGTCCGTCAGGCCCCTTCCCTTGAGATAAATCTGCAAATATCTCGGAAACGAAGCGAGCTATGGCAAAATGTTGAGAGACCCTTTCTGTAGAGAATTAAGTTTCCTACTTTTTATGTTCTATGATATTTTTTGATCAGATGCGTAGTTCTCGAGATATATCAAGATATTTAAAAGTTCCGAAGCCGCACCAACATAATAGAGATACAGAAACACCGTGGCCCCTTTCTTTGAGATAACTCTGCACTATTGCGCGCTGCAAATGCCACTTCCAGCTTAGCTGTGCAGAAGAAGAACAACAAGAAGAAGAAATGTCTCGAATTATGTCCGTCAGGCCCCTTCCCTTGAGATAAATCTGCCAATATCTCGGAAACGAAGCGAGCTATGGCAAAATGTTAGGACACCTTTTTTGTGGAGAATTATGTTTCCTACAATTTACGTTCTCTGATATTTTTTGATCAGAAGCGTAGGTTTCGATATATATCGAGATATTTAAAAGTTCCGAAGCCGCACCAACATAATAGAGATACAGAAACACCGTGGCCCCTTTCTTTGGGATAACTCTACACTATTGCGAGCTGGAAATGCCACTTCCAGTTTAGCTGTGCAGAAGAAGAACAACAGAAGAAGAAATATCTCGAAATATGTCCGTCAGGACCCCTCCCTTGAGATAAATCTGCAAATATCTCGGAAACGAAGCGAGCTATGGCAAAACGTTAAGAAACCTTTTTTGTAGAAAATTAGGTTTCCTACTTTTTATGTTCTATGATATTTTTTGATCAGAAGCGTAGTTTTCGAGATATATCGAGATATTTAAAAGTTCCGAAGCTGCACCAACATAATAGAGATACAGAAACACCGTGGCCCCTTTCTTTGAGATAACTCTGCACTATTGCGAGCTGCAAATGCCACTTCCAGCTTAGCTGTGAAAAAGAAGAACAACAAGAAGAAGAAATATCTCGAAATATGTCCGTTAGGCCCCTTCGCTTGAGATAAATCTGCAAATATCTCGGAAACGAAGCGAGCTATGGCAAAATGTTAAGAGACCTTTTTTGTAGAAAATTAGGTTTCCTACTTTTTATCTTGTATGATATTTTTGGATCAGATGCGTAGTTCTCGAGATATATCAAGATATTTAAAAGTTCCGAAGCTGCACCAACATAATAGAGGTACAGAAACACCGTGGCCTCTTCCTTTGAGATAACTCTGCACTACTGCGAGCTGCAAATGCCACTTCCAGCTTAGCTGTGCAGAAGAAGAACAAGAAGAAGAAAAAATATCTCGAAATATGTCCGTCAGGCCCCTTCCCTTGAGATAAATCTGCAAATATCTCGGAAACGAAGCGAGCTATGGCAAAATGTTAGGAGACCTTCTTTGTAGAGAATTAAGTTTCCTACTTTTTATGTTGTATGATATTTTTTGATCAGAAGCGTAGGTTTCGATATATATCGAGATATTTAAAAGTTCCGAAGCCGCACCAACATAATAGAGATACAGAAACACCGTGGCCCCTTTCTTTGGGATAACTCTGCACTATTGCGAGCTGGAAATGCCACTTCCAGTTTAGCTGTGCAGAAGAAGAACAACAGAAGAAGAAATATCTCGAAATATGTCCGTCAGGACCCCTCCCTTGAGATAAATCTGCAAATATCTCGGAAACGAAGCGAGCTATGGCAAAACGTTAAGAAACCTTTTTTGTAGAAAATTAGGTTTCCTACTTTTTATGTTCTATGATATTTTTTGATCAGAAGCGTAGTTTTCGAGATATATCGAGATATTTAAAAGTTCCGAAGCTGCACCACCATAATAGAGATACAGAAACACCGTGGCCCCTTTCTTTGAGATAACTCTGCACTATTGCGAGCTGCAAATGCCACTTCCAGCTTAGCTGTGAAAAAGAAGAACAACAAGAAGAAGAAATATCTCGAAATATGTCCGTTAGGCCCCTTCGCTTGAGATAAATCTGCAAATATCTCGGAAACGAAGCGAGCTATGGCAAAATGTTAAGAGACCTTTTTTGTAGAAAATTAGGTTTCCTACTTTTTATCTTCTATGATATTTTTGGATCAGATGCGTAGTTCTCGAGATATATCAAGATATTTAAAAGTTCCGAAGCTGCACCAACATAATAGAGGTACAGAAACACCGTGGCCTCTTCCTTTGAGATAACTCTGCACTACTGCGAGCTGCAAATGCCACTTCCAGCTTAGCTGTGCAGAAGAAGAACAACAAGAAGAAGAAATATCTCGAAATATGTCCGTCAGGCCACTTCCCCTGAGATAAATCTGCAAATATCTCGGAAACGAAGCGAGCTATGGCAAAATGTTAAGAGACCTTTTTTGTAGAGAATTAAGTTTCCTACTTTTTATGTTGTATGATATTTTTTGATCAGATGCGTAATTGTCGAGATATATCAAGATATTTAAAAGTTCCGAAGCCGCACCAACATAATAGAGATACGGAAACACCGTGGCCCCTTTCTTTGAGATAACTCTGCACTATTGCGAGCTGCAAATGCCACTTCCAGCTTAGCTGTGCAGAAGAAGAACAACAAGACGAAGAAATATCTCGAAATATGTCCGATAGGCCCCTTCCCTTGAGATAAATCTGCAAATATCTCGGAAACGAAGCGAGCTATGGCAAAATGTTAAGAGACCTTTTTTGTAGAGAATTAAGTTTCCTACTTTTTATGTTCTATGATAGTTTTTGATCAGATACGTAGTTCTCGAGATATATCAAGATATTTAAAAGTTCCGAAGCCGCACCAACATAATAGAGATACAGAAACACCGTGGCCCCTTTCTTTGAGATAACTCTGCACTATTGCGAGCTGCAAATGCCACTTCCAGCTTAGCTGTGCAGAAGAAGAACAACAAGAAGAAGAAATATCTCGAAATATGTCCGTCAGGCCCCTTCCCTTGAGATAAATCTGCAAATACCTCGGAAACGAAGCGAGCTATGGCAAAATGATAAGAGACCTTTTTTGTAGAGAATTAAGTTTCCTACTTTTTATGTTCTATGATATTTTTTGATCAGATGCGTGGTTCTCGAGATATATCAAGATATTTAAAAGTTCCGAAGCCGCACCAACATAATAAAGATACAGAAACCCCGTGGCCCCTTTCTTTGAGATAACTCTGCACTATTGAGAGCTGGAAGTACCACTTCCAGTTTAGCTGTGCAGAGGAAGATCAACAAGAACAAGAAATATCTCGGAATATGTCCGTCAGGCTCCTTCCCTTGAGCTATATCTGCAAATATCTCGGAAACGATGTCGGCTATGGCAAAATGTTAAGAGACCTTTCTTGTAGGAAATTAAGTTTCCTACTATTTATGTTCTATGATATTTTTTGGTCAGATGCGTAGTTTTCGAGATATATCGAGATATTTAAAAGTTCCGAAGCCGCACCAACATAATAGAGATACAGAAACACCGTGGCCCGTATCTTTGAGATAACTCTGCACAATTGCGAGCTGCAAATGCCACTTCCAGCTTAGCTGTGCAGAAGATGAACAACAAGAAGAAGAAATATCTCGAAATATGTCCGTCAGGCCCCTTCCCTTGAGATGAATCTGCAAATATCTCGGAAACGCAGCGAGCTATGGCAAAATGTTAAGAGACCTTTTTTGTAGAGAATTATGTTTCCTACAATTTACGTCGTATGATATTTTTTGATCAGAAGCGTAGTTTTCGAGATATATCGAGATATTTAAAAGTTCCGAAGCCGCACCAACATAATAGAGATACAGAAACACCGTGGCCCCTTTCTTTGAGATAACTCTGCACTATTGCGACCTGCAAATGCCACTTCCAGCTTAGCTGTGCAGAAGAAGAACAACAAGAAGAAGAAATATCTCGAAATATGTCCGTCAGGCTCCTTCCCTTGAGATATATCTGCAAATATCTCGAAAACGATGCCGGCTATGGCAAAATGTTAAGAGACCTTTTTTGTAGGAAATTAAGTTTCCTACTATTTATGTTCTATGATATTTTTTGGTCAGATGCGTAGTTTTCGAGATATATCGAGATATTTAAAAGTTCCGAAGCCGCACCAACATAATAGAGATACAGAAACACCGTGGCCACTATCTTTGAGATAACTCTGCACAATTGCGAGCTGCAAATGCCACTTCCAGCTTAGCTGTGCAGAAGAAGAACAACAAGAAGAAGAAATATCTCGAAATATGTCCGATAGGCCCCTTCCCTTGAGATAAATCTGCAAATATCTCGGAAACGAAGCGAGCTATGGCTAAATGTTAAGAGACCTTTTTTGTAGAGAATTAAGTTTCCTACTTTTTATGTTCTATGATAGTTTTTGATCAGATGCGTAGTTCTCGAGATATATCAAGATATTTAAAAGTTCCGAAGCCGCACCAACATAATAGAGATACAGAAACACCGTGGCCCCTTTCTTTGAGATAACTCTGCACTATTGCGAGCTGCAAATGCCACTTCCAGCTTAGCTGTGCAGAAGAAGAACAACAAGAAGAAGAAATATCTCGAAATATGTCCGTCAGGCCCCTTCCCTTGAGATAAATCTGCAAATACCTCGGAAACGAAGCGAGCTATGGCAAAATGATAAGAGACCTTTTTTGTAGAGAATTAAGTTTCCTACTTTTTATGTTCTATGATATTTTTTGATCAGATGCGTGGTTCTCGAGATATATCAAGATATTTAAAAGTTCCGAAGCCGCACCAACATAATAAAGATACAGAAACCCCGTGGCCCCTTTCTTTGAGATAACTCTGCACAATTGCGAGCTGCAAATGCCACTTCCAGCTTAGCTGTGCAGAAGATGAACAACAAGAAGAAGAAATATCTCGAAATATGTCCGTCAGGCCCCATCCCTTGAGATGAATCTGCAAATATCTCGGAAACGAAGCGAGCTATGGCAAAATGTTAAGAGACCTTTTTTGTAGAGAATTATGTTTCCTACAATTTACGTCGTATGATATTTTTTGATCAGAAGCGTAGTTTTCGAGATATATCGAGATATTTAAAAGTTCCGAAGCCGCACCAACATAATAGAGATACAGAAACACCGTGGCCCCTTTCTTTGAGATAACTCTGCACTATTGCGACCTGCAAATGCCACTTCCAGCTTAGCTGTGCAGAAGAAGAACAACAAGAAGAAGAAATATCTCGAAATATGTCCGTCAGGCTCCTTCCCTTGAGTTATATCTGCAAATATCTCGAAAACGATGCCGGCTATGGCAAAATGTTAAGAGACCTTTTTTGTAGGAAATTAAGTTTCCTACTATTTATGTTCTATGATATTTTTTGGTCAGATGCGTAGTTTTCGAGATATATCGAGATATTTAAAAGTTCCGAAGCCGCACCAACATAATAGAGATACAGAAACACCGTGGCCACTATCTTTGAGATAACTCTGCACAATTGCGAGCTGCAAATGCCACTTCCAGCTTAGCTGTGCAGAAGAAGAACAACAAGAAGAAGAAATATCTCGAAATATGTCCGTCAGGCCCCTTCCCTTGAGATAAATCTGCAAATATCTCGGAAACGAAGCGAGCTACGGCAAAATGTTAACAGACCTTTTTTGTAGAAAATTAGGTTTCCTACTTTTTATGTTCTATGATATTTTTTGATCAGAAGCGTAGTTTTCGAGATATATCGAGATATTTAAAAGTTCCGAAGCCGCACCAACATAATAGAGATACAGAAACACCGTGGCCCCTTTCTTTGGGATAACTCTGCACTATTGCGAGCTGGAAATGCCACTTCCAGTTTAGCTGTGCAGAAGAAGAACAACAAGAAGAAGAAATATCTCGAAATATGTCCGTCAGGACCCCTCCCTTGAGATAAATCTGCAAATATCTCGGAAACGAAGCGAGCTATGGCAAAACGTTAAGAAACCTTTTTTGTAGAGAATTATGTTTCCTACAATTTATGTCCTATGATATTTTTTGATCAGAAGCGTAGTTTTCGAGATATATCGAGATATTTAAAAGTTCCGAAGCTGCACCAACATAATAGAGATACAGAAACACCGTGGCCCCTTTCTTTGAGATAACACTGCACTATTGCGAGCAGCAAATGCCACTTCCAGCTTAGCTGTGAAGAAGAAGAACAACAAGAAGAAGAAATATCTCGAAATATGTGCGTTAGGCCCCGTCGCTTGAGATAAATCTGCAAATATCTCGGAAACGAAGCGAGCTATGGCAAAATGTTAAGAGACCTTTTTTGTAGAAAATTAGGTTTCCTACTTTTTATCTTCTATGATATTTTTGGATCAGATGCGTAGTTCTCGAGATATATCAAGATATTTAAAAGTTCCGAAGCTGCACCAACATAATAGAGGTACAGAAACACCGTGGCCTCTTCCTTTGAGATAACTCTGCACTATTGCGAGCTGCAAATGCCACTTCCAGCTTAGCTGTGCAGAAGAAGAACAACAAGAAGAAGAAATATCTCGAAATATGTCCGTCAGGCCACTTCCCTTGAGATAAATCTGCAAATATCTCGGAAACGAAGCGAGCTATGGCAAAATGTTAAGAGACCTTTTTTGTAGAGACTTAAGTTTCCTACTTTTTATGTTGTATGATATTTTTTGATCAGATGCGTAATTGTCGAGATATATCAAGATATTTAAAAGTTCCGAAGCCGCACCAACATAATAGAGATACAGAAACACCGTGGCCCCTTTCTTTGAGATAACTCTGCACTATTGCGAGCTGCAAATGCCACTTCCAGTTTAGCTGTGCAGAAGAAGAACAACAAGAACAAGAAATATCTCGGAATATGTCCGTCAGGCTCCTTCCCTTGAGCTATATCTGCAAATATCTCGGAAACGATGCCGGCTATGGCAAAATGTTAAGAGACCTTTTTTGTAGGAAATTAAGCTTCCCACTATTTATGTTCTATGATATTTTTTGGTCAGATGCGTAGTTTTCGAGATATATCGAGATATTTAAAAGTTCCGAAGCCGCACCAACATAATAGAGATACAGAAACACTGTGGCCCCTATCTTTGAGATAACTCTGCACAATTGCGAGCTGCAAATGCCACTTCCAGCTTAGCTGTGCAGAAGAAGAACAACAAGAAGAAGAAATATCTCGAAATATGTCCGTCAGGCCCCTTCCCTTGAGATAAATCTGCAAATATCTCGGAAACGAAGCGAGCTATGGCAAAATGTTAAGAGACCTTTTTTGTAGAGAATTATGTTTCCTACAATTTACATCGTATGATATTTTTTGATCAGAAGCGTAGTTTTCGAGATATATCGAGATATTTAAAAGTTCCGAAGCCGCACCAACATAATAGAGATACAGAAACACCGTGGCCCCTTTCTTTGGGATAACTCTGCACTATTGCGAGCTGGAAATGCCACTTCCAGTTTAGCTGTGCAGAAGAAGAACAACAAGAAGAAGAAATATCTCGAAATATGTCCGTCAGGACCCTTCCCTTGAGATAAATCTGCAAATATCTCGGAAACGAAGCGAGCTATGGCAAAGCGTTAAGAAACCTTTTTTGTAGAGAATTATGTTTCCTACAATTTATGTCCTATGATATTTTTTGATCAGAAGCGTAGTTTTCGAGATATATCGAGATATTTAAAAGTTCCGAAGCTGCACCAACATAATAGAGATACAGAAACACCGTGGCCCCTTTCTTTGAGATAACACTGCACTATTGCGAGCACCAAATGCCACTTCCAGCTTAGCTGTGAAGAAGAAGAACAACAAGAAGAAGAAATATCTCGAAATATGTGCGTTAGGCCCCTTCGCTTGAGATAAATCTGCAAATATCTCGGAAACGAAGCGAGCTATGGCAAAATGTTAAGAGACCTTTTTTGTAGAAAATTAGGTTTCCTACTTTTTATCTTCTATGATATTTTTGGATCAGATGCGTAGTTCTCGAGATATATCAAGATATTTAAAAGTTCCGAAGCTGCACCAACATAATAGAGGTACAGAAACACCGTGGCCTCTTCCTTTGAGATAACTCTGCACTATTGCGAGCTGCAAATGCCACTTCCAGCTTAGCTGTGCAGAAGAAGAACAACAAGAAGAAGAAATATCTCGAAATATGTCCGTCAGGCCACTTCCCTTGAGATAAATCTGCAAATATCTCGGAAACGAAGCGAGCTATGGCAAAATGTTAAGAGACCTTTTTTGTAGAGACTTAAGTTTCCTACTTTTTATGTTGTATGATATTTTTTGATCAGATGCGTAATTGTCGAGATATATCAAGATATTTAAAAGTTCCGAAGCCGCACCAACATAATAGAGATACAGAAACACCGTGGCCCCTTTCTTTGAGATAACTCTGCACTATTGCGAGCTGCAAATGCCACTTCCAGTTTAGCTGTGCAGAAGAAGAACAACAAGAACAAGAAATATCTCGGAATATGTCCGTCAGGCTCCTTCCCTTGAGCTATATCTGCAAATATCTCGGAAACGATGCCGGCTATGGCAAAATGTTAAGAGACCTTTTTTGTAGGAAATTAAGCTTCCCACTATTTATGTTCTATGATATTTTTTGGTCAGATGCGTAGTTTTCGAGATATATCGAGATATTTAAAAGTTCCGAAGCCGCACCAACATAATAGAGATACAGAAACACTGTGGCCCCTATCTTTGAGATAACTCTGCACAATTGCGAGCTGCAAATGCCACTTCCAGCTTAGCTGTGCAGAAGAAGAACAACAAGAAGAAGAAATATCTCGAAATATGTCCGTCAGGCCCCTTCCCTTGAGATAAATCTGCAAATATCTCGGAAACGAAGCGAGCTATGGCAAAATGTTAAGAGACCTTTTTTGTAGAGAATTATGTTTCCTACAATTTACATCGTATGATATTTTTTGATCAGAAGCGTAGTTTTCGAGATATATCGAGATATTTAAAAGTTCCGAAGCCGCACCAACATAATAGAGATACAGAAACACCGTGGCCCCTTTCTTTGGGATAACTCTGCACTATTGCGAGCTGGAAATGCCACTTCCAGTTTAGCTGTGCAGAAGAAGAACAACAAGAAGAAGAAATATCTCGAAATATGTCCGTCAGGACCCTTCCCTTGAGATAAATCTGCAAATATCTCGGAAACGAAGCGAGCTATGGCAAAACGTTAAGAAACCTTTTTTGTAGAGAATTATGTTTCCTACAATTTATGTTCTATGATATTTTTTGATCAGAAGCGTAGTTTTCGAGATATATCGAGATATTTCAAAGTTCCGAAGCTGCACCAACATAATAGAGGTACAGAAACACCGTGGCCTCTTCCTTTGAGATAACTCTGCACTATTGCGAGCTGGAAATGCCACTTCCAGTTTAGCTGTGCAGAAGAAGAACAACAAGAAGAAGAAATATCTCGAAATATGTCCGTCAGGCCCCTTCCCTTGAGATAAATCTGCAAATATCTCGGAAACGAAGCGAGCTACGGCAAAATGTTAACAGACCTTTTTTGTAGAAAATTAGGTTTCCTACTTTTTATGTTCTATGATATTTTTTGATCAGAAGCGTAGTTTTCGAGATATATCGAGATATTTAAAAGTTCCGAAGCTGCACCAACATAATAGAGATACAGAAACACCGTGGCCCCTTTCTTTGAGATAACACTGCACTATTGCGAGCTGCAAATGCCACTTCCAGCTTAGCTGTGAAGAAGAAGAACAACAAGAAGAAGAAATATCTCGAAATATGTGCGTTAGGCCCCTTCGCTTGAGATAAATCTGCAAATATCTCGGAAACGAAGCGAGCTATGGCAAAATGTTAAGAGACCTTTTTTGTAGAAAATTAGGTTTCCTACTTTTTATCTTCTATAATATTTTTGGATCAGATGCGTAGTTCTCGAGATATATCAAGATATTTAAAAGTTCCGAAGCTGCACCAACATAACAGAGGTACAGAAACACCGTGGCCTCTTCCTTTGAGATAACTCTGCACTATTGCGAGCTGCAAATGCCACTTCCAGCTTAGCTGTGAAGAAGAAGAACAACAAGAAGAAGAAATATCTCGAAATATGTGCGTTAGGCCCCGTCGCTTGAGATAAATCTGCAAATATCTCGGAAACGAAGCGAGCTATGGCAATATGTTAAGAGACCTTTTTTGTAGAAAATTAGGTTTCCTACTTTTTATCTTCTATGATATTTTTGGATCAGATGCGTAGTTCTCGAGATATATCAAGATATTTAAAAGTTCCGAAGCTGCACCAACATAATAGAGGTACAGAAACACCGTGGCCTCTTCCTTTGAGATAACTCTGCACTATTGCGAGCTGCAAATGCCACTTCCAGCTTAGCTGTGCAGAAGAAGAACAACAAGAAGAAGAAATATCTCGAAATATGTCCGTCAGGCCACTTCCCTTGAGATAAATCTGCAAATATCTCGGAAACGAAGCGAGCTATGGCAAAATGTTAAGAGACCTTTTTTGTAGAGACTTAAGTTTCCTACTTTTTATGTTGTATGATATTTTTTGATCAGATGCGTAATTGTCGAGATATATCAAGATATTTAAAAGTTCCGAAGCCGCACCAACATAATAGAGATACAGAAACACCGTGGCCCCTTTCTTTGAGATAACTCTGCACTATTGCGAGCTGCAAATGCCACTTCCAGTTTAGCTGTGCAGAAGAAGAACAACAAGAACAAGAAATATCTCGGAATATGTCCGTCAGGCTCCTTCCCTTGAGCTATATCTGCAAATATCTCGGAAACGATGCCGGCTATGGCAAAATGTTAAGAGACCTTTTTTGTAGGAAATTAAGCTTCCCACTATTTATGTTCTATGATATTTTTTGGTCAGATGCGTAGTTTTCGAGATATATCGAGATATTTAAAAGTTCCGAAGCCGCACCAACATAATAGAGATACAGAAACACTGTGGCCCCTATCTTTGAGATAACTCTGCACAATTGCGAGCTGCAAATGCCACTTCCAGCTTAGCTGTGCAGAAGAAGAACAACAAGAAGAAGAAATATCTCGAAATATGTCCGTCAGGCCCCTTCCCTTGAGATAAATCTGCAAATATCTCGGAAACGAAGCGAGCTATGGCAAAATGTTAAGAGACCTTTTTTGTAGAGAATTATGTTTCCTACAATTTACATCGTATGATATTTTTTGATCAGAAGCGTAGTTTTCGAGATATATCGAGATATTTAAAAGTTCCGAAGCCGCACCAACATAATAGAGATACAGAAACACCGTGGCCCCTTTCTTTGGGATAACTCTGCACTATTGCGAGCTGGAAATGCCACTTCCAGTTTAGCTGTGCAGAAGAAGAACAACAAGAAGAAGAAATATCTCGAAATATGTCCGTCAGGACCCTTCCCTTGAGATAAATCTGCAAATATCTCGGAAACGAAGCGAGCTATGGCAAAACGTTAAGAAACCTTTTTTGTAGAGAATTATGTTTCCTACAATTTATGTCCTATGATATTTTTTGATCAGAAGCGTAGTTTTCGAGATATATCGAGATATTTAAAAGTTCCGAAGCTGCACCAACATAATAGAGATACAGAAACACCGTGGCCCCTTTCTTTGAGATAACACTGCACTATTGCGAGCACCAAATGCCACTTCCAGCTTAGCTGTGAAGAAGAAGAACAACAAGAAGAAGAAATATCTCGAAATATGTGCGTTAGGCCCCTTCGCTTGAGATAAATCTGCAAATATCTCGGAAACGAAGCGAGCTATGGCAAAATGTTAAGAGACCTTTTTTGTAGAAAATTAGGTTTCCTACTTTTTATCTTCTATGATATTTTTGGATCAGATGCGTAGTTCTCGAGATATATCAAGATATTTAAAAGTTCCGAAGCTGCACCAACATAATAGAGGTACAGAAACACCGTGGCCTCTTCCTTTGAGATAACTCTGCACTATTGCGAGCTGCAAATGCCACTTCCAGCTTAGCTGTGCAGAAGAAGAACAACAAGAAGAAGAAATATCTCGAAATATGTCCGTCAGGCCACTTCCCTTGAGATAAATCTGCAAATATCTCGGAAACGAAGCGAGCTATGGCAAAATGTTAAGAGACCTTTTTTGTAGAGACTTAAGTTTCCTACTTTTTATGTTGTATGATATTTTTTGATCAGATGCGTAATTGTCGAGATATATCAAGATATTTAAAAGTTCCGAAGCCGCACCAACATAATAGAGATACAGAAACACCGTGGCCCCTTTCTTTGAGATAACTCTGCACTATTGCGAGCTGCAAATGCCACTTCCAGTTTAGCTGTGCAGAAGAAGAACAACAAGAACAAGAAATATCTCGGAATATGTCCGTCAGGCTCCTTCCCTTGAGCTATATCTGCAAATATCTCGGAAACGATGCCGGCTATGGCAAAATGTTAAGAGACCTTTTTTGTAGGAAATTAAGCTTCCCACTATTTATGTTCTATGATATTTTTTGGTCAGATGCGTAGTTTTCGAGATATATCGAGATATTTAAAAGTTCCGAAGCCGCACCAACATAATAGAGATACAGAAACACTGTGGCCCCTATCTTTGAGATAACTCTGCACAATTGCGAGCTGCAAATGCCACTTCCAGCTTAGCTGTGCAGAAGAAGAACAACAAGAAGAAGAAATATCTCGAAATATGTCCGTCAGGCCCCTTCCCTTGAGATAAATCTGCAAATATCTCGGAAACGAAGCGAGCTATGGCAAAATGTTAAGAGACCTTTTTTGTAGAGAATTATGTTTCCTACAATTTACATCGTATGATATTTTTTGATCAGAAGCGTAGTTTTCGAGATATATCGAGATATTTAAAAGTTCCGAAGCTGCACCAACATAATAGAGATACAGAAACACCGTGGCCCCTTTCTTTGAGATAACACTGCACTATTGCGAGCACCAAATGCCACTTCCAGCTTAGCTGTGAAGAAGAAGAACAACAAGAAGAAGAAATATCTCGAAATATGTGCGTTAGGCCCCTTCGCTTGAGATAAATCTGCAAATATCTCGGAAACGAAGCGAGCTATGGCAAAATGTTAAGAGACCTTTTTTGTAGAAAATTAGGTTTCCTACTTTTTATCTTCTATGATATTTTTGGATCAGATGCGTAGTTCTCGAGATATATCAAGATATTTAAAAGTTCCGAAGCTGCACCAACATAATAGAGGTACAGAAACACCGTGGCCTCTTCCTTTGAGATAACTCTGCACTATTGCGAGCTGCAAATGCCACTTCCAGCTTAGCTGTGCAGAAGAAGAACAACAAGAAGAAGAAATATCTCGAAATATGTCCGTCAGGCCACTTCCCTTGAGATAAATCTGCAAATATCTCGGAAACGAAGCGAGCTATGGCAAAATGTTAAGAGACCTTTTTTGTAGAGACTTAAGTTTCCTACTTTTTATGTTGTATGATATTTTTTGATCAGATGCGTAATTGTCGAGATATATCAAGATATTTAAAAGTTCCGAAGCCGCACCGACATAATAGAGATACAGAAACACCGTGGCCCCTTTCTTTGAGATAACTCTGCACTATTGCGAGCTGCAAATGCCACTTCCAGTTTAGCTGTGCAGAAGAAGAACAACAAGAACAAGAAATATCTCGGAATATGTCCGTCAGGCTCCTTCCCTGGAGCTATATCTGCAAATATCTCGGAAACGATGCCGGCTATGGCAAAATGTTAAGAGACCTTTTTTGTAGGAAATTAAGCTTCCCACTATTTATGTTCTATGATATTTTTTGGTCAGATGCGTAGTTTTCGAGATATATCGAGATATTTAAAAGTTCCGAAGCCGCACCAACATAATAGAGATACAGAAACACTGTGGCCCCTATCTTTGAGATAACTCTGCACAATTGCGAGCTGCAAATGCCACTTCCAGCTTAGCTGTGCAGAAGAAGAACAACAAGAAGAAGAAATATCTCGAAATATGTCCGTCAGGCCCCTTCCCTTGAGATAAATCTGCAAATATCTCGGAAACGAAGCGAGCTATGGCAAAATGTTAAGAGACCTTTTTTGTAGAGAATTATGTTTCCTACAATTTACATCGTATGATATTTTTTGATCAGAAGCGTAGTTTTCGAGATATATCGAGATATTTAAAAGTTCCGAAGCTGCACCAACATAATAGAGATACAGAAACACCGTGGCCCCTTTCTTTGAGATAACACTGCACTATTGCGAGCACCAAATGCCACTTCCAGCTTAGCTGTGAAGAAGAAGAACAACAAGAAGAAGAAATATCTCGAAATATGTGCGTTAGGCCCCTTCGCTTGAGATAAATCTGCAAATATCTCGGAAACGAAGCGAGCTATGGCAAAATGTTAAGAGACCTTTTTTGTAGAAAATTAGGTTTCCTACTTTTTATCTTCTATGATATTTTTGGATCAGATGCGTAGTTCTCGAGATATATCAAGATATTTAAAAGTTCCGAAGCTGCACCAACATAATAGAGGTACAGAAACACCGTGGCCTCTTCCTTTGAGATAACTCTGCACTATTGCGAGCTGCAAATGCCACTTCCAGCTTAGCTGTGCAGAAGAAGAACAACAAGAAGAAGAAATATCTCGAAATATGTCCGTCAGGCCACTTCCCTTGAGATAAATCTGCAAATATCTCGGAAACGAAGCGAGCTATGGCAAAATGTTAAGAGACCTTTTTTGTAGAGACTTAAGTTTCCTACTTTTTATGTTGTATGATATTTTTTGATCAGATGCGTAATTGTCGAGATATATCAAGATATTTAAAAGTTCCGAAGCCGCACCGACATAATAGAGATACAGAAACACCGTGGCCCCTTTCTTTGAGATAACTCTGCACTATTGCGAGCTGCAAATGCCACTTCCAGTTTAGCTGTGCAGAAGAAGAACAACAAGAACAAGAAATATCTCGGAATATGTCCGTCAGGCTCCTTCCCTGGAGCTATATCTGCAAATATCTCGGAAACGATGCCGGCTATGGCAAAATGTTAAGAGACCTTTTTTGTAGGAAATTAAGTTTCCCACTATTTATGTTCTATGATATTTTTTGGTCAGATGCGTAGTTTTCGAGATATATCGAGATATTTAAAAGTTCCGAAGCCGCACCAACATAATAGAGATACAGAAACACTGTGGCCCCTATCTTTGAGATAACTCTGCACAATTGCGAGCTGCAAATGCCACTTCCAGCTTAGCTGTGCAGAAGAAGAACAACAAGAAGAAGAAATATCTCGAAATATGTCCGTCAGGCCCCTTCCCTTGAGATAAATCTGCAAATATCTCGGAAACGAAGCGAGCTATGGCAAAATGTTAAGAGACCTTTTTTGTAGAGAATTATGTTTCCTACAATTTACATCGTATGATATTTTTTGATCAGAAGCGTAGTTTTCGAGATATATCGAGATATTTAAAAGTTCCGAAGCCGCACCAACATAATAGAGATACAGAAACACCGTGGCCCCTTTCTTTGGGATAACTCTGCACTATTGCGAGCTGGAAATGCCACTTCCAGTTTAGCTGTGCAGAAGAAGAACAACAAGAAGAAGAAATATCTCGAAATATGTCCGTCAGGACCCTTCCCATGAGATAAATCTGCAAATATCTCGGAAACGAAGCGAGCTATGGCAAAACGTTAAGAAACCTTTTTTGTAGAGAATTATGTTTCCTACAATTTATGTTCTATGATATTTTTTGATCAGAAGCGTAGTTTTCGAGATATATCGAGATATTTCAAAGTTCCGAAGCTGCACCAACATAATAGAGGTACAGAAACACCGTGGCCTCTTCCTTTGAGATAACTCTGCACTATTGCGAGCTGGAAATGCCACTTCCAGTTTAGCTGTGCAGAAGAAGAACAACAAGAAGAAGAAATATCTCGAAATATGTCCGTCAGGCCCCTTCCCTTGAGATAAATCTGCAAATATCTCGGAAACGAAGCGAGCTACGGCAAAATGTTAACAGACCTTTTTTGTAGAAAATTAGGTTTCCTACTTTTTATGTTCTATGATATTTTTTGATCAGAAGCGTAGTTTTCGAGATATATCGAGATATTTAAAAGTTCCGAAGCCGCACCAACATAATGGAGATACAGAAACACCGTGGCCCCTTTCTTTGGGATAACTCTGCACTATTGCGAGCTGGAAATGCCACTTCCAGTTTAGCTGTGCAGAAGAAGAACAACAAGAAGAAGAAATATCTCGAAATATGTCCGTCAGGACCCCTCCCTTGAGATAAATCTGCAAATATCTCGGAAACGAAGCGAGCTATGGCAAAACGTTAAGAAACCTTTTTTGTAGAGAATTATGTTTCCTACAATTTATGTCCTATGATATTTTTTGATCAGAAGCGTAGTTTTCGAGATATATCGAGATATTTAAAAGTTCCGAAGCTGCACCAACATAATAGAGATACAGAAACACCGTGGCCCCTTTCTTTGAGATAACACTGCACTATTGCGAGCTGCAAATGCCACTTCCAGCTTAGCTGTGAAGAAGAAGAACAACAAGAAGAAGAAATATCTCGAAATATGTGCGTTAGGCCCCTTCGCTTGAGATAAATCTGCAAATATCTCGGAAACGAAGCGAGCTATGGCAAAATGTTAAGAGACCTTTTTTGTAGAAAATTAGGTTTCCTACTTTTTATCTTCTATAATATTTTTGGATCAGATGCGTAGTTCTCGAGATATATCAAGATATTTAAAAGTTCCGAAGCTGCACCAACATAATAGAGGTACAGAAACACCGTGGCCTCTTCCTTTGAGATAACTCTGCACTATTGCGAGCTGCAAATGCCACTTCCAGCTTAGCTGTGCAGAAGAAGAACAACAAGAAGAAGAAATATCTCGAAATATGTCCGTCAGGCCACTTCCCTTGAGATAAATCTGCAAATATCTCGGAAACGAAGCGAGCTATGGCAAAATGTTAAGAGACCTTTTTTGTAGAGACTTAAGTTTCCTACTTTTTATGTTGTATGATATTTTTTGATCAGATGCGTAATTGTCGAGATATATCAAGATATTTAAAAGTTCCGAAGCCGCACCAACATAATAGAGATACAGAAACACCGTGGCCCCTTTCTTTGAGATAACTCTGCACTATTGCGAGCTGCAAATGCCACTTCCAGTTTAGCTGTGCAGAAGAAGAACAACAAGAACAAGAAATATCGCGGAATATGTCCGTCAGGCCCCTTCCCTTGAGATAAATCTGCAAATATCTCGGAAACGAAGCGAGCTATGGCAAAATGTTAAGAGACCTTTTTTGTAGAGAATTAAGTTTCCTACTTTTTATGTTCTATGATATTTTTTGATCAGATGCGTAGTTCTCGAGATATATCAAGATATTTAAAAGTTCCGAAGCTGCACCAACATAATAGAGGTACAGAAACACCGTGGCCTCTTACTTTGAGATAACTCTGCACTATTGCGAGCTGCAAATGCCACTTCCAGCTTAGCTGTGCAGAAGAAGAACAACAAGAAGAAGAAATATCTCGAAATATGTCCGTCAGGCCCCTTCCCTTGAGATAAATCTGCAAATATCTCGGAAACGAAGCGAGCTATGGCAAAATGTTGAGAGACCTTTTTTGTAGAGAATTATGTTTCCTACAATTTACGTTGTATGATATTTTTTGATCAGAAGCGTAGTTTTCGAGATATATCGAGATATTTAAAAGTTCCGAAGCCGCACCAACATAATAGAGATACAGAAACACCGTGGCCCCTTTCTTTGAGATAACTCTGCACTATTGCGACCTGCAAATGCCACTTCCAGCTTAGCTGTGCAGAAGAAGAACAACAAGAAGAAGAAATATCTCGAAATATGTCCGTCAGGCCCCTTCCCTTGAGATATATCTGCAAATATCTCGGAAACGAAGCGAGCTATGGCAAAATGTTAAGAGACCTTATTTGTAGAGAATTAAGTTTCCTACTTTTTATGTTCTATGATATTTTTTAATCAGATGCGTAGTTCTCGAGATATATCAAGATATTTAAAAGTTCCGAAGCCGCACCAACATAATAGAGATACAGAAACACCGTGGCCCCTTTCTTTGAGATAACTCTGCACTATTGCGAGCTGGAAATGCCACTTCCAGTTTAGCTGTGCAGAAGAAGAACAACAAGAAGAAGAAATATCTCGAAATATGTCCGTCAGGCCCCTTCCCTTGAGATAAATCTGCAAATATCTCGGAAACGAAGCGAGCTACGGCAAAATGTTAACAGACCTTTTTTGTAGAAAATCAGGTTTCCTACTTTTTATGTTCTATGATATTTTTTGATCAGAAGCGTAGTTTTCGAGATATATCGAGATATTTAAAAGTTCCGAAGCCGCACCAACATAATGGAGATACAGAAACACCGTGGCCCCTTTCTTTGGGATAACTCTGCACTATTGCGAGCTGGAAATGCCACTTCCAGTTTAGCTGTGCAGAAGAAGAACAACAAGAAGAAGAAATATCTCGAAATATGTCCGTCAGGACCCCTCCCTTGAGATAAATCTGCAAATATCTCGGAAACGAAGCGAGCTATGGCAAAACGTTAAGAAACCTTTTTTGTAGAGAATTATGTTTCCAACAATTTATGTTCTATGATATTTTTTGATCAGAAGCGTTGTTTTCGAGATATATCGAGATATTTAAAAGTTCCGAAGCTGCACCAACATAATAGAGATACAGAAACACCGTGGCCCGTTTCTTTGAGATAACTCTGCACTATTGCGAGCTGCAAATGCCACTTCCAGCTTAGCTGTGAAGAAGAAGAACAACAAGAAGAAGAAATATCTCGAAATATGTCCGTTAGGCCCCTTCGCTTGAGATAAATCTGCAAATATCTCGGAAACGAAGCGAGCTATGGCAAAATGTTAAGAGACCTTTTTTGTAGAAAATTAGGTTTCCTACTTCTTATCTTCTATGATATTTTTGGATCAGATGCGTAGTTCTCGAGATATATCAAGATATTTAAAAGTTCCGAAGCTGCACCAACATAATAGAGGTACAGAAACACCGTGGCCTCTTCCTTTGAGATAACTCTGCACTATTGCGAGCTGCAAATGCCACTTCCAGCTTAGCTGTGCAGAAGAAGAACAACAAGAAGAAGAAATATCTCGAAATATGTCCGTCAGGCCACTTCCCTTGAGATAAATCTGCAAATATCTCGGAAACGAAGCGAGCTATGGTAAAATGTTAAGAGACCTTTTTTGTAGAGACTTAAGTTTCCTACTTTTCATGTTGTATGATATTTTTTGATCAGATGCGTAATTGTCGAGATATATCAAGATATTTAAAAGTTCCGAAGCCGCACCAACATAATAGAGATACAGAAACACCGTGGCCCCTTTCTTTGAGATAACTCTGCACTATTGCGAGCTGCAAATGCCACTTCCAGCTTAGCTGTGCAGAAGAAGAACAAGAAGAAGAAGAAATATCTCGAAATATGTCCGTTAGGCCCCTTCCCTTGAGATAAATCTGCAAATATCTCGGAAACGAAGCGAGCTATGGCAAAATGTTGAGAGACCTTTTTTGTAGAGAATTAAGTTTCCTACTTTTTATGTTCTATGATATTTTTTGATCAGATGCGTAGTTCTCGAGATATATCAAGATATTTAAAAGTTCCGAAGCTGCACCAACATAATAGAGGTACAGAAACACCGTGGCCTCTTCCTTTGAGATAACTCTGCACTATTGCGAGCTGCAAATGCCACTTCCAGCTTAGCTGTGCAGAAGAAGAACAACAAGAAGAAGAAATATCTCGAAATATGTCCGTCAGGCCACTTCCCTTGAGATAAATCTGCAAATATCTCGGAAACGAAGCGAGCTATGGTAAAATGTTAAGAGACCTTTTTTGTAGAGACTTAAGTTTCCTACTTTTCATGTTGTATGATATTTTTTGATCAGATGCGTAATTGTCGAGATATATCAAGATATTTAAAAGTTCCGAAGCCGCACCAACATAATAGAGATACAGAAACACCGTGGCCCCTTTCTTTGAGATAACTCTGCACTATTGCGAGCTGCAAATGCCACTTCCAGCTTAGCTGTGCAGAAGAAGAACAACAAGAAGAAGAAATATCACGAAACATGTCCGTTAGGCCCCTTCCCTTGAGATAAATCTGCAAATATCTCGGAAACGAAGCGAGCTATGGCAAAATGATAAGAGACCTTTTTTGTAGAGAATTAAGTTTCCTACTTTTTATGTTCTACGATATTTTTTGATCAGATGCGTGATTCTCGAGATATATCAAGATATTTAAAAGTTCCGAAGCCGCACCAACATAATAAAGATACAGCAACCCCGTGGCCCCTTTCTTTGAGATAACTCTGCACTATTGAGAGCTGGAAGTACCACTTCCAGTTTAGCTGTGCAGAAGAAGAACAACAAGAACAAGAAATATCTCGGAATATGTCCGTCAGGCTCCTTCCCTTGAGCTATATCTGCAAATATCTCGGAAACGATGCCGGCTATGCCAAAATGTTAAGAGACCTTTTTTGTTGGAAATTAAGTTTCCTACTATTTATGTTCTATGATATTTTTTGGTCAGATGCGTAGTTTTCGAGATATATCGAGATATTTAAAAGTTCCGAAGCCGCACCAACATAATAGAGATACAGAAACACCGTGGCCCCTATCTTTGAGATAACTCTGCACAATTGCGAGCTGCAAATGCCACTTCCAGCTTAGCTGTGCAGAAGAAGAACAACAAGAAGAAGAAATATCTCGAAATATGTCCGTCAGGCCCCTTCCCTTGAGATAAATCTGCAAATATCTCGGAAACGAAGCGAGCTATGGCAAGATGTTAAGAGACCTTTTTTGTAGAGAATTATGTTTCCTACAATTTACGTCGTATGATATTTTTTGATCAGAAGCGTAGTTTTCGAGATATATCGAGATATTTAAAAGTTCCGAAGCCGCACCAACATAATAGAGATACAGAAACACCGTGGCCCCTTTCTTTGAGATAACTCTGCACTATTGCGACCTGCAAATGCCACTTCCAGCTTAGCTGTGCAGAAGAAGAACAACAAGAAGAAGAAATATCTCGAAATATGTCCGTCAGGCTCCTTCCCTTGAGTTATATCTGCAAATATCTCGGAAACGATGCCGGCTATGGCAAAATGTTAAGAGACCTTTTTTGTAGGAAATTAAGTTTCCTACTATTTATGTTCTATGATATTTTTTGGTCAGATGCGTAGTTTTCGAGATATATCGAGATATTTAAAAGTTCCGAAGCCGCACCAACATAATAGAGATACAGAAACACCGTGGCCCCTATCTTTGAGATAACTCTGCACAATTGCGAGCTGCAAATGCCACTTCCAGCTTAGCTGTGCGGAAGAAGAACAACAAGGAGAAGAAATATCTCGAAATATGTCCGTCAGGCCACTTCCCTTGAGATAAATCTGCAAATATCTCGGAAACGAAGCGAGCTATGGCAAAATGTTAAGAGACCTTTTTTGTAGAGAATTAAGTTTCCTACTTTTTATGTTGTATGATATTTTTTGATCAGATGCGTAATTGTCGAGATATATCAATTTATTTAAAAGTTCCGAAGCCGCACCAACATAATAGAGATACAGAAACACCGTGGCCCCTTCCTTTGAGATAACTCTGCACTATTGCGAGCTGCAAATGCCACTTCCAGCTTAGCTGTGCAGAAGAAGAACAACAAGAAGAAGAAATATCTCGAAATATGTCCTTCAGGCCACTTCCCTTGAGATAAATCTGCAAATATCTCGGAAACGAAGCGAGCTATTGCAAAATGTTAAGAGACCTTTTTTGTAGAGAATTAAGTTTCCTACTTTTTATGTTGTATGATATTTTTTGATCAGATGCGTAATTGTCGAGATATATCAAGATATTTAAAAGTTCCGAAGCCGCACCAACATAATAGAGATACAGAAACACCGTGGCCCCTTCCTTTGAGATAACTCTGCACTATTGCGAGCTGCAAATGCCACTTCCAGCTTAGCTGTGCAGAAGAAGAACAACAAGAAGAAGAAATATCTCGAAATATGTCCTTCAGGCCACTTCCCTTGAGATAAATCTGCAAATATCTCGGAAACGAAGCGAGCTATGGCAAAATGTTAAGAGACCTTTTTTGTAGAGAATTAAGTTTCCTACTTTTTATGTTGTATGATATTTTTTGATCAGATGCGTAATTGTCGAGATATATCAAGATATTTAAAAGTTCCGAAGCCGCACCAACATAATAGAGATACAGAAACACCGTGGCCCCTTTCTTTGAGATAACTCTGCACTATTGCGAGCTGCAAATGCCACTTCCAGCTTATCTGTGCAGAAGAAGAACAACAAGAAGAAGAAATATCTCGAAATATGTCTTTCAGGCCACTTCCCTTGAGATAAATCTGCAAATATCTCGGAAACGAAGCGAGCTATGGCAAAATGTTAAGAGACCTTTTTTGTAAAGAATTAAGTTTCCTACTTTTTATGTTGTATGATATTTTTTGATCAGATGCGTAATTGTCGAGATATATCAAGATATTTAAAAGTTCCGAAGCCGCACCAACATAATAGAGATACAGGAACACCGTGGCCCCTTTCTTTGAGATAACTCTGCACTATTGCGACCTGCAAATGCCACTTCCAGCTTAGCTGTGCAGAAGAAGGACAACAAGAAGAAGAAATATCTCGAAATATGTCCGTCAGGCCACTTCCCTTGAGATAAATCTGCAAATATCTCGGAAACGAAGCGAGCTATGGCAAAATGTTAAGAGACCTTTTTTGTAGAGAATTAAGTTTCCTACTTTTTATGTTGTATGATATTTTTTGATCAGATGCGTAATTGTCGAGATATATCAAGATATTTAAAAGTTCCGAAGCCGCACCAACATAATAGAGATACAGAAACACCGTGGCCCCTTTCTTTGAGATAACTCTGCACTATTGCGAGCTGCAAATGCCACTTCCAGCTTAGCTGTGCAGAAGAAGAACAAGAAGAAGAAGAAATATCTCGAAATATGTCCGTTAGGCCCCTTCCCTTGAGATAAATCTGCAAATATCTCGGAAACGAAGCGAGCTATGGCAAAATGTTAAGAGACCTTTTTTGTAGAGAATTAAGTTTCCTACTTTTTATGTTCTATGATATTTTTTGATCAGATGCGTAGTTCTCGAGATATATCAAGATATTTAAAAGTTCCGAAGCTGCACCAACATAATAGAGGTACAGAAACACCGTGGCCTCTTCCTTTGAGATAACTCTGCACTATTGCGAGCTGCAAATGCCACTTCCAGCTTAGCTGTGCAGAAGAAGAACAACAAGAAGAAGAAATATCTCGAAATATGTCCGTCAGGCCACTTCCCTTGAGATAAATCTGCAAATATCTCGGAAACGAAGCGAGCTATGGCAAAATGTTAAGAGACCTTTTTTGTAAAGAATTAAGTTACCTACTTTTTATGTTGTATGATATTTTTTGATCAGATGCGTAATTGTCGAGATATATCAAGATATTTAAAAGTTCCGAAGCCGCACCAACATAATAGAGATACAGAAACACCGTGGCCCCTTTCTTTGAGATAACTCTGCACTATTGCGAGCTGCAAATGCCACTTCCAGCTTAGCTGTGCAGAAGAAGAGCAACAAGAAGAAGAAATATCTCGAAATATGTCCGATAGGCCCCTTCCCTTGAGATAAATCTGCAAATATCTCGGAAACGAAGCGAGCTATGGCAAAATGTTAAGAGACCTTTTTTGTAGAGAATTATGTTTCCTACAATTTACGTTGTATGATATTTTTTGATCAGAAGCGTAGTTTTCGAGATATATCGAGATATTTAAAAGTTCCGAAGCCGCACCAACATAATAGAGATACAGAAACACCGTGGCCCCTTTCTTTGAGATAACTCTGCACTATTGCGACCTGCAAATGCCACTTCCAGCTTAGCTGTGCAGAAGAAGAACAACAAGGAGAAGAAATATCTCGAAATATGTCCGTCAGGCCACTTCCCTTGAGATAAATCTGCAAATATCTCGGAAACGAAGCGAGCTATGGCAAAATGTTACGAGACCTTTTTTGTAGAGAATTATGTTTCCTACAATTTATGTTGTATGATATTTTTTGATCAGAAGCGTAGTTTTCGAGATATATCGAGATATTTAAAAGTTCCGAAGCCGCACCAACATAATAGAGATACAGAAACACCGTGGCCCCTTTCTTTGAGATAACTCTGCACTATTGCGACCTGCAAATGCCACTTCCAGCTTAGCTGTGCAGAAGAAGAACAACAAGAAGAAGAAATATCTCGAAATATGTCCGTCAGGCCACTTCCCTTGAGATAAATCTGCAAATATCTCGGAAACGAAGCGAGCTATGGCAAAATGTTAAGAGACCTTTTTTGTAGAGAATTAAGTTTCCTACTTTTTATGTTGTATGATATTTTTTGATCAGATGCGTAATTGTCGAGATATATCAAGATATTTAAAAGTTCCGAAGCCGCACCAACATAATAGAGATACAGAAACACCGTGGCCCCTTTCTTTGAGATAACTCTGCACTATTGCGAGCTGCAAATGCCACTTCCAGCTTAGCTGTGCAGAAGAAGAACAAGAAGAAGAAGAAATATCTCGAAATATGTCCGTTAGGCCCCTTCCCTTGAGATAAATCTGCAAATATCTCGGAAACGAAGCGAGCTATGGCAAAATGTTAAGAGACCTTTTTTGTAGAGAATTAAGTTTCCTACTTTTTATGTTGTATGATATTTTTTGATCAGATGCGTAATTGTCGAGATATATCAAGATATTTAAAAGTTCCGAAGCCGCACCAACATAATAGAGATACAGAAACACCGTGGCCCCTTTCTTTGAGATAACTCTGCACTATTGCGAGCTGCAAATGCCACTTCCAGCTTAGCTGTGCAGAAGAAGAACAACAAGAAGAAGAAATATCTCGAAATATGTCCTTCAGGCCACTTCCCTTGAGATAAATCTGCAAATATCTCGGAAACGAAGCGAGCTATGGCAAAATGTTAAGAGACCTTTTTTGTAAAGAATTAAGTTTCCTACTTTTTATGTTGTATGATATTTTTTGATCAGATGCGTAATTGTCGAGATATATCAAGATATTTAAAAGTTCCGAAGCCGCACCAACATAATAGAGATACAGAAACACCGTGGCCCCTTTCTTTGAGATAACTCTGCACTATTGCGAGCTGCAAATGCCACTTCCAGCTTAGCTGTGCAGAAGAAGAACAACAAGAAGAAGAAATATCTCGAAATATGTCCGATAGGCCCCTTCCCTTGAGATAAATCTGCAAATATCTCGGAAACGAAGCGAGCTATGGCAAAATGTTAAGAGACCTTTTTTGTAGAGAATTATGTTTCCTACAATTTACGTTGTATGATATTTTTTGATCAGAAGCGTAGTTTTCGAGATATATCGAGATATTTAAAAGTTCCGAAGCCGCACCAACATAATAGAGATACAGAAACACCGTGGCCCCTTTCTTTGAGATAACTCTGCACTGTTGCGACCTGCAAATGCCACTTCCAGCTTAGCTGTGCAGAAGAAGAACAACAAGAAGAAGAAATATCTCGAAACATGTCCGTCAGGCCCCTTCCCTTGAGATAAATCTGCAAATATCTCGGAAACGAAGCGAGCTATGGCAAAATGTTAAGAGACCTTTTTTGTAGAGAATTATGTTTCCTACAATTTGCGTTGTATGATATTTGTTGATCAGAAGCGTAGTTTTCGAGATATATCGAGATATTTAAAAGTTCCGAAGCCGCACCAACATAATTGAGATACAGAAACACCGTGGCCCCTTTCTTTGAGATAACTCTGCACTATTGCGAGCTGCATATGCCACTTCCAGCTTAGCTGTGCAGAAGAAGAACAACAAGAAGAAGAAATATCTCGAAATATGTCCGTCAGGCCACTTCCCTTGAGATAAATCTGCAAATATCTCGGAAACGAAGCGAGCTATGGCAAAATGTTAAGAGACCTTTTTTGTAGAGAATTAAGTTTCCTACTTTTTATGTTGTATGATATTTTTTGATCAGATGCGTAATTGTCCAGATATATCAAGATATTTAAAAGTTCCGAAGCCGCACCAACATAATAGAGATACAGAAACACCGTGGCCACTTTCTTTGAGATAACTCTGCACTATTGCGAGCTGCAAATGCCACTTCCAGCTTAGCTGTGCAGAAGAAGAACAACAAGAAGAAGAAATATCACGAAATATGTCCGTTAGGCCCCTTCCCTTGAGATAAATCTGCAAATATCTCGGAAACGAATCGAGCTATGGCAAAATGTTAAGAGACCTTTTTTGTAGAGAATTAAGTTTCCTACTTTTTATGTTGTATGATATTTTTTGATCAGATGCGTAATTGTCGAGATATATCAAGATATTTAAAAGTTCCGAAGCCGCACCAACATAATAAAGATACAGAAACCCCGTGGCCCCTTTCTTTGAGATAACTCTGCACTATTGAGAGCTGGAAATGCCACTTCCAGTTTAGCTGTGCAGAAGAAGAACAACAAGAAGAAGAAATATCTCGAAATATGTCCGTCAGGCCCCTTCCCTTGAGATAAATCTGCAAATATCTCGGAAACGAAGCGAGCTACGGCAAAATGTTAACAGACCTTTTTTGTAGAAAATTAGGTTTCCTACTTTTTATGTTCTATGATATTTTTTGATCAGAAGCGTAGTTTTCGAGATATATCGAGATATTTAAAAGTTCCGAAGCCGCACCAACATAATAGAGATACAGAAACACCGTGGCCCCTTTCTTTGGGATAACTCTGCACTATTGCGAGCTGGAAATGCCACTTCCAGTTTAGCTGTGCAGAAGAAGAACAACAAGAAGAAGAAGTATCTCGAAATATGTCCGTCAGGACCCTTCCCTTGAGATAAATCTGCAAATATCTCGGAAACGAAGCGAGCTATGGCAAAATGTTAAGAGACCTTTTTTGTAGAGAATTAAGTTTCCTACTTTTTATGTTGTATGATATTTTTTGATCAGATGCGTAATTGTCCAGATATATCAAGATATTTAAAAGTTCCGAAGCCGCACCAACATAATAGAGATACAGAAACACCGTGGCCACTTTCTTTGAGATAACTCTGCACTATTGCGAGCTGCAAATGCCACTTCCAGCTTAGCTGTGCAGAAGAAGAACAACAAGAAGAAGAAATATCACGAAATATGTCCGTTAGGCCCCTTCCCTTGAGATAAATCTGCAAATATCTCGGAAACGAATCGAGCTATGGCAAAATGTTAAGAGACCTTTTTTGTAGAGAATTAAGTTTCCTACTTTTTATGTTGTATGATATTTTTTGATCAGATGCGTAATTGTCGAGATATATCAAGATATTTAAAAGTTCCGAAGCCGCACCAACATAATAAAGATACAGAAACCCCGTGGCCCCTTTCTTTGAGATAACTCTGCACTATTGAGAGCTGGAAATGCCACTTCCAGTTTAGCTGTGCAGAAGAAGAACAACAAGAAGAAGAAATATCTCGAAATATGTCCGTCAGGCCCCTTCCCTTGAGATAAATCTGCAAATATCTCGGAAACGAAGCGAGCTACGGCAAAATGTTAACAGACCTTTTTTGTAGAAAATTAGGTTTCCTACTTTTTATGTTCTATGATATTTTTTGATCAGAAGCGTAGTTTTCGAGATATATCGAGATATTTAAAAGTTCCGAAGCCGCACCAACATAATAGAGATACAGAAACACCGTGGCCCCTTTCTTTGGGATAACTCTGCACTATTGCGAGCTGGAAATGCCACTTCCAGTTTAGCTGTGCAGAAGAAGAACAACAAGAAGAAGAAGTATCTCGAAATATGTCCGTCAGGACCCTTCCCTTGAGATAAATCTGCAAATATCTCGGAAACGAAGCGAGCTATGGCAAAACGTTACGAAACCTTTTTTGTAGAGAATTATGTTTCCTACAATTTATGTTGTATGATATTTTTTGATCAGAAGCGTAGTTTTCGAGATATATCGAGATATTTAAAAGTTCCGAAGCTGCACCAACATAATTGAGATACAGAAACACCGTGGCCCCTTTCTTCGAGATAACTCTGCACTATTGCGACCTGCAAATGCCACTTCCAGCTTAGCTGTGCAGAAGAAGAACAACAAGAAGAAGAAGTATCTCGAAATATGTCCGTCAGGCCCCTTCCCTGGAGATAAATCTGCAAATATCTCGGAAACGAAGCGAGCTATGGCAAAATGTTAAGAGACCTTTTTTGTAGAGAATTAAGTTTCCTACTTTTTATGTTCTATGATAGTTTTTGATCAGATGCGTAGTTCTCGAGATATATCAAGATATTTAAAAGTTCCGAAGCCGCACCAAGATAATAAAGATACAGCAACCCCGTGGCCCCTTTCTTTGAGATAACTCTGCACTATTGAGAGCTGGAAGTACCACTTCCAGCATAGCTGTGCAGAAGAAGAACAACAAGAAGAAGAAATATCTCGAAATATGTCCGTCAGGCTCCTTCCCTTGAGTTGTATCTGCAAATATCTCGGAAACGAAGCGAGCTATGGCAAAATGTTAAGAGACCTTTTTTGTAGAGAATTATGTTTCCTACAATTTACGTTGTATGATATTTTTTGATCAGATGCGTAATTGTCGAGATATATCAAGATATTTAAAAGTTCGGAAGCCGCACCAACATAATAGAGATACAGAAACACCGTGGCCCCTTTCTTTGAGATAACTCTGCACTATTGCGAGCTGCAAATGCCACTTCCAGCTTAGCTGTGCAGAAGAAGAACAACAAGAAGAAGAAATATCTCGAAATATGTCCGATAGGCCCCTTCCCTTGAGATAAATCTGCAAATATCTCGGAAACGAAGCGAGCTATGGCAAAATGTTAAGAGACCTTTTTTGTAGAGAATTATGTTTCCTACAATTTACGTTGTATGATATTTTTTGATCAGAAGCGTAGTTTTCGAGATATATCGAGATATTTAAAAGTTCCGAAGCCGCACCAACATAATAGAGATACAGAAACACCGTGGCCCCTTTCTTTGAGATAACTCTGCACTATTGCGACCTGCAAATGCCACTTCCAGCTTAGCTGTGCAGAAGAAGAACAACAAGAAGAAGAAGTATCTCGAAATATGTCCGTCAGGCCCCTTCCCTGGAGATAAATCTGCAAATATCTCGGAAACGAAGCGAGCTATGGCAAAATGTTAAGAGACCTTTTTTGTAGAGAATTTTGTTTCCTACAATTTATGTTGTATGATATTTTTTGATCAGAAGCGTAGTTTTCGAGATATATCGAGATATTTAAAAGTTCCGAAGCCGCACCAAAATAATAGAGATACAGAAACACCGTGGCCCCTTTCTTTGAGATAACTCTGCACTATTGAGAGCTGGAAATGCCACTTCCAGTTTAGCTGTGCAGAAGAAGAACAACAAGAAGAAGAAATATCTCGAAATATGTCCGTCAGGCCCCTTCCCTTGAGATAAATCTGCAAATATCTCGGAAACGAAGCGAGCTACGGCAAAATGTTAACAGACCTTTTTTGTAGAAAATTAGGTTTCCTACTTTTTATGTTCTATGATATTTTTTGATCAGAAGCGTAGTTTTCGAGATATATCGAGATATTTAAAAGTTCCGAAGCCGCACCAACATAATAGAGATACAGAAACACCGTGGCCCCTTTCTTTGGGATAACTCTGCACTATTGCGAGCTGGAAATGCCACTTCCAGTTTAGCTGTGCAGAAGAAGAACAACAAGAAGAAGAAGTATCTCGAAATATGTCCGTCAGGACCCTTCCCTTGAGATAAATCTGCAAATATCTCGGAAACGAAGCGAGCTATGGCAAAATGTTAAGAGACCTTTTTTGTAGAGAATTAAGTTTCCTACTTTTTATGTTGTATGATATTTTTTGATCAGATGCGTAATTGTCCAGATATATCAAGATATTTAAAAGTTCCGAAGCCGCACCAACATAATAGAGATACAGAAACACCGTGGCCACTTTCTTTGAGATAACTCTGCACTATTGCGAGCTGCAAATGCCACTTCCAGCTTAGCTGTGCAGAAGAAGAACAACAAGAAGAAGAAATATCACGAAATATGTCCGTTAGGCCCCTTCCCTTGAGATAAATCTGCAAATATCTCGGAAACGAATCGAGCTATGGCAAAATGTTAAGAGACCTTTTTTGTAGAGAATTAAGTTTCCTACTTTTTATGTTGTATGATATTTTTTGATCAGATGCGTAATTGTCGAGATATATCAAGATATTTAAAAGTTCCGAAGCCGCACCAACATAATAAAGATACAGAAACCCCGTGGCCCCTTTCTTTGAGATAACTCTGCACTATTGAGAGCTGGAAATGCCACTTCCAGTTTAGCTGTGCAGAAGAAGAACAACAAGAAGAAGAAATATCTCGAAATATGTCCGTCAGGCCCCTTCCCTTGAGATAAATCTGCAAATATCTCGGAAACGAAGCGAGCTACGGCAAAATGTTAACAGACCTTTTTTGTAGAAAATTAGGTTTCCTACTTTTTATGTTCTATGATATTTTTTGATCAGAAGCGTAGTTTTCGAGATATATCGAGATATTTAAAAGTTCCGAAGCCGCACCAACATAATAGAGATACAGAAACACCGTGGCCCCTTTCTTTGGGATAACTCTGCACTATTGCGAGCTGGAAATGCCACTTCCAGTTTAGCTGTGCAGAAGAAGAACAACAAGAAGAAGAAGTATCTCGAAATATGTCCGTCAGGACCCTTCCCTTGAGATAAATCTGCAAATATCTCGGAAACGAAGCGAGCTATGGCAAAACGTTACGAAACCTTTTTTGTAGAGAATTATGTTTCCTACAATTTATGTTGTATGATATTTTTTGATCAGAAGCGTAGTTTTCGAGATATATCGAGATATTTAAAAGTTCCGAAGCTGCACCAACATAATTGAGATACAGAAACACCGTGGCCCCTTTCTTCGAGATAACTCTGCACTATTGCGACCTGCAAATGCCACTTCCAGCTTAGCTGTGCAGAAGAAGAACAACAAGAAGAAGAAGTATCTCGAAATATGTCCGTCAGGCCCCTTCCCTGGAGATAAATCTGCAAATATCTCGGAAACGAAGCGAGCTATGGCAAAATGTTAAGAGACCTTTTTTGTAGAGAATTAAGTTTCCTACTTTTTATGTTCTATGATAGTTTTTGATCAGATGCGTAGTTCTCGAGATATATCAAGATATTTAAAAGTTCCGAAGCCGCACCAAGATAATAAAGATACAGCAACCCCGTGGCCCCTTTCTTTGAGATAACTCTGCACTATTGAGAGCTGGAAGTACCACTTCCAGCATAGCTGTGCAGAAGAAGAACAACAAGAAGAAGAAATATCTCGAAATATGTCCGTCAGGCTCCTTCCCTTGAGTTGTATCTGCAAATATCTCGGAAACGAAGCGAGCTATGGCAAAATGTTAAGAGACCTTTTTTGTAGAGAATTATGTTTCCTACAATTTACGTTGTATGATATTTTTTGATCAGATGCGTAATTGTCGAGATATATCAAGATATTTAAAAGTTCGGAAGCCGCACCAACATAATAGAGATACAGAAACACCGTGGCCCCTTTCTTTGAGATAACTCTGCACTATTGCGAGCTGCAAATGCCACTTCCAGCTTAGCTGTGCAGAAGAAGAACAACAAGAAGAAGAAATATCTCGAAATATGTCCGATAGGCCCCTTCCCTTGAGATAAATCTGCAAATATCTCGGAAACGAAGCGAGCTATGGCAAAATGTTAAGAGACCTTTTTTGTAGAGAATTATGTTTCCTACAATTTACGTTGTATGATATTTTTTGATCAGAAGCGTAGTTTTCGAGATATATCGAGATATTTAAAAGTTCCGAAGCCGCACCAACATAATAGAGATACAGAAACACCGTGGCCCCTTTCTTTGAGATAACTCTGCACTATTGCGACCTGCAAATGCCACTTCCAGCTTAGCTGTGCAGAAGAAGAACAACAAGAAGAAGAAGTATCTCGAAATATGTCCGTCAGGCCCCTTCCCTGGAGATAAATCTGCAAATATCTCGGAAACGAAGCGAGCTATGGCAAAATGTTAAGAGACCTTTTTTGTAGAGAATTTTGTTTCCTACAATTTATGTTGTATGATATTTTTTGATCAGAAGCGTAGTTTTCGAGATATATCGAGATATTTAAAAGTTCCGAAGCCGCACCAAAATAATAGAGATACAGAAACACCGTGGCCCCTTTCTTTGAGATAACTCTGCACTATTGCGACCTGCAAATGCCACTTCCAGCTTAGCTGTGCAGAAGAAGAACAACAAGAAGAAGAAATATCTCGAAATATGTCCGTCAGGCCACTTCCCTTGAGATAAATCTGCAAATATCTCGGAAACGAAGCGAGCTATGGCAAAATGTTAAGAGACCTTTTTTGTAGAGAATTAAGTTTCCTACTTTTTATGTTGTATGATATTTTTTGATCAGATGCGTAATTGTCGAGATATATCAAGATATTTAAAAGTTCCGAAGCCGCACCAACATAATAGAGATACAGAAACACCGTGGCCCCTTTCTTTGAGATAACTCTGCACTATTGCGAGCTGCAAATGCCACTTCCAGCTTAGCTGTGCAGAAGAAGAACAACAAGAAGAAGAAATATCTCGAAATATGTCCGATAGGCCCCTTCCCTTGAGATAAATCTGCAAATATCTAGGAAGCGAAGCGAGCTATGGCAAAATGTTAAGAGACCTTTTTTGTAGAGAATTAAGTTTCCTACTTTTTATGTTCTATGATAGTTTTTGATCAGATGCGTAGTTCTCGAGATATATCAAGATATTTAAAAGTTCCGAAGCCGCACCAACATAATAGAGATACAGAAACACCGTGGCCCCTTTCTTTGAGATAACTCTGCACTATTGCGAGCTGCAAATGCCACTTCCAGCTTAGCTGTGAAGAAGAAGAACAACAAGAAGAAGAAATATCACGAAACATGTCCGTTAGGCCCCTTCCCTTGAGATAAATCTGCAAATATCTCGGAAACGAAGCGAGCTATGGCAAAATGATAAGAGACCTTTTTTGTAGAGAATTAAGTTTCCTACTTTTTATGTTCTATGATAGTTTTTGATCAGATGCGTAGTTCTCGAGATATATCAAGATATTTAAAAGTTCCGAAGCCGCACCAAGATAATAAAGATACAGCAACCCCGTGGCCCCTTTCTTTGAGATAACTCTGCACTATTGAGAGCTGGAAGTACCACTTCCAGCATAGCTGTGCAGAAGAAGAACAACAAGAAGAAGAAATATCTCGAAATATGTCCGTCAGGCCCCTTCCCTTGAGATAAATCTGCAAATATCTCGGAAACGAAGCGAGCTATGGCAAAATGTTAAGAGACCTTTTTTGTAGAGAATCATGTTTCCTACAATTTACGTCGTATGATATTTTTTGATCAGAAGCGTAGTTTTCGAGATATATCGAGATATTTAAAAGTTCCGAAGCCGCACCAACATAATAGAGATACAGAAACACCGTGGCCCCTTTCTTTGAGATAACTCTGCACTATTGCGACCTGCAAATGCCACTTCCAGTTTAGCTGTGCAGAAGAAGAACAACAAGAAGAAGAAATATCTCGAAATATGTCCGTCAGGCCCCTTCCCTTGAGATAAATCTGCAAATATCTCGGAAACGAAGCGAGCTATGGTAAAATGTTAAGAGACCTTATTTGTAGAGAATTAAGTTTCCTACTTGTTATGTTCTATGATATTTTTTGATCAGATGCGTGGTTCTCGAGATATATCGAGATATTTAAAAGTTCCGAAGCCGCACCAACATAATAAAGATACAGAAACCCCGTGGCCCCTTTCTTTGAGATAACTCTGCACTATTGAGAGCTGGAAGTACCACTTCCAGTTTAGCTGTGCAGAAGAAGAACAACAAGAACAAGAAATATCTCGGAATATGTCCGTCAGGCTCCTTCCCTTGAGCTATATCTGCAAATATCTCGGAAACGATGCGGGCTATGGCAAAATGTTAAGAGACCTTTTTTGTAGGAAATTAAGTTTCCTACTATTTATGTTCTATGATATTTTTTGGTCAGATGCGTAGTTTTCGAGATATATCGAGATATTTAAAAGTTCCGAAGCCGCACCAACATAATAGAGATACAGAAACACCGTGGCCCCTATCTTTGAGATAACTCTGCACAATTGCGAGGTGCAGATGCCACTTCCAGCTTAGCTGTGCAGAAGAAGAACAACAAGAAGAAGAAATATCTCGAAATATGTCCGTCAGGCCCCTTCCCTTGAGATAAATCTGCAAATATCTCGGAAACGAAGCGAGCTATGGCAAAATGTTAAGAGACCTTTTTTGTAGAGAATTAAGTTTCCTACTTTTTATGTTGTATGATATTTTTTGATCAGATGCGTAATTGTCGAGATATATCAAGATATTTAAAAGTTCCGAAGCCGCACCAACATAATAGAGATACAGAAACACCGTGGCCACTTTCTTTGAGATAACTCTGCACTATTGCGAGCTGCAAATGCCACTTCCAGCTTAGCTGTGCAGAAGAAGAACAACAAGAAGAAGAAATATCTCGAAATATGTCCGTTAGGCCCCTTCCCTTGAGATAAATCTGCAAATATCTCGGAAACGAAGCGAGCTATGGCAAAATGTCAAGAGACCTTTTTTGTAGAGAATTAAGTTTCCTACTTTTTATGTTCCATGATATTTTTTGATCAGATGCGTAGTTCTCGAGATATATCAAGATATTTAAAAGTTCCGAAGCTGCACCAACATAAGAGAGGTACAGAAACACCGTGGCCTCTTCCTTTGCGACAGCTCTGCACTATTGCGAGCTGCAAATGCCACTTCCAGCTTAGCTGTGCAGAAGAAGAACAACAAGAAGAAGAAATATCTCGAAATATGTCCGTTAGGCCCCTTCCCTTGAGATAAATCTGCAAATATCTCGGAAACGAAGCGAGCTATGGCAAAATGTTGAGAGACCTTTTTTGTAGAGAATTAAGTTTCCTACTTTTTATGTTCCATGATATTTTTTGATCAGATGCGTAGTTCTCGAGATATATCAAGATGTTTAAAAGTTCCGAAGCTGCACCAACTTAATAGAGATACAGAAACACCGTGGCCCCTTTCTTTGGGATAACTCTGCACTATTGCGAGCTGGAAATGCCACTTCCAGTTTAGCTGTGCAGAAGAAGAACAACAAGAAGAAGAAGTATCTCGAAATATGTCCGTCAGGACCCTTCCCTTGAGATAAATCTGCAAATATCTCGGAAACGAAGCGAGCTATGGCAAAACGTTACGAAACCTTTTTTGTAGAGAATTATGTTTCCTACAATTTATGTTCTATGATATTTTTTGATCAGAAGCGTAGTTTTCGAGATATATCGAGATATTTAAAAGTTCCGAAGCTGCACCAACATAATTGAGATACAGAAACACCGTGGCCCCTTTCTTCGAGATAACTCTGCACTATTGCGACCTGCAAATGCCACTTCCAGCTTAGCTGTGCAGAAGAAGAACAACAAGAAGAAGAAATATCTCGAAATATGTCCGTCAGGCTCCTTCCCTTGAGCTGTATCTGCAAATATCTCGGAAACAATGCCGGCTATGGCAAAATGTTAAGAGACCTTTTTTGTAGGAAATTAAGTTTCCTACTATTTATGTTCTATGATATTTTTTGATCAGAAGCGTAGTTTTCGAGATATATCGAGATATTTAAAAGTTCCGAAGCCGCACCAACATAATAGAGATACAGAAACACCGTGGCCCCTATCTTTGAGATAACTCTGCACAATTGCGAGCTGCAAATGCCACTTCCAGCTTAGCTGTGCAGAAGAAGAACAACAAGAAGAAGAAATATCTCGAAACATGTCCGTCAGGCCCCTTCCCTTGAGATAAATCTGCAAATATCTCGGAAACGAAGCGAGCTATGGCAAAATGTTAAGAGACCTTTTCTGTAGAGAATTAAGTTTTCTACTTTTTATGTTCTATGATATTTTTTGATCAGAAGCGTAGTTTTCGAGATATATCGAGATATTTAAAAGTTCCGAAGCCGCACCAACATAATAGAGATACAGAAACACCGTGGCCCCTTTCTTTGAGATAACTCTGCACTATTGCGACCTGCAAATGCCACTTCCAGCTTAGCTGTGCAGAAGAAGAACAACAAGAAGAAGAAATATCTCGAAATATGTCCGTCAGGCCCCTTCCCTTGAGATAAATCTGCAAATATCTCGGAAACGAAGCGAGCTATGGCAAAATGTTAAGAGACCTTATTTGTAGAGAATTAAGTTTCCTACTTTTTATGTTCTATGATATTTTTTAATCAGATGCGTAGTTCTCGAGATATATCAAGATATTTAAAAGTTCCGAAGCCGCACCAACATAATAGAGATACAGAAACACCGTGGCCCCTTTCTTTGAGATAACTCTGCACTATTGCGAGCTGGAAATGCCACTTCCAGTTTAGCTGTGCAGAAGAAGAACAACAAGAAGAAGAAATATCTCGAAATATGTCCGTCAGGCCCCTTCCCTTGAGATAAATCTGCAAATATCTCGGAAACGAAGCGAGCTACGGCAAAATGTTAACAGACCTTTTTTGTAGAAAATTAGGTTTCCTACTTTTTATGTTCTATTATATTTTTTGATCAGAAGCGTAGTTTTCGAGATATATCGAGATATTTAAAAGTTCCGAAGCCGCACCAACATAATAGAGATACAGAAACACCGTGGCCCCTTTCTTTGGGATAACTCTGCACTATTGCGAGCTGGAAATGCCACTTCCAGTTTAGCTGTGCAGAAGAAGAACAACAAGAAGAAGAAGTATCTCGAAATATGTCCGTCAGGACCCTTCCCTTGAGATAAATCTGCAAATATCTCGGAAACGAAGCGAGCTATGGCAAAACGTTACGAAACCTTTTTTGTAGAGAATTATGTTTCCTACAATTTATGTTCTATGATATTTTTTGATCAGAAGCGTAGTTTTCGAGATATATCGAGATATTTAAAAGTTCCGAAGCTGCACCAACATAATTGAGATACAGAAACACCGTGGCCCCTTTCTTCGAGATAACTCTGCACTATTGCGACCTGCAAATGCCACTTCCAGCTTAGCTGTGCAGAAGAAGAACAACAAGAAGAAGAAATATCTCGAAATATGTCCGTCAGGCCCCTTCCCTTGAGATAAATCTGCAAATATCTCGGAAACGAAGCGAGCTATGGCAAAATGTTAAGAGACCTTATTTGTAGAGAATTAAGTTTCCTACTTTTTATGTTCTATGATATTTTTTAATCAGATGCGTAGTTCTCGAGATATATCAAGATATTTAAAAGTTCCGAAGCCGCACCAACATAATAGAGATACAGAAACACCGTGGCCCCTTTCTTTGAGATAACTCTGCACTATTGCGAGCTGGAAATGCCACTTCCAGTTTAGCTGTGCAGAAGAAGAACAACAAGAAGAAGAAATATCTCGAAATATGTCCGTCAGGCCCCTTCCCTTGAGATAAATCTGCAAATATCTCGGAAACGAAGCGAGCTACGGCAAAATGTTAACAGACCTTTTTTGTAGAAAATTAGGTTTCCTACTTTTTATGTTCTATTATATTTTTTGATCAGAAGCGTAGTTTTCGAGATATATCGAGATATTTAAAAGTTCCGAAGCCGCACCAACATAATAGAGATACAGAAACACCGTGGCCCCTTTCTTTGGGATAACTCTGCACTATTGCGAGCTGGAAATGCCACTTCCAGTTTAGCTGTGCAGAAGAAGAACAACAAGAAGAAGAAGTATCTCGAAATATGTCCGTCAGGACCCTTCCCTTGAGATAAATCTGCAAATATCTCGGAAACGAAGCGAGCTATGGCAAAACGTTACGAAACCTTTTTTGTAGAGAATTATGTTTCCTACAATTTATGTTCTATGATATTTTTTGATCAGAAGCGTAGTTTTCGAGATATATCGAGATATTTAAAAGTTCCGAAGCTGCACCAACATAATTGAGATACAGAAACACCGTGGCCCCTTTCTTCGAGATAACTCTGCACTATTGCGACCTGCAAATGCCACTTCCAGCTTAGCTGTGCAGAAGAAGAACAACAAGAAGAAGAAATATCTCGAAATATGTCCGTCAGGCTCCTTCCCTTGAGTTGTATCTGCAAATATCTCGGAAACAATGCCGGCTATGGCAAAATGTTAAGAGACCTTTTTTGTAGGAAATTAAGTTTCCTACTATTTATGTTCTATGATATTTTTTGGTCAGATGCGTAGTTTTCGAGATATATCGAGATATTTAAAAGTTCCGAAGCCGCACCAACATAATAGAGATACAGAAACACCGTGGCCCCTTTCTTTGAGATAACTCTGCACTATTGCGACCTGCAAATGCCACTTCCAGCTTAGCTGTGCAGAAGAAGAACAACAAGAAGAAGAAATATCTCGAAATATGTCCGTCAGGCCCCTTCCCTTGAGATAAATCTGCAAATATCTCGGAAACGAAGCGAGCTATGGCAAAATGTTAAGATACCTTATTTGTAGAGAATTAAGTTTCCTACTTTTTATGTTCTATGATATTTTTTAATCAAATGCGTAGTTCTCGAGATATATCAAGATATTTAAAAGTTCCGAAGCCGCACCAATATAATAGAGATACAGAAACACCGTGGCCCCTTTCTTTGAGATAACTCTGCACTATTGCGAGCTGGAAATGCCACTTCCAGTTTAGCTGTGCAGAAGAAGAACAACAAGAAGAAGAAATATCTCGAAATATGTCCGTCGGGCCCCTTCCCTTGAGATAAATCTGCAAATATCTCGGAAACGAAGCGAGCTACGGCAAAATGTTAACAGACCTTTTTTGTAGAAAATTAGGTTTCCTACTTTTTATGTTCTATGATATTTTTTGATCAGAAGCGTAATTTTCGAGATATATCGAGATATTTAAAAGTTCCGAAGCCGCACCAACATAATAGAGATACAGAAACACCGTGGCCCCTATCTTTGAGATAACTCTGCACAATTGCGAGCTGCAAATGCCACTTCCAGCTTAGCTGTGCAGAAGAAGAACAACAAGAAGAAGAAATATCTCGAAACATGTCCGTCAGGCCCCTTCCCTTGAGATATATCTGCAAATATCTCGGAAACGAAGCGAGCTATGGCAAAATGTTGAGAGACCTTTTTTGTAGAGAATTAAGTTTCCTACTTTTTATGTTCCATGATATTTTTTGATCAGATGCGTAGTTCTCGAGATATATCAAGATGTTTAAAAGTTCCGGGCTGCACCAACATAATAGAGGTACAGAAACACCGTGGCCTCTTCCTTTGAGATAACTCTGCACTATTGCGAGCTGCAAATGCCACTTCCAGCTTAGCTGTGCAGAAGAAGAACAACAAGAAGAAGAAATATCTCGAAATATGTCCGTCAGGCCCCTTCCCTTGAGATAAATCTGCATGTATCTCGGAAACGAAGCGAGCTATGGCAAAATGTTAAGAGACCTTTTCTGTAGCGAATTAAGTTTCCTACTTTTTATGTTGCATGATATTTTTTGAACAGATGCGTAGTTCTCGAGATATATCAAGATATTTAAAAGTTCCGAAGCTGCACCAACATAATAGAGATACAGAAACACCGTGGCCCCTTTCTTTGAGATAACTCTGCACTATTGCGAGCTGCAAATGCCACTTCCAGCTTAGCTGTGCAGAAGAAGGACAACAAGAAGAAGAAATATCTGGAAATATGTCCGTTACGCCCCTTCCCTTGATATAAATCTGCAAATATCTCGGAAACGAAGCGAGCTATGGCAAAATGTTGAGAGACCTTTTTTGTAGAGAATTAAGTTTTCTACTTTTTATGTTCTATGATATTTTTTGATCAGATGCGTAGTTCTCGAGATATATCAAGATATTTAAAAGTTCCGAAGCCGCACCAACATAATAGAGATACAGAAACACCGTGGCCCCTTTCTTTGAGATAACTCTGCACTATTGCGAGCTGCAAATGCCACTTCCAGCTTAGCTGTGCAGAAGAAGAACAACAAGAAGAAGAAATATCTCCAAATATGTCCGTTAGGCCCCATCCCTTGATATAAATCTGCAAATATCTCGGAAACGAAGCGAGCTATGGCAAAATGTTAAGAGACCTTTTTTGTAGAGAATTAAGTTTCCTACTTTTTGTGCTCTATGATATTTTTTGATCAGATGCGTAGTTCTCGAGATATATCAAGATATTTAAAAGTTCCGAAGCCGCACCAACATAATAGAGATACAGAAACACCGTGGCCCCTTTCTTTGAGATAACTCTGCACTATTGCGAGCTGCAAATGCCACTTCCAGCTTAGCTGTGCAGAAGAAGAACAACAAGAAGAAGAAATATCTGGAAATATGTCCGTTACGCCCCTTCCCTTGAGATAAATCTGCAAATATCTCGGAAACGAAGCGAGCTATGGCAAAATGTTGAGAGACCTTTTTTGTAGAGAATTAAGTTTCCTACTATTTATGTTCTATGATATTTTTTGATCAGATGCGTAGTTCTCGAGATATATCAAGATATTTAAAAGTTCCGAAGCCGCACCAACATAATAGAGATACAGAAACACCGTGGCCCCTTTCTTTGAGATAACTCTGCACTAGTGCGAGCCGCAAATGCCACTTCCAGCTTAGCTGTGCAGAAGAAGAACAACAAGAAGAAGAAATATCTCGAAATATGTCCGTCAGGCCCCTTCCCTTGAGATAAATCTGCAAATATCTCGGAAACGAAGCGAGCTATGGCAAAATGTTAAGAGACGTTTTTTGTAGAGAATTATGTTTCCTACAATTTATGTTCTATGATATTTTGTGATCAGAAGCGTAGTTTTCGAGATATATCGAGATATTTAAAAGTTCCGAAGCCGCACCAACATAATAGAGATACAGAAACACCGTGGCCCCTTTCTTTGAGATAACTCTGCACTATTGCGAGCTGCAAATGCCACTTCCAGCTTAGCTGTGCAGAAGAAGAACAACAAGAAGAAGAAATATCTGGAAATATGTCCGTTACGCCCCTTCCCTTGAGATAAATCTGCAAATATCTCGGAAACGAAGCGAGCTATGGCAAAATGTTGAGAGACCTTTTTTGTAGAGAATTAAGTTTCCTACTATTTATGTTCTATGATATTTTTTGATCAGATGCGTAGTTCTCGAGATATATCAAGATACTTAAAAGTTCCGAAGCCGCACCAACATAATAGAGATACAGAAACACCGTGGCCCCTTTCTTTGAGATAACTCTGCACTATTGCGAGCTGCAAATGCCACTTCCAGCTTAGCTGTGCAGAAGAAGAACAACAAGAAGAAGAAAAATCTCAAAATATGTCCGTCAGGCCCCTTCCCTTGAGATAAATCTGCAAATATCTCGGGAACGAAGCGAGCTATGGCAAAATGCTAAGATACCTTTTTTGTAGGGAATTAAGTTTCCTACTTTTTATGTTCTATGATATTTTTTGATCAGATGCGTAGTTCTCGAGATATATCAAGATATTTAAAAGTTCCGAAGCCGCACCAACATAATAGAGATACAGAAACACCGTGGCCCCTTTCTTTGAGATAACTCTGCACTAGTGCGAGCTGCAAATGCCACTTCCAGCTTAGCTGTGCAGAAGAAGAACAACAAGAAGGAGAAGTATCACGAAATATGTCCGTCAGGCCCCTTCCCTTGAGATAAATCTGCAAATATCTCGGAAACGAAGCGAGTTATGGCAAAATGTTAAGAGACCTTTTTTGTAGAGAATTAAGTTTCCTACTTTTTATGTTCTATGATATTTTGTGATCAGATGCGTAGTTCTCCAGATATATCAAGATATTTAAAAGTTCCGAAGCCGCACCAACATAATAGAGATACAGAAACTCCGTGGCCCCTTTCTTTGAGATAACTCTGCACTATTGCGAGCTGCAAATGCCACTTCCAGCTTAGCTGTGCAGAGGAAGAACAACAAGAAGAAGAAATATCTCGAAATATGTCCGTCAGGCCCGTTCCTTTGAGCTGAATCTGCAAATATCTCGGAAACGAAGCGAGCTATGGCAAAATGTTAAGAGACGTTTTTTGTAGAGAATTATGTTTCCTACAATTTATGTTCTATGATATTTTGTGATCAGAAGCGTAGTTTTCGAGATATATCGAGATATTTAAAAGTTCCGAAGCCGCACCAACATAATAGAGATACAGAAACACCGTGGCCCCTTTCTTTGAGATAACTCTGCACTATTGCGAGCTGCAAATGCCACTTCCAGCTTAGCTGTGCAGAAGAAGAACAACAAGAAGAAGAAATATCTGGAAATATGTCCGTTACGCCCCTTCCCTTGAGATAAATCTGCAAATATCTCGGAAACGAAGCGAGCTATGGCAAAATGTTGAGAGACCTTTTTTGTAGAGAATTAAGTTTTCTACTTTTTATGTTCTATGATATTTTTTGATCAGATGCGTAGTTCTCGAGATATATCAAGATATTTAAAAGTTCCGAAGCCGCACCAACATAATAGAGATACAGAAACACCGTGGCCCCTTTCTTTGAGATAACTCTGCACTATTGCGAGCTGCAAATGCCACTTCCAGCTTAGCTGTGCAGAAGAAGAACAACAAGAAGAAGAAATATCTCCAAATATGTCCGTTAGGCCCCATCCCTTGAGATAAATCTGCAAATATCTCGGAAACGAAGCGAGCTATGGCAAAATGTTAAGAGACCTTTTTTGTAGAGAATTAAGTTTCGTACTTTTTGTGCTCTATGATATTTTTTGATCAGATGCGTAGTTCTCGAGATATATCAAGATATTTAAAAGTTCCGAAGCCGCACCAACATAATAGAGATACAGAAACACCGTGGCCCCTTTCTTTGAGATAACTCTGCACTATTGCGAGCTGCAAATGTCACTTCCAGCTTAGCTGTGCAGAAGAAGAACAACAAGAAGAAGAAATATCTGGAAATATGTCCGTTACGCCCCTTCCCTTGAGATAAATCTGCAAATATCTCGGAAACGAAGCGAGCTATGGCAAAATGTTGAGAGACCTTTTTTGTAGAGAATTATGTTTCCTACTTTTTATGTTCTATGATATTTTTTGATCAGACGCGTAGTTCTCGAGATATATCAAGATATTTAAAAGTTCCGAAGCCGCACCAACATAATAGAGATACAGAAACACCGTGGCCCCTTTCTTTGAGATAACTCTGCACTACTGCGAGCTCCAAATGCCACTTCCAGCTTAGCTGTGCAGGAGAAGAACAACAAGAAGAAGAAATATCTGGAAATATGTCCGGTACGCCCCTTCCCTTGAGATAAATCTGCAAATATCTCGGAAACGAAGCGAGCTATGGCAAAATGTTGAGAGACCTTTTTTGTAGAGAATTAAGTTTCCTACTATTTATGTTCTATGATATTTTTTGATCAGATGCGTAGTTCTCGAGATATATCAAGATATTTAAAAGTTCCGAAGCCGCACCAACATAATAGAGATACAGAAACACCGTGGCCCCTTTCTTTGAGATAACTCTGCACTAGTGCGAGCTGCAAATGCCACTTCCAGCTTAGCTGTGCAGAAGAAGAACAACAAGAAGAAGAAATATCTCGAAATATGTCCGTCAGGCCCCTTCCCTTGAGATAAATCTGCAAATATCTCGGAAACGAAGCGAGCTATGGCAAAATGTTAAGAGACCTTTTTTGTAGAGAATTAAGTTTCGTACTTTTTATGCTCCATGATATTTTTTGATTAGATGCGTAGTTCTCGAGATATATCAAGATATTTAAAAGTTCCGAAGCCGCACCAACATAATACAGATACAGAAACACCGTGGCCCCTTTCTTTGAGATAACTCTGCACTATTGCGAGCTACAAATGCCACTTCCAGCTTAGCTGTGCAGAAGAAGAACAACAAGAAGAAGAAATATCTGGAAATATGTCCGGTACGCCCCTTCCCTTGAGATAAATCTGCAAATATCTCGGAAACGAAGCGAGCTATGGCAAAATGTTGAGAGACCTTTTTTGTAGAGAATTAAGTTTCCTACTATTTATGTTCTATGATATTTTTTGATCAGAAGCGTAGTTCTCGAGATATATCAAGATATTTAAAAGTTCCGAAGCCGCACCAACATAATAGAGATACAGAAACACCGTGGCCCCTTTCTTTGAGATAACTCTGCACTAGTGCGAGCTGCAAATGCCACTTCCAGCTTAGCTGTGCAGAAGAAGAACAACAAGAAGAAGAAATATCTCGAAATATGTCCGTCAGGCCCCTTCCCTTGAGATAAATCTGCAAATATCTCGGAAACGAAGCGAGCTATGGCAAAATGTTAAGAGACCTTTTTTGTAGAGAATTATGTTTCCTACTTTTTATGTTCTATGATATTTTTTGATCAGACGCGTAGTTCTCGAGATATATCAAGATATTTAAAAGTTCCGAAGCCGCACCAACATAATAGAGATACAGAAACACCGTGGCCCCTTTCTTTGAGATAACTCTGCACTACTGCGAGCTCCAAATGCCACTTCCAGCTTAGCTGTGCAGGAGAAGAACAACAAGAAGAAGAAATATCTGGAAATATGTCCGGTACGCCCCTTCCCTTGAGATAAATCTGCAAATATCTCGGAAACGAAGCGAGCTATGGCAAAATGTTGAGAGACCTTTTTTGTAGAGAATTAAGTTTCCTACTATTTATGTTCTATGATATTTTTTGATCAGATGCGTAGTTCTCGAGATATATCAAGATATTTAAAAGTTCCGAAGCCGCACCAACATAATAGAGATACAGAAACACCGTGGCCCCTTTCTTTGAGATAACTCTGCACTAGTGCGAGCCGCAAATGCCACTTCCAGCTTAGCTGTGCAGAAGAAGAACAACAAGAAGAAGAAATATCTCGAAATATGTCCGTCAGGCCCCTTCCCTTGAGATAAATCTGCAAATATCTCGGAAACGAAGCGAGCTATGGCAAAATGTTAAGAGACCTTTTTTGTAGAGAATTATGTTTCCTACTTTTTATGTTCTATGATATTTTTTGATCAGACGCGTAGTTCTCGAGATATATCAAGATATTTAAAAGTTCCGAAGCCGCACCAACATAATAGAGATACAGAAACACCGTGGCCCCTTTCTTTGAGATAACTCTGCACTATTGCGAGCTGCAAATGCCACTTCCAGCTTAGCTGTGCAGAAGAAGAACAACAAGAAAAGAAATATCTCCAAATATGTCCGTTAGGCCCCTTCCCCTGAGATAAATCTGCAAATATCTCGGAAACGAAGCGAGCTATGGCAAAATGTTAAGAGACCGTTTTTGTAGAGAATTAAGTTTCGTACTTTTTATGCTCTATGATATTTTTTGATTAGACGCGTAGTTCTCGAGATATATCAAGATATTTAAAAGTTCCGAAGCCGCACCAACATAATACAGATACAGAAACACCGTGGCCCCTTTCTTTGAGATAACTCTGCACTATTGCGAGCTGCAAATGCCACTTCCAGCTTAGCTGTGCAGAAGAAGAACAACAAGAAGACGAAATATCTGGAAATATGTCCGGTACGCCCCTTCCCTTGAGATAAATCTGCAAATATCTCGGAAACGAAGCGAGCTATGGCAAAATGTTGAGAGACCTTTTCTGTAGAGAATTAAGTTTCCTACTATTTATGTTCTATGATATTTTTTGATCAGATGCGTAGTTCTCGAGATATATCAAGATATTTAAAAGTTCCGAAGCCGCACCAACATAATAGAGATACAGAAACACCGTGGCCCCTTTCTTTGAGATAACTCTGCACTATTGCGAGCTGCAAATGCCACTTCCAGCTTAGCTGTGCAGAAGAAGAACAACAAGAAGAAGAAATATCTGGAAATATGTCCGTTACGCCCCTTCCCTTGAGATAAATCTGCAAATATCTCGGAAACGAAGCAAGCTATGGCAAAATGTTGAGAGACCTTTTTTGTAGAGAATTAAGTTTCCTACTATTTATGTTCTATGATATTTTTTGATCAGATGCGTAGTTCTCGAGATATATCAAGATATTTAAAAGTTCCGAAGCCGCACCAACATAATAGAGATACAGAAACACCGTGGCCCCTTTCTTTGAGATAACTCTGCACTAGTGCGAGCCGCAAATGCCACTTCCAGCTTAGCTGTGCAGAAGAAGAACAACAAGAAGAAGAAATATCTCGAAATATGTCCGTCAGGCCCCTTCCCTTGAGATAAATCTGCAAATATCTCGGAAACGAAGCGAGCTATGGCAAAATGTTAAGAGACCTTTTTTGTAGAGAATTAAGTTTCGTACTTTTTATGCTCCATGATATTTTTTGATTAGATGCGTAGTTCTCGAGATATATCAAGATATTTAAAAGTTCCGAAGCCGCACCAACATAATACAGATACAGAAACACCGTGGCCCCTTTCTTTGAGATAACTCTGCACTATTGCGAGCTGCAAATGCCACTTCCAGCTTAGCTGTGCAGAAGAAGAACAACAAGAAGAAGAAATATCTGGAAATATGTCCGGTACGCCCCTTCCCTTGAGATAAATCTGCAAATATCTCGGAAACGAAGCGAGCTATGGCAAAATGTTGAGAGACCTTTTTTGTAGAGAATTAAGTTTCCTACTATTTATGTTCTATGATATTTTTTGATCAGAAGCGTAGTTCTCGAGATATATCAAGATATTTAAAAGTTCCGAAGCCGCACCAACATAATAGAGATACAGAAACACCGTGGCCCCTTTCTTTGAGATAACTCTGCACTAGTGCGAGCTGCAAATGCCACTTCCAGCTTAGCTGAGCAGAAGAAGAACAACAAGAAGAAGAAATATCTCGAAATATGTCCGTCAGGCCCCTTCCCTTGAGATAAATCTGCAAATATCTCGGAAACGAAGCGAGCTATGGCAAAATGTTAAGAGACCTTTTTTGTAGAGAATTATGTTTCCTACTTTTTATGTTCTATGATATTTTTTGATCAGACGCGTAGTTCTCGAGATATATCAAGATATTTAAAAGTTCCGAAGCCGCACCAACATAATAGAGATACAGAAACACCGTGGCCCCTTTCTTTGAGATAACTCTGCACTACTGCGAGCTCCAAATGCCACTTCCAGCTTAGCTGTGCAGGAGAAGAACAACAAGAAGAAGAAATATCTGGAAATATGTCCGGTACGCCCCTTCCCTTGAGATAAATCTGCAAATATCTCGGAAACGAAGCGAGCTATGGCAAAATGTTGAGAGACCTTTTTTGTAGAGAATTAAGTTTCCTACTATTTATGTTCTATGATATTTTTTGATCAGATGCGTAGTTCTCGAGATATATCAAGATATTTAAAAGTTCCGAAGCCGCACCAACATAATAGAGATACAGAAACACCGTGGCCCCTTTCTTTGAGATAACTCTGCACTAGTGCGAGCTGCAAATGCCACTTCCAGCTTAGCTGTGCAGAAGAAGAACAACAAGAAGAAGAAATATCTCGAAATATGTCCGTCAGGCCCCTTCCCTTGAGATAAATCTGCAAATATCTCGGAAACGAAGCGAGCTATGGCAAAATGTTAAGAGACCTTTTTTGTAGAGAATTATGTTTCCTACTTTTTACGTTCTATGATATTTTTTGATCAGAAGCGTAGTTTTCGAGATATATCGAGATATTTAAAATTTCCGAAGCCGCACCAACATAGTAGAGATACAGATACACCGTGGCCCCTTTGTTTGAGATAACTCTGCACTATTGCGAGCTGCAAATGCCACTTCCAGCTTAGCTGTGCAGAAGAAGAACAACAAGAAGAAGAAATATCTCGAAATATGTCCGTCAGGCCCCTTCCCTTGAGATAAATCTGCAAATATCTCGGAAACCAAGCGAGCTATGGCAAAATGTTAAGAGACCTTTTTTGTAGAGAATTAAGTTTCGTACTTTTTATGCTCTATGATATTTTTTGATTAGATGCGTAGTTCTCGAGATATATCAAGATATTTAAAAGTTCCGAAGCCGCACCAACATAATACAGATACAGAAACACCGTGGCCCCTTTCTTTGAGATAACTCTGCACTATTGCGAGCTGCAAATGCCACTTCCAGCTTAGCTGTGCAGAAGAAGAACAACAAGAAGAAGAAATATCTGGAAATATGTCCGGTACGCCCCTTCCCTTGAGATAAATCTGCAAATATCTCGGAAACGAAGCGAGCTATGGCAAAATGTTGAGAGACCTTTTTTGTAGAGAATTAAGTTTCCTACTATTTATGTTCTACGATATTTTTTGATCAGAAGCGTAGTTCTCGAGATATATCAAGATATTTAAAAGTTCCGAAGCCGCACCAACATAATAGAGATACAGAAACACCGTGGCCCCTTTCTTTGAGATAACTCTGCACTAGTGCGAGCTGCAAATGCCACTTCCAGCTTAGCTGTGCAGAAGAAGAACAACAAGAAGAAGAAATATCTCGAAATATGTCCGTCAGGCCCCTTCCCTTGAGATAAATCTGCAAATATCTCGGAAACGAAGCGAGCTATGGCAAAATGTTAAGAGACCTTTTTTGTAGAGAATTCTGTTTCCTACAATTTACGTTCTATGATATTTTTTGATCAGAAGCGTAGTTTTCGAGATATATCGAGATATTTAAAATTTCCGAAGCCGCACCAACATAGTAGAGATACAGATACACCGTGGCCCCTTTGTTTGAGATAACTCTGCACTATTGCGAGCTGCAAATGCCACTTCCAGCTTAGCTGTGCAGAAGAAGAACAACAAGAAGAAGAAAAATCTCAAAATATGTCCGTCAGGCCCCTTCCCTTGAGATAAATCTGCAAATATCTCGGAAACGAAGCGAGCTATGGCAAAATGTTGAGAGACCTTTTTTGTAGAGAATTAAGTTTCCTACTATTTATGTTCTATGATATTTTTTATATCAGATGCGTAGTTCTCGAGATATATCAAGATATTTAAAAGTTCCGAAGCCGCACCAACATAATAGAGATACAGAAACACCGTGGCCCCTTTCTTTGAGATAACTCTGCACTAGTGCGAGCTGCAAATGCCACTTCCAGCTTAGCTGTGCAGAAGAAGAACAACAAGAAGCAGAAATATCTCGAAATATGTCCGTCAGGCCCCTTCCCTTGAGATAAATCTGCAAATATCTCGGAAACGAAGCGAGCTATGGCAAAATGTTAAGAGACCTTTTTTGTAGAGAATTATGTTTCCTACTTTTTATGTTCTATGATATTTTTTGATCAGACGCGTAGTTCTCGAGATATATCAAGATATTTAAAAGTTCCGAAGCCGCACCAACATAATAGAGATACAGAAACACCGTGGCCCCTTTCTTTGAGATAACTCTGCACTATTGCGAGCTGCAAATGCCACTTCCAGCTTAGCTGTGCAGAAGAAGAACAACAAGAAAAGAGATATCTCCAAATATGTCCGTTAGGCCCCTTCCCCTGAGATAAATCTGCAAATATCTCGGAAACGAAGCCAGCTATGGCAAAATGTTAAGAGACCGTTTTTGTAGAGAATTAAGTTTCGTACTTTTTATGCTCTATGATATTTTTTGATTAGACGCGTAGTTCTCGAGATATATCAAGATATTTAAAAGTTCCGAAGCCGCACCAACATAATACAGATACAGAAACACCGTGGCCCCTTTCTTTGAGATAACTCTGCACTATTGCGAGCTGCAAATGCCACTTCCAGCTTAGCTGTGCAGAAGAAGAGCAACAAGAAGAAGAAATATCTGGAAATATGTCCGGTGCGCCCCTTCCCTTGAGATAAATCTGCAAATATCTCGGAAACGAAGCGAGCTATGGCAAAATGTTGAGAGACCTTTTTTGTAGAGAATTAAGTTTCCTACTATTTATGTTGTATGATATTTTTTGATCAGATGCGTAGTTCTCGAGATATATCAAGATATTTAAAAGTTCCGAAGCCGCACCAACATAATAGAGATACAGAAACACCGTGGCCCCTTTCTTTGAGATAACTCTGCACTACTGCGAGCTGCAAATGCCACTTCCAGCTTAGCTGTGAAGAAGAAGAAATATCTCGAAATATGTCCGCCAGGCCCCTTCCCTTGAGATAAATCTGCAAATATCTCGGAAACGAAGCGAGCTATGGCAAAATGTTAAGAGACTTTATTTGTAGAGAATTAAGTTTCCTACTTTTTATGTTGTATGATATTTTTTGATCAGATGCGTAGTTCTCGAGATATATCAAGATATTTAAAAGTTCCGAAGCCGCACCAACATAATAGAGATGCAGAAACACCGTGGCCCCTTTCTTTGAGATAACTCTGCACTGCTGCGAGCTGCAAATGCCACTTCCAGCTTAGCTGTGAAGAAGAAGAAATATCTCGAAATATGTCCGTCAGGCCCCGTCCCTTGAGATAAATCTGCAAATATTTCGGAAACGAAGCGAGCTATGGCAAAATGTTAGGAGACCTTTTTTGTAGAGAATTAAGTTTCCTACTTTTTATGTTCTATGATATTTTTTGATCAGATGCGTAGATCTCGAGATATATCAAGATATTTAAAAGTTCCGAAGCCGCACCAACATAATAGAGATACAGAAACACCGTGGCCCCTTTCTTTGAGATAACTCTGCACTATTGCGAGCTGCAAATGCCACTTCCAGCTTAGCTGTGCAGAAGAAGAACAACAAGAAGAAGAAATATCTCGAAATATATCCGTCAGGCCCCTTCCCTTGAGATAAATCTGCAAATATCTCGGAAACGAAGCGAGCTATGGCAAAATGTTAAGAGACCTTTTTTGTAGAGAATTAAGTTTTCTACTTTTTATGTTCTATGATATTTTTTGATCAGAAGCGTAGTTCTGGAGATATATCAAGATATTTAAAAGTTCCGAAGGTGCACCAACATAATAGAGGTACAGAAACACCGTGGCCTCTTTCTTTGAGATAACTCTGCACCACTGCGAGCTGCAAATGCCACTTCCAGCTTAGCTGTGCAGAAGAAGAACAACAAGAAGAAGAAATATCTCGAAATATGTCCGTCAGGCCCCTTCCCTTGAGATAAATCTGCAAATATCTCGGAAACGAAGCGAGCTATGGCAAAATGTTAAGAGACCTCTTTTGTAGAGAATTAAGTTTCCTACTTTTTACGTTCTATGATATTTTTGGATCAGATGCGTAGTTCTCGAGATATATCAAGATATTTAAAAGTTCCGAAGCCGCACCAACATAATAGAGATACAGAAACACCGTGGCCCCTTTCTTTGAGATAACTCTGCACTAGTGCGAGCCGCAAATGCCACCTCCAGCTTAGCTGTGCAGAAGAAGAACAACAAGAAGAAGAAATATCTCGAAATATGTCCGTCAGGCCCCTTCCCTTGAGATAAATGTGCAAATATCTCGGAAACGAAGCGAGCTATGGCAAAATGTTAAGAGACCTTTTTTGTAGAGAATTAAGTTTCCTACTTTTTACGTTCTATGATATTTTTGGATCAGATGCGTAGTTCTCGAGATATATCAAGATATTTAAAAGTTCCGAAGCCGCACCAACATAATAGAGATACAGAAACACCGTGGCCCCTTTCTTTGAGATAACTCTGCACTAGTGCGAGCCGCAAATGCCACTTCCAGCTTAGCTGTGCAGAAGAAGAACAACAAGAAGAAGAAATATCTCGAAATATGTCCGTCAGGCCCCTTCCCTTGAGATAAATGTGCAAATATCTCGGAAACGAAGCGAGCTATGGCAAAATGTTGAGAGACCTTTTTTGTAGAGAATTAAGTTTCCTACTATTTATGTTCTATGATATTTTTTGATCAGATGCGTAGTTTTCGAGATATATCGAGATATTTAAAATTTCCGAAGCCGCACCAACATAGTAGAGATACAGATACACCGTGGCCCCTTTGTTTGAGATAACTCTGCACTATTGCGAGCTGCAAATGCCACTTCCAGCTTAGCTGTGCAGAAGAAGAACAACAAGAAGAAGAAAAATCTCAAAATATGTCCGTCAGGCCCCTTCCCTTGAGATAAATCTGCAAATACCTCGGGAACGAAGCGAGCTATGGCAAAATGCTAAGATACCTTTTTTGTCGAGAATTAAGTTTCCTACTTTTTATGTTCTATGATATTTTTTGATCAGATGCGTAGTTCTCGAGATATATCAAGATATTTAAAAGTTCGGAAGCCGCACCAACATAATAGAGATACAGAAACACCGTGGCCCCTTTCTTTGAGATAACTCTGCACTAGTGCGAGCCGCAAATGCCACTTCCAGCTTAGCTGTGCAGAAGAAGAACAACAAGAAGGAGAAATATCTCGGAAACGAAGCGAGCTATGGCAAAATGTTAAGAGACCTTATTTGTAGAGAATTAAGTTTTCTACTTTTTATGTTCTATGATATTTTTTGATCAGATGCGTAGTTCTCGAGATATATCAAGCTATTTAAAAGTTCCGAAGCCGCACCAACATAATAGAGATACAGAAACACCGTGGCCCCTTTCTTTCAGATAACTCTGCACTATTGCGAGCTGGAAATGCCACTTCCAGTTTAGCTGTGCAGAAGAAGAACAACAAGAAGAAGAAATATCTCGAAATATGTCCGTCAGGCCCCTTCCCTTGAGATAAAGCTGCAAATATCTCGGAAACGAAGCGAGCTATGGCAAAATGTTAAGAGACTTTACTTGTAGAGAATTAAGTTTCCTACTTTTTATGTTCTATCATATTTTTTGATCAGATGCGTAGTTCTCGAGATATATCAAGATATTTAAAAGTTCCGAAGCTGGACCAACATAATAGAGGTACAGAAACACCGTGGCCTCTTTCTTTGAGATAACTCTGCACTATTGCGAGCTGCAAATGCCACTTCCAGCTTAGCTGTGCAGAAGAAGAACAACAAGAAGAAGAAATATCTCGAAATATGTCCGTCAGGCCCCTTCCCTTGAGATAAAGCTGCAAATATCTCGGAAACGAAGCGAGCTATGGCAAAATGTTAAGAGACTTTACTTGTAGAGAATTAAGTTTCCTACTTTTTATGTTCTATGATATTTTTTGATCAGATGCGTAGTTCTCGAGATATATCAAGATATTTAAAAGTTCCGAAGCCGCACCATCATAATCGAGATACAGAAACACCGTGGCCCCTTTCTTTGAGATAACTCTGCACTATTGCGAGCTGGAAATGCCACTTCCAGTTTAGCTGTGCAGAAGAAGAACAACAAGAAGAAGAAATATCTCGAAATATGTCCGTCAGGCCCCTTCCCTTGAGATGAATCTGCATATATCTCGGAAACGAAGCGAGCTATGGCAAAATGTTAAGAGACCTTTTTTGTAGAGAATTAAGTTTCCTACTTTTTATGTTCTATGACATTTTTTGATCAGATGCGTAGTTCTCGAGATATATCAAGATATTTAAAAGTTCCGAAGCCGCACCAACATAATAGAGATACAGAAACACCGTGGCCCCTTTCTTTGAGATAACTCTGCACTATTGCGAGCTGCAAATGCCACTTCCAGCTTAGCTGTGCAGAAGAAGAACAACAAGAAGAAGAAATATCTCGAAATATGTCCGTCAGGCCCCTTCCCTTGAGATAAATCTGCAAATATCTCGGAAACGAAGCGAGCTATGGCAAAATGCTAAGAGACGTTCTTTGTAGAGAATTATGTTTCCTACAATTTATGTTCTATGATATTTTTTGATCAGAAGCGTAGTTTTCGAGATATATCGAGATATTTAAAAGTTCGGAAGCCTCACCAACATAATAGAGATACAGAAACACCGTGGCCACTATCTTTGAGATAACTCTGCACTAGTGCGAGCCGCAAATGCCACTTTCAGCTTAGCTGTGCAGAAGAAGAACAACAAGAAGAAGAAATATCTCGGAAACGAAGCGAGCTATGGCAAAATGTTAAGAGACTTTACTTGTAGAGAATTAAGTTTCCTACTTTTTATGTTCTATGATATTTTTTGATCAGATGCGTAGTTCTTGAGATATATCAAGATATTTAAAAGTTCCGAAGCCGCACCAACATAATAGAGATACAGAAACACCGTGGCCCCTTTCTTTGAGATAACTCTGCACTATTGCGAGCTGCAAATGCTACTTCCAGCTTAGCTGTGCAGAAGAAGAACAACAAGAAGAAGAAATATCTCGAAATATGTCCGTCAGGCCCCTTCCCTTGAGATAAATCTGCATATATCTCGGAAACGAAGCGAGCTATGGCAAAATGTTGAGAGACCTTTTTTGTAGAGAATTAAGTTTCCTACTTTTTATGTTCTATGATATTTTTTGATCAGATGCGTAGTTCTCGAGATATATCAAGATATTTAAAAGTTCCGAAGCCGCACCAACATAATCGAGATACAGAAACACCGTGGCCCCTTTCTTTGAGATAACTCTGCACTATTGCGAGCTGGAAATGCCACTTCCAGTTTAGCTGTGCAGAAGAAGAACAACAAGAAGAAGAAATATCTCGAAATATGTCCGTCAGGCCCCTTCCCTTGAGATGAATCTGCATATATCTCGGAAACGAAGCGAGCTATGGCAAAATGTTAAGAGACCTTTTTTGTAGAGAATTAAGTTTCCTACTTTTTATGTTCTATGACATTTTTTGATCAGATGCGTAGTTCTCGAGATATATCAAGATATTTAAAAGTTCCGAAGCCGCACCAACATAATAGAGATACAGAAACACCGTGGCCCCTTTCTTTGAGATAACTCTGCACTATTGCGAGCTGCAAATGCCACTTCCAGCTTAGCTGTGCAGAAGAAGAACAACAAGAAGAAGAAATATCTCGAAATATGTCCGTCAGGCCCCTTCCCTTGAGATAAATCTGCAAATATCTCGGAAACGAAGCGAGCTATGGCAAAATGCTAAGAGACGTTCTTTGTAGAGAATTATGTTTCCTACAATTTATGTTCTATGATATTTTTTGATCAGAAGCGTAGTTTTCGAGATATATCGAGATATTTAAAAGTTCGGAAGCCTCACCAACATAATAGAGATACAGAAACACCGTGGCCACTTTCTTTGAGATAACTCTGCACTAGTGCGAGCCGCAAATGCCACTTTCAGCTTAGCTGTGCAGAAGAAGAACAACAAGAAGAAGAAATATCTCGGAAACGAAGCGAGCTATGGCAAAATGTTAAGAGACTTTACTTGTAGAGAATTAAGTTTCCTACTTTTTATGTTCTATGATATTTTTTGATCAGATGCGTAGTTCTCGAGATATATCAAGATATTTAAAAGTTCCGAAGCTGCACCAACATAATAGAGGTACAGAAACACCGTGGCCTCTTTCTTTGAGATAACTCTGCACTATTGCGAGCTGCAAATGCCACTTCCAGCTTAGCTGTGCAGAAGAAGAACAACAAGAAGAAGAAATATCTCGAAATATGTCCGTCAGGCCCCTTCCCTTGAGATAAAGCTGCAAATATCTCGGAAACGAAGCGAGCTATGGCAAAATGTTAAGAGACTTTACTTGTAGAGAATTAAGTTTCCTACTTTTTATGTTCTATGATATTTTTTGATCAGATGCGTAGTTCTCGAGATATATCAAGATATTTAAAAGTTCCGAAGCCGCACCAACATAATCGAGATACAGAAACACCGTGGCCCCTTTCTTTGAGATAACTCTGCACTATTGCGAGCTGGAAATGCCACTTCCAGTTTAGCTGTGCAGAAGAAGAACAACAAGAAGAAGAAATATCTCGAAATATGTCCGTCAGGCCCCTTCCCTTGAGATGAATCTGCATATATCTCGGAAACGAAGCGAGCTATGGCAAAATGTTAAGAGACCTTTCTTGTAGAGAATTAAGTTTCCTACTTTTTATGTCCTATAACATTTTTTGATCAGATGCGTAGTTCTCGAGATATATCAAGATATTTAAAAGTTCCGAAGCCGCACCAACATAATAGAGATACAGAAACACCGTGGCCCCTTTCTTTGAGATAACTCTGCACTATTGCGAGCTGCAAATGCCACTTCCAGCTTAGCTGTGCAGAAGAAGAACAACAAGAAGAAGAAATATCTCGAAATATGTCCGTCAGGCCCCTTCCCTTGAGATAAATCTGCAAATATCTCGGAAACGAAGCGAGCTATGGCAAAATGCTAAGAGACGTTCTTTGTAGAGAATTATGTTTCCTACAATTTATGTTGTATGATATTTTTTGATCAGAAGCGTAGTTTTCGAGATATATCGAGATATTTAAAAGTTCGGAAGCCTCACCAACATAATGGAGATACAGAAACACCGTGGCCATTTTCTTTGAGATAACTCTGCACTAGTGCGAGCCGCAAATGCCACTTTCAGCTTAGCTGTGCAGAAGAAGAACAACAAGAAGAAGAAATATCTCGGAAACGAAGCGAGCTATGGCAAAATGTTAAGAGACTTTACTTGTAGAGAATTAAGTTTCCTACTTTTTATGTTCTATGATATTTTTTGATCAGATGCGTAGTTCTCGAGATATATCAAGATATTTAAAAGTTCCGAACCGGCACCAACATAATAGAGATACAGAAACACCGTGGCCCCTTTCTTTGAGATAACTCGGCACTATTGCGAGCTGCAAATGCCACTTCCAGCTTAGCTCTGCAGAAGAAGAACAACAAGAAGAAGAAATATCTCGAAATATGTCCGTCAGGCCCCTTCCCTTGAGATAAATCTGCATATATCTCGGAAACGAAGCGAGCTATGGCAAAATGTTGAGAGACCTTTTTTGTAGAGAATTAAGTTTCCTACTTTTTATGTTCTATGATATTTTTTGATCAGATGCGTAGTTCTCGAGATATATCAAGATATTTAAAAGTTCCGAAGCCGCACCAACATATTAGAGATACGGAAACACCGTGGCCTCTTTCTTTGAGATAACTCTGCACTAGTGCGTGCCGCAAATGCCACTTCCAGCTTAGCTGTGCAGAAGAAGAACAACAAGAAGAAGAAATATCTCGAAATATGTCCGTCAGGCCCCTTCCCTTGAGATAAATCTGCAAATATCTCGGAAACGAAGCGAGCTATGGCAAAATCTTAAGAGACCTTTTTTGTAGAGAATTAAGTTTCCTACTTTTTATGTTCTATGATATTTTTTGATCAGATGCGTAGATCTCGAGATATATCAAGATATTTAAAAGTTCCGAAGCCGCACCAACATAATAGAGATACAGAAACACCGTGGCCCCTTTCTTTGAGATAACTCTGCACTAGTGCGAGCCGCAAATGCCACTTCCAGCTTAGCTGTGCTGAAGAAGAACAACAAGAAGAAGAAATATCTCGAAATATGTCCGTCAGGCCCCTTCCCTTGAGATAAATCTGCAAATATCTCGGAAACGAAGCGAGCTATGGCAAAATGTTAAGAGACTTTACTTGTAGAGAATTAAGTTTCCTACTTTTTATGTTGTATGATATTTTTTGATCAGATGCGTAGTTCTCTAGATATATCAAGATATTTAAAAGTTCCGAAGCCGCACCAACATAATAGAGATACAGAAACACCGTGGCCCCTTTCTTTGAGGTAACTCTGCACTATTGCGAGCTGGAAATGCCACTTCCAGTTTAGCTGTGCTGAAGAAGAACAACAAGAAGAAGAAATATCTCGAAATATGTCCGTCAGGCCCCTTCCCTTGAGATAAATCTGCATATATCTCGGAAACGAGGCTAGCTATGGGAAAATGTTGAGAGACCTTTTTTGTAGAGAATTAAGTTTCCTACTTTTTATGTTCTATGATATTGTTGCGACGGTGAGAAGTTTCCGCTCTTTCGATGCATCGACTGCTTCTTGATGTATCGAAAGAGCCATCGACTGCTCCGTCCGAAGCTGTCAACGAATCACGATGTGAAGCTATCCCAAGTTTCGAGCGGAAACACGTCATCGGATGCTTGAGGTCTCTTAGACAACCGCGCGGCTTTTGATAATCAGAATGTTTCGGGAACCCGACCTGTACGGATCTATTGCTTAAGAACTCCTTTGTAATCGAAATATAGACAGTCTAGTTTGCTTCGTCTCTATTTATTTTACGATGGAAAGTGTTAGCTCCACTCCCCGGCGCAACATTGGCGCAGTCGGTAGCACAATTAGAACCCGGTCTTCAGCCGGGGATGAGGTTTCTCCCGAAACTTTGGAGACACTTTTCGAGGGCCTGCAAAGGAACATCTCCATGCAGTTTAGGGAGCAGCAGCGCGATTTTAATGCTCGTTGGGAAAAGGAGCGCTCTCGCGCAGAAGAGAAACAGCAAGAGGAAAGAACGGCTTCTTCAGCGATTCAGAAGGCGTTGGAAGAACGGATGGCAGCGATGGAAAGCAGTTATCAGGTTTTATCGTCCAATTTTCAACTATTTTTAGAAAAGTTTTCGGCCACGGCAGTCCGTGATGGGGATCGCGAGGCCCTTCTTGTTAATCCTTCCACTTCTGCTGGTCTCGCGATACCCCAGCCTTCACCTCCGGTCTCTCAACAGGGAGTGTCTGGTGTGTCGCGGAACGTTTCCGATTTAGGCTACGTTCTGAAACCACCAAAGTTTGAAGGTAAAACTAACTGGGAGGAGTTTAAACTCCAGTTTGAGGCGATTGCAGGGGCAAATCGTTGGGATGAGCCAAGGAAGGCCTTGGCCTTGGTTGCATCACTCGAGGGACCGGCGCGGAGTATTTTGACTTCTCTTTCCGTTGAAAAACAGACTGATTTTCCCGCGTTAATTTCGGCCCTTGCGTTCCGTTATGGAACGAAAAATTTTGAGAACCTTAATTATGTGAAGTTCCAAAATTATAAGCAACGGAAAGGGGAATCTATTTCCGATCTAGCCACGGAGATTGAGAGGCTGGCACAGGCCGCTTTTTGCGAATGCCCTTTAGAAATTAGAGACAAGCTTGCCGCCTCACAATTTGTTTCCTCACTGGCTAATGAGGAAATGAAACGGATGCTGAGGCTCGGGGGTTTCACATCTCTCAGGGCTGCTGTTATCAGGGCTCTGAAGATTGAAGCAGTCGAGTCAATGGCTAATACATCCGATATAAAAAAAGAAACATTTTCTAAACCGTTTTATTCTTCGGAGAGGGTTTCCGGAAGGAGAGAAATGAGAAGACCGGCAAAACGGAAGCTTGAAAAACAGGAGATAGAATGCTGGAATTGCAAGGAGAAGGGTCATATGTGGCGGAATTGCCCGAAAAAGAGAAAAGAAGAGTTTTCAACGAAGAAGGGAAACGGGAAGAAGTCGGCGTAGAGGGGCATCCTCCGGCTTCACCTTTGTCCGCCCCCGTCGTACGAAGAGTTGCCGGAAATGTTTTGTCCTGCGTCGAGGGATTCGTCGCAGAAAAGAAGTGCCCCATAATACTTGACACGGGTTCAAGTTTAAATCTACTGGATGTAAAGAAGTTTGGAAGTAATAACGAATTTGGCGCGGTGGGAACGGAAAAACTCTTTGATCCCCAAATTTTCTCCATCTCTGGGGAAAAATTACCGATTTATGGAAAGCAGCGATCCTTGGTAACAATCGGGACTCTGAGCACCGAAGAAGATTTCCTCCTTATCGATATGGCAGAACAGTGTATTCTGGGAACGAATTTCCTCAATAAGCATTCTTGTCAGCTGGACTTTATCTTGGGAAAGCTTTGTATAAAACACCATGGTGAAGTTGATTTTCTAAGAAGTAATTTGATAAAAAAACCGTTGGCATTTGGCACAAGAAGGGAAGAGGATTCCGTTCCGGAGTATCTTCAAGAATTGTACATACGCAGCGGAAAAGATTTGAATGAAGAGCAACGGTTTACATTTAGGAATTTGCTTCTTGAATTTAAAGACATTTTTGCCAAAAATTCAGAAGAAGTAGGAAAATGTAGTGTAGTCCAGCATAAAATTGACACAGGAACTTGTTCGCCGATTAAACAACCCCCACGACGTTTACCGTTACACCGCCGAGATGAAGTTGAGGAACTTCTTATGAAAATGGAACGGCAAGGGGTAATTGAGAAGTCAAAGAGTCCATGGTCTTCGCCAATTGTCCTGGTCAAGAAGAAGGACGGGAGTACCAGGTTTTGTGTGGATTATCGTCGTCTCAACGAGGTTACAAAAAAGGATTCATATCCGTTGCCAAGGATCGAGGATACTCTGGATGCGGTGGCCGGTTCAACGTGGTTCACGACGCTGGATTTACAAAGTGGATATTGGCAGATCTTAGTTGATGATGAAGATAAGGAGAAGACCGCCTTTTGCGTTGGCACAGGACTATGGCAATTTAAAGTCATGCCCTTCGGACTTTGTAACGCTCCAGCTACTTTCGAGCGTTTGATGGAAAATGTTTTACAAGGATTGAACTGGAAGATTTGTCTTGTTTATTTGGATGACGTAATCATTTTTGCGAAAAGTTTCGATCAAGAGATTGAGCATATAAAAGTTGTATTCTCCCGCTTGCGCGACGCCAAACTTCTACTGAGCCCGAAGAAATGTAATTTCTTTTGCCGGGAGGTCAGGTATTTGGGGCACATAGTCTCTGAGGATGGAGTGAAGACGGATCCGGAGAAGATTTCAGCGGTACAGAATTGGCCGATCCCGAAGAACAGGACTGAACTGCGAAGTTTCCTGGGTCTCTGCTCCTACTATAGGAAATTTGTGAAGGGTTTCTCTTCCATTGCGAAACCTTTACATCGTCTGACTGAAGACAAAGTGCTTTTCCGTTGGTCAGAAGAATGCCAAGGTGCTTTTGAAGAATTGAAGAGACATCTTGTGGAAGCTCCAATTCTAGCCTATCCACAACATGAAACGGATTTCATTCTTGATACGGATGCGTCAAATGATGCAATTGGAGCAGTCCTCTCTCAGTTCCAGGAAGGACAAGAGAAGGTTATAGCATTTTTCTCTAAAACATTAGGGAAGGCTGAGAGGAATTATTGTGTGACTAGAAGAGAGTTGTTGGCTATTGTAAAATCCATAGAACATTTTCATCATTATCTTTATGGACGAAGATTTCTGATAAGAACTGATCACGCTTCTTTGAGATGGCTGCTCTCTTTCAAGAATCCCGAAGGGCAGACTGCGAGGTGGATTGAACGTTTGCAAGAGTATGATTTTGAAATTAAGCATCGAGAGGGAAAGAATCACGGAAATGCAGACAGTCTTTCGAGAAGACCCTGTGAAACTGCACAATGCAAGCCTTGTACTCGTCTGGAGGAAAAGGAACAGAAAAAGGGAAATCACATCCTCAGAACGGTTTGTAAACCTGAGAATTTTGAAGAATGGATAGAAGATCAACAGAAAGACGAGGATATTGGTTTTATTTACGAAAGAAAGAGGGAAGGTCATAAACCGGATTGGCAGGAGATTTCCGCTCTTTCTTCTGGGGCAAAGTTTCTCTGGGCACTTTGGGACTCTTTGGAAATTCATCAGGATTTGTTGTTTCGAAGATGGGAGTCCGTTGATGGAAATGAAGTGGATAGACTATTGATTGTACCAAAGAGTAAAGTCGAAGAGGTTCTTCAGGAATGCCACAATGCGTCGTCTGGAGGACATTTCGGAATACGTAAGACCCTGGCCAAGGTTCGACGGCGGTTTTTCTGGCTTAATCACCGAAGAGATGTGGAAGATTGGTGTCGACGATGTCATCGTTGTACGGCGAAGAAAGGTCCTTCGGGGAAGGGAAGAGGACTCATGAAGGTCTACAACGTAGGGGCACCTTTCGAGAGGATCGCGCTCGACGTTGTTGGTCCCTTACCAAGGTCTTCTTCTGGAAACAAGTACGCGCTGGTTGTGGTGGATTATTTCACGAAGTGGCCAGAGGTGGTTCCGCTTCCGAACCAGCAAGCGACGACAATTTCCACGGCCCTGATGAGGGAGGTGATAAGTCGGCATGGAGTACCGTTGGAGCTTCATTCTGATCAGGGTCGCAGTTTTGAGTCAACTGTCTTTAAAGAGTTGATGAAGATGTTGGGGATAAAGAAAACGAGAACAACTCCCTTGCACCCTCAGTCAGATGGACTCGTAGAACGGTTGATACGGACCTTGATGCAGTATTTATCCCAATTTGTGGCGGAACATCAAAAAGATTGGGATGAGTGGATTCCGACATTTTTATTGGCCTATCGTTCTTCTCGACATGAAATTACTCAGAATAGTCCTTCAATGCTTCTGATGGGGCGTGAGTTACGTTTGCCTTTGGATCTGCTCAGAGGAACTATTGCCTTGGATCATAAAGAAGAAACTGTTTACATCGAGGAAACCAGAAAGAAGATTGAAGAGATTCACAAATTCGTTCGTCATCGTATGCGAATTTGTGCGGAAAAGACAAAATCCTGGTATGATTCTTTTGCGAGACCAATTTCCTTTATTCCTGGGGACAAGGTGTGGTTTTACAATCCCCGAAGAACGAAGGGAAAATGTCCCAAACTCCAGTTTGATTGGGAAGGACCCTACGAAGTAATGAACCGGTTAAATGAACTAATCTATCGCATATTTCGCTCCCCAAAGTCCAAACCTAAGGTGGTTCACGTGAATCGTTTGGCCCCTTATGAACATTCACGGGGAAGTATCACCTAAGAAGGAAAGGATCTAGATTAGAAGACTGAGGAGGGTGTTTCTGACGTCTTCGTCCAAGAAGAAGGCGCTTCGTCGGACAGAGCCAGGGTGAGGTTTCTTTCAGCCACGGTAAACTTGCTGGCTACGCGTGTCTAAACGATGGAGGCAGTGTTGTTCTCCTCGGAGGAGGAGGGCTTCCCCTCAGCCGGTGTCCCGTTTATTTTTAATTTTTGTATTCGGGGTTCTGGTCATCGGACTGCGTAGTTGTGGTATGCTCCAGACCACCAGGCCATCGAGGAAAGATTTTGCTTGATGGCTGGGGAGCATCCCCCGGTGGAGTGGACCCGTCGGACTGGGGGTTTCTTCATCCGAGAAGACTTTGAGAGGAAGGCGTGAAGGCCCTGGGAATCAAGAGGAAGGGCGAAGAACAGTCAGGACCTCCTCGAAGAAAGAAGAATGCTAAGAAGAATTAGAAAATTTGAGCGCATTCTAAGATGACCTGTCCACACTGAACCGGCGTCTTGCTCAGGGTTTTTGAGTGGTTTTCCCCTGAGACGAAGGACAAATGTCAAGACGTTAGCTGCCTGTTGGGGCCACTTAGGTAAATGTTACGTCTTTGGTTTTTACCTCCTTTCAGGCAGAGGTATTAGAGAAGAGGTTAGCAGCCATGAGAGACTGACAGCACGAGGTTAGAAACCATAGCTTGAATTGGCTCGATGAGCGGCTTTACATGAAGATGGTCACAAGGATGAAGATGGTCGCGGTCGGGACGACCGCTTATTGAAGGAGGGGAGCAATGTTGCGACGGTGAGAAGTTTCCGCTCTTTCGATGCATCGACTGCTTCTTGATGTATCGAAAGAGCCATCGACTGCTCCGTCCGAAGCTGTCAACGAATCACGATGTGAAGCTATCCCAAGTTTCGAGCGGAAACACGTCATCGGATGCTTGAGGTCTCTTAGACAACCGCGCGGCTTTTGATAATCAGAATGTTTCGGGAACCCGACCTGTACGGATCTATTGCTTAAGAACTCCTTTGTAATCGAAATATAGACAGTCTAGTTTGCTTCGTCTCTATTTATTTTACGATGGAAAGTGTTAGCTCCACTCCCCGGCGCAACAATATTTTTTGATCAGATGCGTAGTTCTCGAGATATATCAAGATATTTAAAAGTTCCGAAGCCGCACCAACATAATAGAGATACAGAAACACCGTGGCCCCTTTCTTTGAGATAACTCTGCACTATTGCGAGCTGCAAATGCCACTTCCAGCTTAGCTGTGCAGAAGAAGAACAACAAGAAGAAGAAATATCTCCAAATATGTCCGTTAGGCCCCTTCCCTTGAGATAAATCTGCAAATATCTCGGAAACGAAGCGGGCTATGGCAAAATGTTAAGAGACCTTTTTTGTAGAGAATTAAGTTTCGTACTTTTTGTGCTCTACGATATTTTTTGATCAGATGCGTAGTTCTCGAGATATATCAAGATATTTAAAAGTTCCGAAGCCGCACCAACATAATAGAGATACAGAAACACCGTGGCCCCTTTCTTTGAGATAACTCTGCACTATTGCGAGCTGCAAATGCCACTTCCAGCTTAGCTGTGCAGAAGAAGAACAACAAGAAGAAGAAATATCTCCAAATATGTCCGTTAGGCCCCTTCCCTTGAGATAAATCTGCAAATATCTCGGAAACGAAGCGAGCTATGGCAAAATGTTAAGAGACCTTTTTTGTAGAGAATTAAGTTTCGTACTTTTTATGCTGTATGATATTTTTTGATTAGATGCGTAGTTCTCGAGATATATCAAGATATTTAAAAGTTCCGAAGCCGCACCAACATAATAGAGATACAGAAACACCGTGGCCCCTTTCTTTGAGATAACTCTGCACTATTGCGAGCTGCAAATGCCACTTCCAGCTTAGCTGTGCAGAAGAAGAACAACAAGAAGAAGAAATATCTGGAAATATGTCCGTTACGCCCCTTCCCTTGAGATAAATCTGCAAATATCTCGGAAACGAAGCGAGCTATGGCAAAATGTTGAGAGACCTTTTTTGTAGAGAATTAAGTTTCCTACTATTTATGTTCTATGATATTTTTTGATCAGATGCGTAGTTCTCGAGATATATCAAGATATTTAAAAGTTCCGAAGCCGCACCAACATAATAGAGATACAGAAACACCGTAGCCCCTTTCTTTGAGATAACTCTGCACTAGTGCGAGCCGCAAATGCCACTTCCAGCTTAGCTGTGCAGAAGAAGAACAACAAGAAGAAGAAATATCTCGAAATATGTCCGTCAGGCCCCTTCCCTTGAGATAAATCTGCAAATATCTCGGAAACGAAGCGAGCTATGGCAAAATGTTAAGAGACCTTTTTTGTAGAGAATTATGTTTCCTACTTTCTATGTTCTATGATATTTTTTGATCAGACGCGTAGTTCTCGAGATATATCAAGATATTTAAAAGTTCCGAAGCCGCACCAACATAATAGAGATACAGAAACACCGTGGCCCCTTTCTTTGAGATAGCTCTGCACTATTGCGAGCTGCAAATGCCACTTCCAGCTTAGCTGTGCAGAAGAAGAACAACAAGAAGAAGAAATATCTGGAAATATGTCCGGTACGCCCCTTCCCTTGAGATAAATCTGCAAATATCTCGGAAACGAAGCGAGCTATGGCAAAATGTTGAGAGACCTTTTTTGTAGAGAATTAAGTTTCCTACTATTTATGTTCTATGATATTTTTTGATCAGATGCGTAGTTCTCGAGATATATCAAGATATTTAAAAGTTCCGAAGCCGCACCAACATAATAGAGATACAGAAACACCGTGGCCCCTTTCTTTGAGATAACTCTGCACTAGTGCGAGCTGCAAATGCCACTTCCAGCTTAGCTGTGCAGAGGAAGAACAACAAGAAGAAGAAATATCTCGAAATATGTCCGTCAGGCCCGTTCCTTTGAGCTGAATCTGCAAATATCTCGGAAACGAAGCGAGCTATGGCAAAATGTTAAGAGACGTTTTTTGTAGAGAATTACGTTTCCTACAATTTATGTTCTATGATATTTTTTGATCAGATGCGTAGTTCTCGAGATATATCAAGATATTTAAAAGTTCCGAAGACGCACCAACATAATAGAGATACAGAAACACCGTGGCCCCTCTCTTTGAGATAACTCTGCACTAGTGCGAGCCGCAAATGCCACTTCCAGCTTAGCTGTGCAGAAGAAGAACAACAAGAAGAAGAAATATCTCGAAATATGTCCGTCAGGCCCCTTCCCTTGAGATAAATCTGCAAATATCTCGGAAACGAAGCGAACTATGGCAAAATGTTAAGAGACCTTTTCTGTAGAGAATTAAGTTTCCTACTTTTTATGTTCTATGATATTTTTTGATCAGATGCGTAGTTCTCGAGATATATCAAGATATTTAAACGTTCCGAAGCTGCACCAACATAATAGAGGTACAGAAACACCGTGGTCTCTTCCTTTGAGATAACTCGGCACTATTGCGAGCTGCAAATGCCACTTTCAGCTTAGCTGTGCAGAAGAAGAACAACAAGAAGAAGAAATATCTCGAAATATGTCCGTCAGGCCACTTCCCTTGAGATAAATCTCCAAATATCTCGGAAACGAAGCGAGCTATGGCAAAATGTCAAGAGACCTTTTTTGTAGAGAATTAAGTTTCCTACTTTTTATGTTCTATGATATTTTTTGATCAGATGCGTAGATCTCGAGATATATCAAGATATTTAAAAGTTCCGAAGCCGCACCAACATAATAGAGATACAGAAACACTGTGGCCCCTTTCTTTGAGATAACTCTGCACTATTGCGAGCTGCAAATGCCACTTCCAGCTTAGCTGTGCAGAAGAAGAACAACAAGAAGAAGAAATATCTCGAAATATGCCCGTCGGGCCCCATCCCTTGAGATAAACCTGCAAATTTCTCGGAAACGAAGCGAGCTATGGCAAAATGTTAAGAGACTTTATTTGTAGAGAATTAAGTTTCCTACTTTTTATGTTCTGGGATATTTTTTGATCAGATGCGTAGTTCTCGAGATATATCAAGATATTTAAAAGTTCCGAAGCCGCACCAATATAATAGAGATACAGAAACACCGTGGCACCTTTCTTTGAGATAACTCTGCACTATTGCGAGCTGGAAATGCCACTTCCAGTTTAGCTGTGCAGAAGAAGAACAACAAGAAGAAGAAATATCTCGAAATATGTCCGTCAGGCCCCTTCCCTTGAGGTAAATCTCCAAATATCTCGGAAACGAAGCGAGCTATGGCAAAATGTTAACAGACCTTTTTTGTAGAGCATTAAGTGTCCTACTTTTTATGTTCTATGATATTTTTGGATCAGATGCGTAGTTTTCGAGATATATCGAGATATTTAAAAGTTCCGAAGCCGCACCAACATAATAGAGATACAGAAACACCGGGGCCCCTTTCTTTGAGATAACTCTGCACTAGTGCGAGCCGCAAATGCCACTTCCAGCTTAGCTGTGCAGAAGAAGAACAACAAGAAGAAGAAATATCTCGAAATATGTCCGTCAGGCCCCTTCCCTTGAGATAAATCTGCAAATATCTCGGAAACGAAGCGAACTATGGCAAAATGTTAAGAGACCTTTTCTGTAGAGAATTAAGTTTCCTACTTTTTATGTTCTATGATATTTTTTGATCAGATGCGTAGTTCTCGAGATATATCAAGATATTTAAACGTTCCGAAGCTGCACCAACATAATAGAGGTACAGAAACACCGTGGCCTCTTCCTTTGAGATAACTCGGCACTATTGCGAGCTGCAAATGCCACTTTCAGCTTAGCTGTGCAGAAGAAGAACAACAAGAAGAAGAAATATCTCGAAATATGTCCGTCAGGCCACTTCCCTTGAGATAAATCTCCAAATATCTCGGAAACGAAGCGAGCTATGGCAAAATGTTAAGAGACCTTTTTTGTAGAGAATTAAGTTTCCTACTTTTTATGTTCTATGATATTTTTTGATCAGATGCGTAGATCTCGAGATATATCAAGATATTTAAAAGTTCCGAAGCCGCACCAACATAATAGAGATACAGAAACACTGTGGCCCCTTTCTTTGAGATAACTCTGCACTATTGCGAGCTGCAAATGCCACTTCCAGCTTAGCTGTGCAGAAGAAGAACAACAAGAAGAAGAAATATCTCGAAATATGCCCGTCGGGCCCCATCCCTTGAGATAAACCTGCAAATTTCTCGGAAACGAAGCGAGCTATGGCAAAATGTTAAGAGACTTTATTTGTAGAGAATTAAGTTTCCTACTTTTTATGTTCTGGGATATTTTTTGATCAGATGCGTAGTTCTCGAGATATATCAAGATATTTAAAAGTTCCGAAGCCGCACCAATATAATAGAGATACAGAAACACCGTGGCACCTTTCTTTGAGATAACTCTGCACTATTGCGAGCTGGAAATGCCACTTCCAGTTTAGCTGTGCAGAAGAAGAACAACAAGAAGAAGAAATATCTCGAAATATGTCCGTCAGGCCCCTTCCCTTGAGGTAAATCTCCAAATATCTCGGAAACGAAGCGAGCTATGGCAAAATGTTAAGAGACCTTTTTTGTAGAGAATTAAGTTTCCTACTTTTTATGTTCTATGATATTTTTTGATCAGATGCGTAGATCTCGAGATATATCAAGATATTTAAAAGTTCCGAAGCCGCACCAACATAATAGAGATACAGAAACACCGTGGCCCCTTTCTTTGAGATAACTCTGCACTATTGCGAGCTGCAAATGCCACTTCCAGCTTAGCTGTGCAGAAGAAGAACAACAAGAAGAAGAAATATCTCGAAATATGTCCGTCAGGCCCCTTCCCTTGAGATAAATCTGCAAATACCTCGGAAACGAAGCGAGCTATGGCAAAATGATGAGAGACCTTTTTTGTAGAGAATTAAGTTTCCTACTTTTTATGTTCTATGATATTTTTTTATCAGATGCGTAGATCTCGAGATATATCAAGATATTTAAAAGTTCCGCAGCCGCACCAACATAATAGAGATACAGAAACACCGTGGCCCCTTTCTTTGAGACAACTCTGCACTATTGCGAGCTGCAAATGCCACTTCCAGCTTAGCTGTGCAGAAGAAGAACAACAAGAAGAAGAAATATCTCGAAATATATCCGTCAGGCCCCTTCCCTTGAGATAAATCTGCAAATATCTCGGAAACGAAGCGAGCTATGGCAAAATGTTAAGAGACCTTTCTTGTAGAGAATTAAGTTTCCTACTTTTTATGTTCTATGATATTTTTTGATCAGATGCGTAGTTCTCGAGATATATCAAGATATTTAAAAGTTCCGAAGCCGCACCAACATAATAGAGATACAGAAACACCGTGGCCAGTTTCTTTGAGATAACTCTGCACTGTTGCGAGCTGCAAATGCCACTTCCAGCTTAGCTGTGCAGAAGAAGAACAACAAGAAGAAGAAATATCTCGAAATATGTCCGTCAGGCCCCTTCCCTTGAGATAAATCTGCAAATACCTCGGAAACGAAGCGAGCTATGGCAAAATGATGAGAGACCTTTTTTGTAGAGAATTAAGTTTCCTACTTTTTATGTTCTATGATATTTTTTGATCAGATGCGTAGATCTCGAGATATATCAAGATATTTAAAAGTTCCGCAGCCGCACCAACATAATAGAGATACAGAAACACCGTGGCCCCTTTCTTTGGGATAACTCTGCACTACTGCGAGCTGCAAATGCCACTTCCAGCTTAGCTGTGCAGAAGAAGAACAACAAGAAGAAGAAATATCTCGAAATATGTCCGTCAGGCCCCTTCCCTTGAGATAAATCTGCAAATATCTCGGAAACGAAGCGAGCTATGGCAAAATGTTAAGAGACCTTTTTTGTAGAGAATTAAGTTTCCTACTTTTTATGTTCTATGATATTTTTTGATCAGATGCGTAGATCTCGAGATATATCAAGATATTTAAAACTTCCGAAGCCGCACCAACATAATAGAGATACAGAAACACCGTGGCCCCTTTCTTTGAGACAACTCTGCACTATTGCGAGCTGCAAATGCCACTTCCAGCTTAGCTGTGCAGAAGAAGAACAACAAGAAGAAGAAATATCTCGAAATATATCCGTCAGGCCCCTTCCCTTGAGATAAATCTGCAAATATCTCGGAAACGAAGCGAGCTATGGCAAAATGTTAAGAGACCTTTCTTGTAGAGAATTAAGTTTCCTACTTTTTATGTTCTATGATATTTTTTGATCAGATGCGTAGTTCTCGAGATATATCAAGATATTTAAAAGTTCCGAAGCCGCACCAACATAATAGAGATACAGAAACACCGTGGCCAGTTTCTTTGAGATAACTCTGCACTGTTGCGAGCTGCAAATGCCACTTCCAGCTTAGCTGTGCAGAAGAAGAACAACAAGAAGAAGAAATATCTCGAAATATGTCCGTCAGGCCCCTTCCCTTGAGATAAACCTGCAAATATCTCGGAAGCGAAGCGAGCTATGACAAAATGTTAAGAGACCTTTTTTGTAGAGAATTAAGTTTCCTACTTTTTATGTAGTATGATATTTTTTGATCAGATGCGTAGTTGTCGAGATATATCAAGATATTTAAAAGTTCCGAAGCCGCACCAACATAATAGAGATACAGAAACACCGTGGCCCCTTTCTTTGAGATAACTCTGCACTACTGCGAGCTGCAAATGCCACTTCCAGCTTAGCTGTGAAGAAGAAGAAATATCTCGAAATATGTCCGTCAGGCCCCTTCCCTTGAGATAAATCTGCAAATATCTCGGAAACGAAGCGAGCTATGGCAAAATGTTAAGAGACCTTTTTTGTAGAGAATTGAGTTTTCTACTTTTTATGTTCTATGATATTTTTTGATCAGATGCGTAATTCTGGAGATATATCAAGATATTTAAAAGTTCCGAAGCTGCACCAACATAATAGAGGTACAGAAACACCGTGGCCCCTTTCTTTGAGATAACTCTGCACTATTGCGAGCTGCAAATGCCACTTCCAGCTTAGCTGTGCAGAAGAAGAACAACAAGAAGAAGAAATATCTCGAAATATGTCCGCCAGACCCCTTCCCTTGAGATAAATCTGCAAATATCTCGGAAACGAAGCGAGCTATGGCAAAATGTTAAGAGACTTTATTTGTAGAGAATTAAGTTTCCTACTTTTTATGTTCTATGATATTTTTGGATCAGATGCGTAGTTTTCGAGATATATCGAGATATTTAAAAGTTCCGAAGCCGCACCAACATAATAGAGATACAGAAACACCGTGGCCCCTTTCTTTGAGATAACTCTGCACTATTGCGAGCTGCAAATGCCACTTTCAGCTTAGCTGTGCAGAAGAAGAACAACAAGAAGAAGAAGTATCTCGAAATATGTCCGTCAGGCCCTTTCCCTTGAGATAAATCTGCAAATACCTCGGAAACGAAGCAAGCTATGGCAAAATGTTAAGAGACCTTTTTTGTAGAGAACTAAGTTTCCTACTTTTTATGTTCTATGATATTTTTTGATCAGATGCGTAGATCTCGAGATATATCAAGATATTTAAAAGTTCCGAAGCCGCACCAACATAATAGAGATACAGAAACACCGTGGCCCCTTTCTTTGAGATAACTCTGCACTAGTGCGAGCCGCAAATGCCACTTCCAGCTTAGCTGTGCAGAAGAAGAACAACAAGAAGAAGAAATATCTCGAAATATGTCCGTCAGGCCCCTTCCCTTGAGATAAATCTGCAAATATCTCGGAAACGAAGCGAGCTATGGCAAAATGGTAAGAGACCTTTTTTGTAGAGAATTAAGTTTCCTACTTTTTATGTTCTATGATATTTTTTGATCAGATGCGTAGATCTCGAGATATATCAAGATATTTAAAAGTTCCGAAGCCGCACCAACAAATAGAGATACAGAAACACCGTGGCCCCTTTCTTTGAGATAACTCTGCACTACTGCGAGCTGCAAATGCCACTTCCAGCTTAGCTGTGAAGAAGAAGAAATATCTCGAAATATGTCCGTCAGGCCCCTTCCCTTGAGATAAATCTGCAAATATCTCGGAAACGAAGCGAGCTATGGCAAAATGTTAAGAGACCTTTTTTGTAGAGAATTGAGTTTTCTACTTTTTATGTTCTATGATATTTTTTGATCAGATGCGTAATTCTGGAGATATATAAAGATAATTAAAAGTTCCGAAGCTGCACCAACATAATAGAGGTACAGAAACACCGTGGCCCCTTTCTTTGAGATAACTCTGCACTATTGCGAGCTGCAAATGCCACTTCCAGCTTAGCTGTGCAGAAGAAGAACAACAAGAAGAAGAAATATCTCGAAATATGTCCGTCAGACCCCTTCCCTTGAGATAAATCTGCAAATATCTCGGAAACGAAGCGAGCTATGGCAAAATGTTAAGAGACTTTAATTGTAGAGAATTAAGTTTCCTACTTTTTACGTTCTGTGATATTTTTGGATCAGATGCGTAGTTTTCGAGATATATCGAGATATTTAAAAGTTCCGAAGCCGCACCAACATAATAGAGATACAGAAACACCGGGGCCCCTTTCTTTGAGATAACTCTGCACTATTGCGAGCTGCAAATGCCACTTCCAGCTTAGCTGTGCAGAAGAAGAACAACAAGAAGAAGAAATATCTCGAAATATGTCCGTCAGGCCCCTTCCCTTGAGATAAATCTGCATATATCTCGGAAACGAAGCGAGCTATGGCAAAATGTTGAGAGACCTTTTTTGTAGAGAATTAAGTTTCCTACTTTTTATGTTCTATGATATTTTTTGATCAGATGCGTAGTTCTCGAGATATATCAAGATATTTAAAAGTTCCGAAGCTGCACCAACATAATAGAGGTACAGAAACACCGTGGCCTCTTTCTTTGAGATAACTCTGCACTATTGCGAGCTGCAAATGCCACTTCCAGCTTAGCTGTGCAGAAGAAGAACAACAAGAAGAAGAAATATCTCGAAATATGTCCGTCAGGCCCCTTCCCTTGAGATAAATCTGCATATATCTCGGAAACGAAGCGAGCTATGGCAAAATGTTGAGAGACCTTTTTTGTAGAGAATTAAGTTTCCTACTTTTTATGTTCTATGATATTTTTTGATCAGATGCGTAGTTCTCGAGATATATCAAGATATTTAAAAGTTCCGAAGCCGCACCAACATATTAGAGATACGGAAACACCGTGGCCTCTTTCTTTGAGATAACTCTGCACTAGTGCGAGCCGAAAATGCCACTTCCAGCTTAGCTGTGCAGAAGAAGAACAACAAGAAGAAGAAATATCTCGAAATATGTCCGTCAGGCCCCTTCCCTTGAGATAAATCTGCAAATATCTCGGAAACGAAGCGAGCTATGGCAAAATCTTAAGAGACCTTTTTTGTAGAGAATTAAGTTTCCTACTTTTTATGTTCTATGATATTTTTTGATCAGATGCGTAGATCTCGAGATATATCAAGATATTTAAAAGTTCCGAAGCCGCACCAACATAATAGAGATACAGAAACACCGTGGCCCCTTTCTTTGAGATAACTCTGCACTAGTGCGAGCCGCAAATGCCACTTCCAGCTTAGCTGTGCTGAAGAAGAACAACAAGAAGAAGAAATATCTCGAAATATGTCCGTCAGGCCACTTCCCTTGAGATAAATCTGCAAATATCTCGGAAACGAAGCGAGCTATGGCAAAATGTTAAGAGACTTTACTTGTAGAGAATTAAGTTTCCTACTTTTTATGTTGTATGATATTTTTTGATCAGATGCGTAGTTCTCGAGATATATGAAGATATTTGAAAGTTCCAAAGCTGCACCAACATAATAGAGGTACAGAAACACCGTGGCCTCTTTCTTTGAGATAACTCTGCACTATTGCGAGCTGCAAATGCCACTTCCAGCTTAGCTGTGCAGAAGAAGAACAACAAGAAGAAGAAATATCTCGAAATATGTCCGTCAGGCCCCTTCCCTTGAGATAAATCTGCATATATCTCGGAAACGAAGCGAACTACGGCAAAATGTTGAGGGACCTTTTTTGTAGAGAATTAAGTTTCCTACTTTTTATGTTCTATGATATTTTTTGATCAGATGCGTAGTTCTCGAGATATATCAGGATATTTAAAAGTTCCGAAGCCGCACCAACATAATAGAGATACAGAAACACCGTGGCCCCTTTCTTTGAGATAACTCTGCACTATTGCGAGCTGGAAATGCCACTTCCAGTTTAGCTGTGCAGAAGAAGAACAACAAGAAGAAGAAATATCTCGAAATATGTCCGTCAGGCCCCTTCCCTTGAGATGAATCTGCATATATCTCGGAAACGAAGCGAGCTATGGCAAAATGTTAAGAGACCTTTTTTGTAGAGAATTAAGTTTCCTACTTTTTATGTTCTATAACATTTTTTGATCAGATGCGTAGTTCTCGAGATATATCAAGATATTTAAAAGTTCCGAAGCCGCACCAACATAATAGAGATACAGAAACACCGTGGCCCCTGTCTTTGAGATAACTCTGCACTATTGCGAGCTGCAAATGCCACTTCCAGCTTAGCTGTGCAGAAGAAGAACAACAAGAAGAAGAAATATCTCGAAATATGTCCGTCAGGCCCCTTCCCTTGAGATAAATCTGCATATATCTCGGAAACGAAGCGAGCTATGGCAAAATGTTGAGAGACCGTTTTTGTAGAGAATTAAGTTTCCTACTTTTTATATTTTATGATATTTTTTGATCAGATGCGTAGTTCTCGAGATATATCAAGATATTTAAAAGTTCCGAAGCCGCACCAACATATCAGAGATACGGAAACACCGTGGCCTCTTTCTTTGAGATAACTCTGCACTAGCGCGAGCCGCAAATGCCACTTCCAGCTTAGCTGTGCAGAAGAAGAACAACAAGAAGAAGAAATATCTCGGAAACGAAGCGAGCTATGGCAAAATGTTAAGAGACCTTATTTGTAGAGAATTAAGTTTCCTACTTTTTATGTTCTATGATATTTTTTGATCAGATGCGTGGTTCTCGAGATATATCAAGCTATTTAAAAGTTCCGAAGCCGCACCAACATAATAGAGATACAGAAACACCGTGGCCCCTTTCTTTCAGATAACTCTGCACTATTGCGAGCTGGAAATGCCACTTCCAGTTTAGCTGTGCAGAAGAAGAACAACAAGAAGAAGAAATATCTCGAAATATGTCCGTCAGGCCCGTTCCCTTGAGATAAAGCTGCAAATATCTCGGAAACGAAGCGAGCTATGGCAAAATGTTAAGAGACTTTACTTGTAGAGAATTAAGTTTCCTACTTTTTATGTTCTATGATATTTTTTGATCAGATGCGTAGTTCTCGAGATATATCAAGATATTTAAAAGTTCCGAAGCCGCACCAACATAATCGAGATACAGAAACACCGTAGCCCCTTTCTTTGAGATAACTCTGCACTATTGCGAGCTGGAAATGCCACTTCCAGTTTAGCTGTGCAGAAGAAGAACAACAAGGAGAAGAAATATCTCGAAATATGTCCGTCAGGCCCCTTCCCTTGAGATGAATCTGCATATATCTCGGAAACGAAGCGAGCTATGGCAAAATGTTAAGAGACCTTTTTTGTAGAGAATTAAGTTTCCTACTTTTTATGTTCGAAGACATTTTTTGATCAGATGCGTAGTTCTCGAGATATATCAAGATATTTAAAAGTTCCGAAGCCGCACCAACATAATAGAGATACAGAAACACCGTGGCCCCTTTCTTTGAGATAACTCTGCACTATTGCGAGCTGCAAATGCCACTTCCAGCTTAGCTGTGCAGAAGAAGAACAACAAGAAGAAGAAATATCTCGAAATATGTCCGTCAGGCCCCTTCCCCTGAGATAAATCTGCATATATCTCGGAAACGAAGCGAGCTATGGCAAAATGTTGAGAGACCGTTTTTGTAGAGAATTAAGTTTCCTACTTTTTATATTCTATGATATTTTTTGATCAGATGCGTAGTTCTCGAGATATATCAAGATATTTAAAAGTTCCGAAGCCGCACCAACATAATAGAGATACGGAAACACCGTGGCCTCTTTCTTTGAGATAACTCTGCACTAGTGCGAGCCGCAAATGCCACTTCCAGCTTAGCTGTGCAGAAGAAGAACAACAAGAAGAAGAAATATCTCGAAATATGTCCGTCAGGCCCCTTCCCTTGAGATAAATCTGCAAATATCTCGGAAACGAAGCGAGCTATGGCAAAATCTTAAGAGACCTTTTTTGTAGAGAATTAAGTTTCCTACTTTTTATCTTCTATGATATTTTTTGATCAGATGCGTAGTTCTCGAGATATATCAAGATATTTAAAAGTTCCGAAGCCGCACCAACATAATAGAGATACAGAAACACCGTGGCCCCTTTCTTTGAGATAACTCAGCACTATTGCGAGCTGGAAATGCCACTTCCAGTTTAGCTGTGCAGAAGAAGAACAACAAGAAGAAGAAATATCTCGAAGTATGTCCGTCAGGCCCCTTCCGTTGAGATACATCTGCAAATATTTCGGAAACGAAGCGAGCTATGGCAAAATGTTAAGAGACATTTTTTGTAGAGAATTAAGTTTCCTACTTTTTATGTTCTATGATATTTTTTGATCAGATGCGTAGTTCTCGAGATATATCAAGATATTTAAAAGTTCCGAAGCCGCACCAACATAATAGAGATACAGAAACACCGTGGCCCCTTTCTTTGAGATAACTCTGCACTATTGCGAGCTGCAAATGCCACTTCCAGCTTAGCTGTGCAGAAGAAGAACAACAAGAAGAAGAAATATCTCGAAATATGTCCGTCAGGCCTCTTCCCTTGAGATGAATCTGCATATATCTCGGAAACGAAGCGAGCTATGGGAAAATGTTGAGAGACCTTTTTTGTAGAGAATTAAGTTTCCTACTTTTTATGTTCTATGACATTTTTTGATCAGATGCGTAGTTCTTGAGATATATCAAGATATTTAAAAGTTCCGATGCCGCACCAACATAATAGAGATACAGAAACACCGTGGCCCCTTTCTTTGAGATAACTCTGCACTATTGCGAGCTGCAAATGCCACTTCCAGCTTAGCTGTGCAGAAGAAGAACAACAAGAAGAAGAAATATGTCGAAATATGTCCGTCAGGCCCCTTCCCTTGAGATAAATCTGCATATATCTCGGAAACGAAGTGAGCTATGGCAAAATGTTGAGAGACCTTTTTTGTAGAGAATTAAGTTTCCTACTTTTTATCTTCTATGATATTTTTTGATCAGATGCGTAGTTCTCGAGATATATCAAGATATTTAAAAGTTCCGAAGCCGCACCAACATAATAGAGATACAGAAACACCGTGGCCCCTTTCTTTGAGATAACTCAGCACTATTGCGAGCTGGAAATGCCACTTCCAGTTTAGCTGTGCAGAAGAAGAACAACAAGAAGAAGAAATATCTCGAAGTATGTCCGTCAGGCCCCTTCCGTTGAGATACATCTGCAAATATTTCGGAAACGAAGCGAGCTATGGCAAAATGTTAAGAGACATTTTTTGTAGAGAATTAAGTTTCCTACTTTTTATGTTCTATGATATTTTTTGATCAGATGCGTAGTTCTCGAGATATATCAAGATATTTAAAAGTTCCGAAGCCGCACCAACATAATAGAGATACAGAAACACCGTGGCCCCTTTCTTTGAGATAACTCTGCACTATTGCGAGCTGCAAATGCCACTTCCAGCTTAGCTGTGCAGAAGAAGAACAACAAGAAGAAGAAATATCTCGAAATATGTCCGTCAGGCCTCTTCCCTTGAGATGAATCTGCATATATCTCGGAAACGAAGCGAGCTATGGGAAAATGTTGAGAGACCTTTTTTGTAGAGAATTAAGTTTCCTACTTTTTATGTTCTATGACATTTTTTGATCAGATGCGTAGTTCTTGAGATATATCAAGATATTTAAAAGTTCCGATGCCGCACCAACATAATAGAGATACAGAAACACCGTGGCCCCTTTCTTTGAGATAACTCTGCACTATTGCGAGCTGCAAATGCCACTTCCAGCTTAGCTGTGCAGAAGAAGAACAACAAGAAGAAGAAATATGTCGAAATATGTCCGTCAGGCCCCTTCCCTTGAGATAAATCTGCATATATCTCGGAAACGAAGTGAGCTATGGCAAAATGTTGAGAGACCGTTTTTGTAGAGAATTAAGTTTCCTACTTTTTATATTCTATGATATTTTTTGATCAGATGCGTAGTTCTCGAGATATATCAAGATATTTAAAAGTTCCGAAGCCGCACCAACATAATAGAGATACGGAAACACCGTGGCCTCTTTCTTTGAGATAACTCTGCACTAGTGCGAGCCGCAAATGCCACTTCCAGCTTAGCTGTGCAGAAGAAGAACAACAAGAAGAAGAAATATCTCGAAATATGTCCGTCAGGCCCCTTCCCTTGAGATAAATCTGCAAATATCTCGGAAACGAAGCGAGCTATGGCAAAATATTAAGAGACATTTTTTGTAGAGAATTAAGTTTCCTACTTTTTATGTTCTATGATATTTTTTGATCAGATGCGTAGTTCTCGAGATATATCAAGATATTTAAAAGTTCCGAAGCCGCACCAACATAATAGAGATACAGAAACACCGTGGCCCCATTCTTTGAGATAACTCTGCACTATTGCGAGCTGCAAATGACACTTCCAGCTTAGCTGTGCAGAAGAAGAACAACAAGAAGAAGAAATATCTCGAAATATGTCCGTCAGGCCCCTTCCCTTGAGATATATCTGCAAATATCTCGGAAACGAAGCGATCTATGGCAAAATGTTAAGAGACCTTTTTTGTAGAGAATTATGTTTGCTACAATTTATGTTCTATGATATTTTTTGATCAGAAGCGTAGTTTTCGAGATATATCGAGATATTTAAAAGTTCCGAAGCCGCACCAACATAATAGAGATACAGAAACACCGTGGCCCCTTTCTTTGAGATAACTCTGCACTAGTGCGAGCCGCAAATGCCACTTCCAGCTTGGCTGTGCAGAAGAAGAACAACAAGAAGAAGAAATATCTCGAAATATGTCCGTCAGGCCCCTTCCCTTGAGATAAAGCTGCAAATATCTCGGAAACGAAGCGAGCTATGGCAAAATGTTAAGAGACTTTACTTGTAGAGAATTAAGTTTCCTACTTTTTATGTTCTATGATATTTTTTGATCAGATGCGTAGTTCTCGAGATATATCAGGATATTTAAAAGTTCCGAAGCCGCACCAACATAATAGAGATACAGAAACACCGTGGCCCCTTTCTTTGAGATAACTCTGCACTATTGCGAGCTGGAAATGCCACTTCCAGTTTAGCTGTGCAGAAGAAGAACAACAAGAAGAAGAAATATCTCGAAATATGTCCGTCAGGCCCCTTCCCTTGAGATGAATCTGCATATATCTCGGAAACGAAGCGAGCTATGGCAAAATGTTAAGAGACCTTTTTTGTAGAGAATTAAGTTACCTACTTTTTATGTTCTATGACATTTTTTGATCAGATGCGTAGTTCTCGAGATATATCAAGATATTTAAAAGTTCCGAAGCCGCACCAACATAATAGAGATACAGAAACACCGTGGCCCCTTTCTTTGAGATAACTCTGCACTATTGCGAGCTGCAAATGCCACTTCCAGCTTAGCTGTGCAGAAGAAGAACAACAAGAAGAAGAAATATCTCGAAATATGTCCGTCAGGCCCCTTCCCTTGAGATAAATCTGCATATATCTCGGAAACGAAGCGAGCTATGGCAAAATGTTGAGAGACCGTTTTTGTAGAGAATTAAGTTTCCTACTTTTTATGTTCTATGATATTTTTTGATCAGATGCGTAGTTCTCGAGATATATCGAGATATTTAAAAGTTCGGAAGCCGCACCAACATAATAGAGATACAGAAACACCGTGGCCCCTTTCTTTGAGATAACTCTGCACTAGTGCGAGCCGCAAATGCCACTTCCAGCTTAGCTGTGCAGAAGAAGAACAACAAGAAGAAGAAATATCTCGGAAACGAAGCGAGCTATGGCAAAATGTTAAGAGACGTTATTTGTAGAGAATTAAGTTTCCTACTTTTTATGTTCTATGATATTTTTTGATCAAATGCGTGGTTCTCGAGATATATCAAGCTATTTAAAAGTTCCGAAGCCGCACCAACATAATAGAGATACAGAAACACCGTGGCCCCTTTCTTTCAGATAACTCTGCACTATTGCGAGCTGGAAATGCCACTTCCAGTTTAGCTGTGCAGAAGAAGAACAACAAGAAGAAGAAATATCTCGAAATATGTCCGTCAGGCCCGTTCCCTTGAGATAAAGCTGCAAATATCTCGGAAACGAAGCGAGCTATGGCAAAATGTTAAGAGACTTTACTTGTAGAGAATTAAGTTTCCTACTTTTTATGTTCTATGATATTTTTTGATCAGATGCGTAGTTCTCGAGATATATCAAGATATTTAAAAGTTCCGAAGCCGCACCAACATAATCGAGATACAGAAACACCGTGGCCCCTTTCTTTGAGATAACTCTGCACTATTGCGAGCTGCAAATGCCACTTTCAGCTTAGCTGTGCAGAAGAAGAACAACAAGAAGGAGAAATATTTCGAAATATATCCGTCAGGCCCCTTCCCTTGAGATATATCTGCAAATATCTCGGAAACGAAGCGATCTATGGCAAAATGTTAAGAGACCTTTTTTGTAGAGAATTATGTTTGCTACAATTTATGTTCTATGATATTTTTTGATCAGAAGCGTAGTTTTCGAGATATATCGAGATATTTAAAAGTTCCGAAGCCGCACCAACATAATAGAGATACAGAAACACCGTGGCCCCTTTCTTTGAGATAACTCTGCACTAGTGCGAGCCGCAAATGCCACTTCCAGCTTAGCTGTGCAGAAGAAGAACAACAAGAGGAAGAAATATCTCGAAATATGTCCGTCAGGCCCCTTCCCTTGAGATAAATCTGCAAATATCTCGGAAACGAAGCGAGCTATGGCAAAATGTTAAGAGACTTTATTTATAGAGAATTAAGTTTTCTACTTTTTATGTTCTATGATATTTTTTGATCAGATGCGTAGTTCTCGAGATATATCAAGATATTTAAAAGTTCCGAAGCCGCACCAACATAATAGAGATACAGAAACACCGTGGCCCCTTTCTTTCAGATAACTCTGCACTATTGCGAGCTGCAAATGCCACTTCCAGCTTAGCTGTGCAGAAGAAGAACAACAAGAAGAAGAAATATCTCGAAATATGTCCGTCAGGCCCCTTCCCTTGAGATGAATCTGCATATATCTCGGAAACGAAGCGAGCTATGGCAAAATGTTAAGAGACCTTTTTTGTAGAGAATTAAGTTTCCTACTTTTTATGTTCTATGACATTTTTTGATCAGATGCGTAGTTCTCGAGATATATCAAGATATTTAAAAGTTCCGAAGCCGCACCAACATAATAGAGATACAGAAACACCGTGGCCCCTTTCTTTGAGATAACTCTGCACTATTGCGAGCTGCAAATGCCACTTCCAGCTTAGCTGTGCAGAAGAAGAACAACAAGAAGAAGAAATATCTCGAAATATGTCCGTCAGGCCCCTTCCCTTGAGATAAATCTGCATATATCTCGGAAACGAAGCGAGCTATGGCAAAATTTTGAGAGACCTTTTTTGTAGAGAATTAAGTTTCCTACTTTTTATGTTCTATGATATTTTTTGATCAGATGCGTAGTTCTCGAGATATATCAAGATATTTAAAAGTTCCGAAGCTGCACCAACATAATAGAGGAACAGAAACACCGTGGCCTCTTTCTTTGAGATAACTCTGCACTATTGCGAGCTGCAAATGCCACTTCCAGCTTAGCTGTGCAGAAGAAGAACAACAAGAAGAAGAAATATCTCGAAATATGTCCGTCAGGCCCCTTCCCTTGAGATAAAGCTGCAAATATCTCGGAAACGAAGCGAGCTATGGCAAAATGTTAAGAGACTTTACTTGTAGAGAATTAAGTTTCCTACTTTTTATGTTCTATGACATTTTTTGATCAGATGCGTAGTTCTCGAGATATATCAAGATATTTAAAAGTTCCGAAGCCGCACCAACATAATAGAGATACGGAAACACCGTGGCGTCTTTCTTTGAGATAACTCTGCACTAGTGCGAGCCGCAAATGCCACTTCCAGCTTAGCTGTGCAGAAGAAGAACAACAAGAAGAAGAAATATCTCGAAATATGTCCGACAGGCCCCTTCCCCTGAGATAAAGCTGCAAATATCTCGGAAACGAAGCGAGCTATGGCAAAATGTTAAGAGACTTTACTTGTAGAGAATTAAGTTTCCTACTTTTTATGTTCTATGATATTTTTTGATCAGATGCATAGTTCTCGAGATATATCAGGATATTTAAAAGTTCCGCAGCCGCACCAACATAATACAGATACAGAAACACCGTGGCCCCTTTCTTTGAGATAACTCTGCACTGTTGCGAGCTGGAAATGCCACTTCCAGTTTAGCTGTGCAGAAGAAGAACAACAAGAAGAAGAAATATCTCGAAATATGTCCGTCAGGCCCCTTCCCTTGAGATGAATCTGCATATATCTCGGAAACGAAGCGAGCTATGGCAAAATGTTAAGAGACCTTTTTTGTAGAGAATTAAGTTTCCTACTTTTTATGTTCTATGACATTTTTTGATCAGATGCGTAGTTCTCGAGATATATCAAGATATTTAAAAGTTCCGAAGCCGCACCAACATAATAGAGATACGGAAACGCCGTGGCCTCTTTCTTTGAGATAACTCTGCACTATTGCGAGCTGGAAATGCCACGTCCAGTTTAGCTGTGCAGAAGAAGAACAACAAGAAGAAGAAATATCTCGAAATATGTCCGTCAGGCCCGATCCTTTGAGCTGAATCTGCAAATATCTCGGAAACAATGCGAGCTATGGCAAAACGTTGAGAGACCTTTTTTGTAGGAGATTAAGTTTCCTACTATTTATATTCTATGATATTTTTTGATCAGATGCGTAGTTTTCGAGATATATCGAGATATTTAAAGGTTCCGAAGCCGCAACAACATAATAAAGATACATAAACACCGTGGCCCCTTTCTGTGATATAACTCTGCACTATTGCGAGCTGCAAGTGCCAGTTCCAGCTTAGCTGTGCAGGAAGAAGCACAACAATAACAAGAAATATCTCGGAACATGTTCCTTCAGGCCCCTTCCCTTGAGGTAAATCTGCATTTATCTCGGAAACAATGCGAGCTATGGCAAAGTATTAAGAGATCTTTTTTGTAGGAAATTAAGTTTTCTACTTTTTATGTTCTATGATATTTTTTGATCAGAAGCGTAGTTTTCGAGATATATTGAGATATTTGAAAGTTCCGAAGCCGCACCAACATAATAGAGATACAGAAACAACGTGGCCCCTTTCTGCGAGATAACTCTGCACTATTGCGAGCTGGAAATGCCACTTCCAGTTTAGATGTGCACAGGAAGAACAACAAGAAGAAGAGATATCTCGAAATATGTCCGTCAGGCCCGTTGCTTTGAGATGAATCTGCAAATATCTCGGAAACGAAGCGAGCTATGGCAAAATGTTAAGAGACCTTTTTTGTAGAGAATTAAGTTTTCTACTTTTTATGTTCTATGATATTTTTTGATCAGAAGCGTAGTTTTCGAGATATATCGAGATATTTAAAAGTTCCGAAGCCGCACCAACATAATAGAGATACAGAAACACCGTGGCCCCTTTCTTTGAGATAACTCTGCACTATTGCGACATGCAAATGCCACTTCCAGCTTAGCTGTGCAGAAGAAGAACAACAAGAAGAAGAAGTATCTCGAAATATGTCCGTCAGGCCCCTTCCCTTGAGATAAATCTGCAAATATCACGGAAACGAAGCGAGCTATGGCAAAATGTTAGGAGACCTTTTTTGTAGAGAATTAAGTTTCCTACTTTTTATGTTCTACGATATTCTTTGATCAGATGCGTAGTTCTCGAGATATATCAAGATATTTAAAAGTTCCGAAGCCGCACCAACATAATAGAGATACAGAAACACCGTGCCCCTTTCTTTGAGATAACTCTGCACTATTGCGAGCTGGAAATGCCACGTCCAGTTTAGCTGTGCAGAAGAAGAACAACAAGAAGAAGAAATATCTCGAACTATGTCCGTCAGGCCCGATCCTTTGAGCTGAATCTGCAAATATCTCGGAAAGAATGCGAGCTATGGCAAAACGTTGAGAGACCTTTTTTGTAGGAGATTAAGTTTCCTACTATTTATATTCTATGATATTTTTTGATCAGATGCGTAGTTTTCGAGATATATCGAGATATTTAAAGGTTCCGAAGCCGCAACAACATAATAAAGATACATAAACACCGTGGCCTCTTTTTTTGAGATAACTCTGCACTATTGCGTGCTGCAAATGCCAGTTCCCGCTTAGCTGTGCAGAAGAAGCACAACAAGAACAAGAAATATCTCGGAATATGTCCGTCAGGCCCCTTCCCTTGAGCTAAATCTGCAAATATCTCGGAAACGATGCGAGCTATGGCAAAATGTTCAGAGACCTTTTTTGTAGGAAATTAAGTTTCCTACTATTTATGTTCTATGATATTTTTTGATCACAAGCGTAGTTTTCGAGATATATCGAGATATTTAAAAGTTCCGAAGCCGCACCAACATAATAGAGACACAGAAACACCGTGGCCCCTTTCTGTGATATAACTCTGCACTATTGCGAGCTGCAAGTGCCAGTTCCAGCTTAGCTGTGCAGAAGAAGCACAACAATAACAAGAAATATCTCGGAATATGTCCGGCAGGCCCCTTCCCTTGAGCTAAATCTGCACTTATCTCGGAAACAATGCGAGCTATGGCAAAACGTTAAGAGACCTTTTTTGTAGGAAATTAAGTTTCCTACTACATATGTTCTATGATATTTTATGATCAGATGCGTAGTTTTCGAGATATATCGAGATATTTAAAGGTTCCGAAGCCGCACCAACACAATAGAGATACAGAAACACCGTGGCGCCTTTCTGTGAGATAACTCTGCACTATTGCCAGCTGCAAATGCCAGTTCCAGCTTAGCTGTGCACAAGAAGCACAACAATAACAAGAAATATCTGGGAATATGTCCGTCAGGCCCCTTCCCTTGAGCTAAATCTGCAAATATCTCGGAAAGGATGCGAGCTATGGCAAAATATTAAGAGACCTTTTTTGTAGAGAATTAAGTTTCCTCCTTTTTATGTTCTATGATATTTTTGGATCAGATGCGTAGTTTTCGAGATATATCAAGATATTTAAAAGTTCCGAAGCCGCACCAACATAATAGAGGTACAGAAACACCGTGGCCTCTTTCTTTGAGATAACTCTGCACTATTGCGAGCTGCAAATGCCACTTCCAGCTTAGCTGTGCAGAAGAAGAACAACAAGAAGAAGAAATATCTCGAAATATGTCCGTCAGGCCCCTTCCCTTGAGATAAATCTGCAAATATCTCGGAAACGAAGCGAGCTATGGCAAAATGTTAAGAGACCTTTTTTGTAGAGAATTAAGTTTCCTACTTTTTATGTTCTATGATATTTTTGGATCAGAAGCGTAGTTTTCGAGATATATCGAGATATTTAAAAGTTCCGAATCCGCACCAACATAATAGAGATACAGAAACACCGTGGCCCCTTTCTTTGAGATAACTCTGCACTAGTGCGAGCCGCAAATGCCACTTCCAGCTTAGCTGTGCAGAAGAAGAACAACAAGAAGGAGAAATATCTCGAAATATGTCCGTCAGGCCCCTTCCCTCGAGATAAATCTGCAAATATCTCGGAAACGAAGCGAGCTATGGCAAAATGTTAAGAGACCTTTTTTGTAGAGAATTAAGTTTCCTACTTTTTATGTTCTATGATATTTTTTGATCAGATGCGTAGTTCTCGAGATATATCGAGATATTTAAAAGTTCGGAAGCCGCACCAACATAATAGAGATACAGAAACACCGTGGCCCCTTTCTTTGAGATAACTCTGCACTAGTGCGAGCCGCAAATGCCACTTCCAGCTTAGCTGTGCAGAAGAAGAACAACAAGAAGAAGAAATATCTCGGAAACGAAGCGAGCTATGGCAAAATGTTAAGAGACCTTATTTGTAGAGAATTAAGTTTCCTACTTTTTATTTTCTATGATATTTTTTGATCAGATGCGTGGTTCTCGAGATATATCAAGCTATTTAAAAGTTCCGAAGCCGCACCAACATAATAGAGATACAGAAACACCGTGGCCCCTTTCTTTCAGATAACTCTGCACTATTGCGAGCTGGAATTGCCACTTCCAGTTTAGCTGTGCAGAAGAAGAACAACAAGAAGAAGAAATATCTCGAAATATGTCCGTCAGGCCCGTTCCCTTGAGATAAAGCTGCAAATATCTCGGAAACGAAGCGAGCTATGGCAAAATGTTAAGAGACTTTACTTGTAGAGAATTAAGTTTCCTACTTTTTATGTTCTATGATATTTTTTGATCAGATGCGTAGTTCTCGAGATATATCAAGATATTTAAAAGTTCCGAAGCCGCACCAACATAATCGAGATACAGAAACACCGTGGCCCCTTTCTTTGAGATAACTCTGCACTATTGCGAGCTGGAATTGCCACTTCCAGTTTAGCTGTGCAGAAGAAGAACAACAAGAAGAAGAAATATCTCGAAATATGTCCGTCAGGCCCCTTCCCTTGAGATGAATCTGCATATATCTCGGAAACGAAGCGAGCTATGGCAAAATGTTAAGAGACCTTTTTTGTAGAGAATTGAGTTTCCTACTTTTTATGTTCTATGACATTTTTTGATCAGATGCGTAGTTCTCGAGATATATCAAGATATTTAAAAGTTCCGAAGCCGCACCAACATAATAGAGATACAGAAACACCGTGGCCCCTTTCTTTGAGATAACTCTGCACTATTGCGAGCTGCAAATGCCACTTCCAGCTTAGCTGTGCAGAAGAAGAACAACAAGAAGAAGAAATATCTCGAAATATGTCCGTCAGGCCCCTTCCCTTGAGATAAATCTGCATATATCTCGGAAAGGAAGCGAGCTATGGCAAAATGTTGAGAGACCTTTTTTGTAGAGAATTAAGTTTCATACTTTTTATGTTCTATGATATTTTTTGATCAGATGCGTAGTTCTCGAGATATATCAAGATATTTAAAAGTTCCGAAGCCGCACCAACATAATAGAAATACAGAAACACCGTGGCCCCTTTCTTTGAGATAACTCTGCACTATTGCGAGCTGGAAATGCCACTTCCAGTTTAGCTGTGCAGAAGAAGAACAACAAGAAGAAGAAATATCTCGAAATATGTCCGTCAGGCCCCTTCCCTTAAGATAAATCTGCAAATATCTCGGAAACGAAGCGAGCTATGGCAAAATGTTAAGAGACGTTCTTTGTAGAGAATTATGTTTCCTACAATTTATGTTCTATGATATTTTTTGATCAGAAGCGTAGTTTTCGAGATATATCGAGATATTTAAAAGTTCGGAATCCTCACCAACATAATAGAGATACAGAAACACCGTGGCCACTTTCTTTGAGATAACTCTGCACTAGTGCGAGCCGCAAATGCCACTACCAGCTTAGCTGTGCAGAAGAAGAACAACAAGAAGAAGAAATATCTCGGAAACGAAGCGAGCTATGGCAAAATGTTAAGAGACCTTATTTGTAGAGAATTAAGTTTCCTACTTTTTATGTTCTATGATATTTTTTGATCAGATGCGTAGTTCTCGAGATATATCAAGATATTTAAAAGTTCCGAAGCCGCACCAACATAGTAGAGATACGGAAACACCGTGGCCTCTTTCTTTGAGATAACTCTGCACTAGTGCGAGCCGCAAATGCCACTTCCAGCTTAGCTGTGCAGAAGAAGAACAACAAGAAGAAGAAATATCTCGAAATATGTCCGTCAGGCCCCTTCCCTTGAGATAAATCTGCAAATATCTCGGAAACGAAGCGAGCTATGGCAAAATCTTAAGAGACCTTTTTTGTAGAGAATTAAGTTTCCTACTTTTTATCTTCTATGATATTTTTTGATCAGATGCGTAGTTCTCGAGATATATCAAGATATTTAAAAGTTCCGAAGCCGCACCAACATAATAGAGATACAGAAACACCGTGGCCCCTTTCTTTGAGATAACTCAGCACTATTGCGAGCTGGAAATGCCACTTCCAGTTTAGCTGTGCAGAAGAAGAACAACAAGAACAAGAAATATCTCGAAGTATGTCCGTCAGGCCCCTTCCCTTGAGATACATCTGCAAATATTTCGGAAACGAAGCGAGCTATGGCAAAATGTTAAGAGACATTTTTTGTAGAGAATTAAGTTTCCTACTTTTTATGTTCTATGATATTTTTTGATCAGATGCGTAGTTCTCGAGATATATCAAGATATTTAAAAGTTCCGAAGCCGCACCAACATAATAGAGATACGGAAACACCGTGGCCTCTTTCTTTGAGATAACTCTGCACTAGTGCGAGCCGCAAATGCCACTTCCAGCTTAGCTGTGCAGAAGAAGAACAACAAGAAGAAGAAATATCTCGAAATATGTCCGTCAGGCCCCTTCCCTTGAGATAAATCTGCAAATATCTCGGAAACGAAGCGAGCTATGGCAAAATCTTAAGAGACCTTTTTTGTAGAGAATTAAGATTCCTGCTTTTTATGTTCTATGATATTTTTTGATCAGATGCGTAGTTCTCGAGATATATCAAGGTATTTAAAAGTTCCGAAGCCGCACCAACATAATAGAGATTCAGAAACACCGTGGCCCCTTTCTTTGAGATAACTCTGCGCTATTGCGAGCTGTAAATGCCACTTCCAGCTTAGCTGTGCAGAAGAAGAACAACAAGAAGAAGAAATATCTCGAAATATGTCCGTCAGGCCCCTTCCCTTGAGATATATCTGCAAATATCTCGGAAACGATCCCAGCTATGGGAAAATGTTAAGAGACCTTTTTTGTAGAGAATTAAGTTTCCTACTTTTTATGTTCTATGATATTTTTTGGTCAGATGCGCAGTTTTCGAGATATATCGAGATATTTAAAAGTTCCGAAGCCGCACCAACATAATAAAGATACAGAAACACCGTGGATCCTTTCTTTGAGATAACTCTGCACTATTGCGGGCTGGAAATGCCACTTCCATCTTAGCTGTGCTGAAGCGGAACAACAAGAAGAAGAAATATCTCGAAATATGTCCGTCAGGCCCCTTCCTTTGAGCTAAATCTGCAAATATCTCGGACACGATGCGAGCTATGGCAAAATGTTGAGAGACCTTTTGTGTAGAGAATTAAGTTTCCTACTATTCATGTTCTATAATGTTCTTTGATCAGATGCTTAGTTTTCGAGATATATCAAGATATTTAAAAGTTCCGAAGCCGCACCAACATAATAAAGATACAGAAACAAAGTTGCCCCTTTCTTTGATATAACTCTGCACTATTGCGAGCTGGAAATACCACTTCCAGTTTAGCTGTGCAGAAGAAGAACAACAAGAAGAAGAAATATCTCGAAATATGTCCGTCAGGCCCCTTCCCTTGAGCTATATCTGCAAATATCTCGGAAACGATGCGAGCTGTGGCAAAATGTTGAGTGACCTTTTTTGTAGGAAATTAAGTTTCCTGCTATTTATGTTCTATGACATTTTTTGATCAGATGCGTAGTTCTCGAGATATATCAAGATATTTAAAAGTTCCGAAGCTGCACCAACATAATAGAGGTACAGAAACACCGTGGCCCCTTTCTTTGGGATAACTCTGCACTATTGCGAGCTGCAAATGCCACTTCCAGCTTAGCTGTGCAGAAGAAGAACAACAAGAAGAAGAAATATTTCGAAATATGTCCGTCAGGCCCCTTCCCTTGAGATAAATCTGCAAATATCTCGGAAACGAAGCGAGCTACGGCAAAATGTTAAGAGACCTTTTTTGTAGAAAATTAGGTTTCCTACTTTTTATATTCTATGATATTTTTTGATCAGATGCGTAGTTCTCGAGATATATCAAGATATTTAAAAGTTCCGAAGCTGCACCAACATAATAGAGGTACAGAAACACCGTGGCCTCTTTCTTTGAGATAACTCTGCACTTTTGCGAGCTGCAAATGCCACTTCCAGCTTAGCTGTGCAGAAGAAGAACAAGAAGAAGAAGAAATATCTCGAAATATGTCCGTCAGGCCCCATCCCTTGAGATATATCTGCAAATATCTCGGAAACGAAGCGAGCTATGGCAAAATCTTAAGAGACCTTTTTTGTAGAGAATTATGTTTCCTACAATTTATGTTCTATGATATTTTTTGATCAGAAGCGTAGTTTTCGAGATATATCGAGATATTTAAAAGTTCCGAAGCCGCACCAACATAATAGAGATACAGGAACACCGTGGCCCCTTTCTTTGAGATAACTCTGCACTATTGCGAGCTGCAAATGCCACTTCCAGCTTAGCTGTGCAGAAGAAGAACAACAAGAAGAAGAAATATCTCAAAATATGTCCGTCAGGCCCCTTCCCTTGAGCTATATCTGCAAATATCTGGGAAACGATGCGAGCTATGGCAAAATGTTAAGAGACCTTTTTTGTAGAGAATTAAGTTTCCTACTATTCATGTTGTATGATGTTTTTTGATCAGATGCTTAGTTTTCGAGATATATCAAGATATTTAAAAGTTCCGAAGACGCACCAACATAAGAAAGATACAGAAACACCGTGGCCCCTTTCTTTGATATAACTCTGCACTATTGCGAGCTGGAAATACCACTTCCAGTTTAGCTGTGCAGAAGAAGAACAACAAGAAGAAGAAATATCTCGAAATATGTCCGTCAGGCCCCTTCCTTTGAGCTAAATCGGCAAATATCTCGAAAACGATGCGAGCTGTGGCAAAATGTTGAGTGACCTTTTTTGTAGGAAATTAAGTTTCCTGCTATTTATGTTCTATGATATTTTTTGATCAGATGCGTAGTTCTCGAGATATATCAAGATATTTAAAAGTTCCGAAGTCGCACCAACATAATAGAGGTACAGAAACACCGTGGCCCCTTTCTTTGAGATAACTCTGCACTATTGCGAGCTGCAAATGCCACTTCCAGCTTAGCTATGCAGAAGAAGAACAACAAGAAGAAGAAATATTTCGAAATATGTCCGTCAGGCCCCTTCCCTTGAGATAAATCTGCAAATATCTCGGAAACGAAGCGAGCTACGGCAAAATGTTAAGAGACCTTTTTTGTAGAAAATTAGGTTTCCTACTTTTTATATTCTATGATATTTTTTGATCAGATGCGTAGTTCTCGAGATATATCAAGATATTTAAAAGTTCCGAAGCTGCACCAACATAATAGAGGTACAGAAACACCGTGGCCTCTTTCTTTGAGATAACTCTGCACTTTTGCGAGCTGCAAATGCCACTTCCAGCTTAGCTGTGCAGAAGAAGAACAACAAGAAGAAGAAGTATCTCGGAATATGTCCGTCAGGCCCCTTCCCTTGAGCTAAATCTGCAAATATCTCGGAAACGATCCCAGCTATGGGAAAATCTTAAGAGACCTTTTTTATAGAGAATTAAGTTTCCTACTTTTTATGTTCTATGATATTTTTTGATCAGATGCGTAGTTCTCGAGATATATCAAGATATTTAAAAGTTCCGAAGCCGCACCAACATATTAGAGATACAGAAACACCGTGGCCCCTTTCTGTGAGATAACTCTGCACTATTGCGAGCAGCAAATGCCAGTTCCAGCTTAGCTGTGCAGAAGAAGCACAACAAGAACAAGAAATATCTCGGAATATGTCCGTCAGGCCCCTTCACTTGAGTTACATCTGCAATATCTCGGAAACGATGCGAGCTGTGGCAAAATGTTGAGAGACCATCTTTGTAGGAAATTAAGTTTCCTAGTATTTATGTTCTATGATATTTTTTGGTCAGATGCGTAGTTTTCGAGATATATCGAGATATTTAAAAGTTCCGAAGCCGCACCAACATAATAGAGATACAGAAACACCGTGGCCCCTTTCTTTGAGATAACTCTGCACTATTGCGAGCTGCAAATGCCACTTCCAGCTTAGCTGTGCAGAAGAAGAACAACAAGAAGAAGAAATATCTCAAAATATGTCCGTCAGGCCCCTTCCCTTGAGATATATCTGCAAATATCTCGGAAACAAAGCGAGCTATGGCAAAACGTTAAGAGACCTTTTTTGTAGAGAATTAAGTTTCCTACTATTCATGTTCTATAATGTTCTTTGATCAGATGCTTAGTTTTCGAGATATATCAAGATATTTAAAAGTTCCGAAGCCGCACCAACATAATAAAGATACAGAAACACCGTGGCCCCTTTCTTTGAGATAACTCTGCACTATTCCGAGCTGCAAATGCCACTTGCAGCTTAGCTGTGCAGAAGAAGAACAACAAGAGGAAGAAATATCTCGAAATATGTCCGTCAGGCCCCTTCCCTTGAGTTATATCTGCAAATATCTCGGAAACGATGCGAGCTATGGCAAAATGTTAAGAGACCTTATTTGTAGAGAATTAAGTTTCCTACTATTCATGTTCTATGATGTTTTTTGATCAGATGCTTAGTTTTCGAGATATATCAAGATATTTAAAAGTTCCGAAGCCGCACCAACATAATAAAGATACAGAAACACCGTGGCCCCTTTCTTTGATATAACTCTGCACTATTGCGAGCTGGAAATACCACTTCCAGTTTAGCTGTGCAGAAGAAGAACAACAAGAAGAAGAAATATCTCGAAATATGTCCGTCAGGCCCCTTCCTTTGAGCTAAATCTGCAAATATCTCGGAAACGATGCGAGCTATGGCAAATTCTTAAGAGACCTTTTTTGTGGAGAATTAAGTTTCCTCCTATTCATGTCGTATGAGGTTTTTTTGATCAGATGCTTAGTTTTCGAGATATATCATGATATTTAAAAGTTCCGAAGCCGCACCAACATAATAGAGATACAGAAACACCGTGGCCCCTTTCTGTGAGATAACTCTGCACTATTCCGAGCTGCAAATGCCACTTGCAGCTTAGCTGTGCAGAAGGAGAACAACAAGAGGAAGAAATATCTCGAAATATGTCCGTCAGGCCCCTTCCCTTGAGTTAAATCTGAAAATATCTCGGAAACGAAGCGAGCTATGGCAAAATGTTAAGAGACCTTTTTTGTAGAGAATTATGTTTCCTACAATTTATGTTCTATGATGTTTTTTGATCAGGAGCGTAGTTTTCGAGATATATCGAGATATTCAAAAGATCCGAAGCCGCACCAACATAATAGGGATACAGAAACACCGCGGCCCCTTTCTTTGAGATAATTCTGCACTATTGCGAGCTGGAAATGCCACTTCCAGCTTAGCTGTGCAGAAGAAGAACAACAAGAAGAAGAAATATCTCGGAATATGGCCGTCAGGCCCCTTCCCTTGAGCTAAATCTGCAAATATCTCGGAAACGATCCCAGCTATAGGAAAATGTTAAGAGACCTTTTTTGTAGAGAATTAAGTTTCCTACTTTTTATGTTCTATGATATTTTTTGATGAGATGCGTAGTTCTCGAGATATATCAAGATATTTAAATGTTCCGAAGCCGCACCAACATATTAGAGATACAGAAACACCGTGGCCCCTTTCTGTGAGATAATTCTGCACTATTGCGAGCAGCAAATGCTAGTTCCAGCTTAGCTGTGCAGAAGAAGCACAACAAGAACAAGAAATATCTCGGAATATGTCCGTCAGGCCCCTTCACTTGAGTTGCATCTGCAATATCTCGGAACGATGCGAGCTGTGGCAAAATGTTGAGAGACCATTTTTGTAGGAAATTAAGTTTCCTAGTATTTATGTTCTATAATATTTTTTGGTCAGATGCGTAGTTTTCGAGATATATCGAGATATTTAAAAGTTCCGAAGCCGCACCAACATAATAAAGATACAGAAACACCGTGGCCCCTTTCTTTGAGATAACTCTGCACTATTGCGAGCTGGAAATGCCACTTCCAGTTTAGCTGTGCAGAAGAAGAACAACAAGAAGAAGAAATATCTCGAAATATGTCCGTCAGGCCCCTTCCTTTGAGCTAAATCTGCAAATATCTCGGACACGATGCGAGCTATGGCAAAATGTTGAGAGACCTTTTGTGTAGAGAATTAAGTTTCCTACTATTCATGTTCTATAATGTTCTTTGATCAGATGCTTAGTTTTCGAGATATATCAAGATATTTAAAAGTTCCGAAGCTGCACCAACATAATAGAGGTACAGAAACACCGTGGCCTCTTTCTTTGAGATAACTCTGCACTTTTGCGAGCTGCAAATGCCACTTCCAGCTTAGCTGTGCAGAAGAAGAACAACAAGAAGAAGAAATATTTCGAAATATGTCCGTCAGGCCCCTTCCCTTGAGATAAATCTGCAAATATCTCGGAAACGAAGCAAGCTACGGCAAAATGTTAAGAGACCTTTTTTGTAGAAAATTAGGTTTCCTACTTTTTATGTTTTATGATATTTTTTGATCAGATGCGTAGTTCCCGAGATATATCAAGATATTTAAAAGTTCCGAAGCTGCACCAACATAATAGAGGTACAGAAACACCGTGGCCTCTTTCTTTGAGATAACTCTGCACTTTTGCGAGCTGCAAATGCCACATCCAGCTTAGCTGTGCAGAAGAGGAACAACAAGAAGAAGAAGTATCTCGGAATATGTCCGTCAGGCCCCTTCCCTTGAGATAAATCTGCAAATATCTCGGAAACGATCCCAGCTATGGGAAAATCTTAAGAGACCTTTTTTATAGAGAATTAAGTTTCCTACTTTTTATGTTCTATGATATTTTTTGATCAGATGCGTAGTTCTCGAGATATATCAAGATATTTAAAAGTTCCGAAGCCGCACCAACATAATAGAGATACAGAAACACCGTGGCCCCTTTCTTTGAGATAACTCTGCACTATTGCGAGCTGCAAATGCCACTTCCAGCTTAGCTGTGCAGAAGTAGAACAACAAGAAGAAGAAATATCTCAAAATATGTCCGTCAGGCCCCTTCCCTTGAGATATATCTGCAAATATCTCGGAAACAAAGCGAGCTATGGCAAAACGTTAAGAGACCTTTTTTGTAGAGAATTAAGTTTCCTACTATTCATGTTCTATAATGTTCTTTGATCAGATGCTTAGTTTTCGAGATATATCAAGATATTTAAAAGTTCCGAAGCCGCACCAACATAATAAAGATACAGAAACACCGTGGCCCCTTTCTTTGAGATAACTCTGCACTATTCCGAGCTGCAAATGCCACTTGCAGCTTAGCTGTGCAGAAGAAGAACAACAAGAGGAAGAAATATCTCGAAATATGTCCGTCAGGCCCCTTCCCTTGAGTTATATCTGCAAATATCTCGGAAACGATGCGAGCTATGGCAAAATGTTAAGAGACCTTTTTTGTAGAGAATTAAGTTTCCTACTATTCATGTTCTATGATGTTTTTTGATCAGATGCTTAGTTTTCGAGATATATCAAGATATTTAAAAGTTCCGAAGCCGCACCAACATAATAAAGATACAGAAACACCGTGGCCCCTTTCTTTGATATAACTCTGCACTATTGCGAGCTGGAAATACCACTTCCAGTTTAGCTGTGCAGAAGAAGAACAACAAGAAGAAGAAATATCTCGAAATATGTCGGTCAGGCCCCTTCCCTTGAGCTATATCTGCAAATATCTCGGAAACGATGCGAGCTATGGCAAAATCTTAAGAGACCTTTTTTGTGGAGAATTAAGTTTCCTCCTATTCATGTCGTATGAGGTTTTTTTGATCAGATGCTTAGTTTTCGAGATATATCATGATATTTAAAAGTTCCGAAGCCGCACCAACATAATAGAGATACAGAAACACCGTGGCCCCTTTCTGTGAGATAACTCTGCACTATTCCGAGCTGCAAATGCCACTTGCAGCTTAGCTGTGCAGAAGGAGAACAACAAGAGGAAGAAATATCTCGAAATATGTCCGTCGGGCCCCTTCCCTTGAGTTAAATCTGCAAATATCTCGGAAACGAAGCGAGCTATGGCAAAATGTTAAGAGACCTTTTTTGTAGAGAATTATGTTTCCTACAATTTACGTTCTATGATATTTTTTGATCAGAAGCGTAGTTTTCGAGATATATCGAGATATTCAAAAGATCCGAAGCCGCACCAACATAATAGGGATACAGAAACACCGCGGCCCCTTTCTTTGAGATAACTCTGCACTATTGCGAGCTGCAAATGCCACTTCCAGCTTAGCTGTGCAGAAGAAGAACAACAAGAAGAAGAAATATCTCGAAATATGTCCGTCAGGCCACTTCCCCTGAGATAAATCTGCAAATATCTCGGAAACGAAGCGAGCTATGGCAAAATGTTAAGAGACCTTTTTTGTAGAGAATTAAGTTTCCTACTTTTTATGTTGTATGATATTTTTTGATCAGATGCGTAATTGTCGAGATATATCAAGATATTTAAAAGTTCCGAAGCCGCACCAACATAATAGAGATACGGAAACACCGTGGCCCCTTTCTTTGAGATAACTCTGCACTATTGCGAGCTGCAAATGCCACTTCCAGCTTAGCTGTGCAGAAGAAGAACAACAAGAAGAAGAAATATCTCGAAATATGTCCGATAGGCCCCTTCCCTTGAGATAAATCTGCAAATATCTCGGAAATGAAGCGAGCTATGGCAAAATGTTAAGAGACCTTTTTTGTAGAGAATTAAGTTTCCTACTTTTTATGTTCTATGATAGTTTTTGATCAGATGCGTAGTTCTCGAGATATATCAAGATATTTAAAAGTTCCGAAGCCGCACCAACATAATAGAGATACAGAAACACCGTGGCCCCTTTCTTTGAGATAACTCTGCACTATTGCGAGCTGCAAATGCCACTTCCAGCTTAGCTGTGCAGAAGAAGAACAACAAGAAGAAGAAATATCTCGAAATATGTCCGTCAGGCCCCTTCCCTTGAGATACATCTGCAAATATCTCGGAAACGAAGCGAGCTATGGCAAAATGATAAGAGACCTTTTTTGTAGAGAATTAAGTTTCCTACTTTTTATGTTCTATGATATTTTTTGATCAGATGCGTGGTTCTCGAGATATATCAAGATATTTAAAAGTTCCGAAGCCGCACCAACATAATAAAGATACAGAAACCCCGTGGCCCCTTTCTTTGAGATAACTCTGCACTATTGAGAGCTGGAAGTACCACTTCCAGTTTAGCTGTGCAGAGGAAGAACAACAAGAACAAGAAATATCTCGGAATATGTCCGTCAGGCTCCTTCCCTTGAGCTATATCTGCAAATATCTCGGAAACGATGTCGGCTATGGCAAAATGTTAAGAGACCTTTCTTGTAGGAAATTAAGTTTCCTACTATTTATGTTCTATGATATTTTTTGGTCAGATGCGTAGTTTTCGAGATATATCGAGATATTTAAAAGTTCCGAAGCCGCACCAACATAATAGAGATACAGAAACACCGTGGCCCCTATCTTTGAGATAACTCTGCACAATTGCGAGCTGCAAATGCCACTTCCAGCTTAGCTGTGCAGAAGATGAACAACAAGAAGAAGAAATATCTCGAAATATGTCCGTCAGGCCCCTTCCCTTGAGATAAATCTGCAAATATCTCGGAAACGAAGCGAGCTATGGCAAAATGTTAAGAGACCTTTTTTGTAGAGAATTATGTTTCCTACAATTCACGTCGCATGATATTTTTTGATCAGAAGCGTAGTTTTCGAGATATATCGAGATATTTAAAAGTTCCGAAGCCGCACCAACATAATAGAGATACAGAAACACCGTGGCCCCTTTCTTTGAGATAACTCTGCACTATTGCGACCTGCAAATGCCACTTCCACCTTAGCTGTGCAGAAGAAGAACAACAAGAAGAAGAAATATCTCGAAATATGTCCGTCAGGCTCCTTCCCTTGAGTTATATCTGCAAATATCTCGAAAACGATGCCGGCTATGGCAAAATGTTAAGACACCTTTTTTGTAGGAAATTAAGTTTCCTACTATTTATGTTCTATGATATTTTTTGGTCAGATGCGTAGTTTTCGAGATATATCGAGATATTTAAAAGTTCCGAAGCCGCACCAACATAATAGAGGTACAGAAACACCGTGGCCTCTTCCTTTGAGATAACTCTGCACTATTGCGAGCTGCAAATGCCACTTCCAGCTTAGCTGTGCAGAAGAAGAACAACAAGAAGAAGAAATATCTCGAAATATGTCCGTCAGGCCACTTCCCTTGAGATAAATCTGCAAATATCTCGGAAACGAAGCGAGCTATGGCAAAATGTTAAGAGACCTTTTTTGTAGAGAATTATGTTTCCTACAATTTACATCGTATGATATTTTTTGATCAGAAGCGTAGTTTTCGAGATATATCGAGATATTTAAAAGTTCCGAAGCCGCACCAACATAATAGAGATACAGAAACACCGTGGCCCCTTTCTTTGGGATAACTCTGCACTATTGCGAGCTGGAAATGCCACTTCCAGTTTAGCTGTGCAGAAGAAGAACAACAAGAAGAAGAAATATCTCGAAATATGTCCGTCAGGACCCTTCCCTTGAGATAAATCTGCAAATATCTCGGAAACGAAGCGAGCTATGGCAAAACGTTAAGAAACCTTTTTTGTAGAGAATTATGTTTCCTACAATTTATGTTCTATGATATTTTTTGATCAGAAGCGTAGTTTTCGAGATATATCGAGATATTTCAAAGTTCCGAAGCTGCACCAACATAATAGAGGTACAGAAACACCGTGGCCTCTTCCTTTGAGATAACTCTGCACTATTGCGAGCTGCAAATGCCACTTCCAGCTTAGCTGTGCAGAAGAAGAACAACAAGAGGAAGAAATATCTCGAAATATGTCCGTCAGGCCACTTCCCTTGAGATAAATCTGCAAATATCTCGGAAACGAAGCGAGCTATGGCAAAATGTTAGGAGACCTTTTTTGTAGAGAATTAAGTTTCCTACTTTTTATGTTGTATGATATTTTTTGATCAGATGCGTAATTGTCGAGATATATCAAGATATTTAAAAGTTCCGAAGCCGCACGAACATAATAAAGATACAGAAACCCCGTGGCCCCTTTCTTTGAGGTAACTCTGCACTATTGAGAGCTGGAAGTACCACTTCCAGTTTAGCTGTGCAGAAGGAGAACAACAAGAACAAGAAATATCTCGGAATATGTCCGTCAGGCTCCTTCCCTTGAGCTATATCTGCAAATATCTCGGAAACGAAGCGAGCTACGGCAAAATGTTAACAGACCTTTTTTGTAGAGAATTAGGTTTCCTACTTTTTATGTTCTATGATATTTTTTGATCAGAAGCGTAGTTTTCGAGATATATCGAGATATTTAAAAGTTCCGAAGCCGCACCAACATAATAGAGATACAGAAACACCGTGGCCCCTATCTTTGAGATAACTCTGCACAATTGCGAGCTGCAAATGCCACTTCCAGCTTAGCTGTGCAGAAGAAGAACAACAAGAAGAAGAAATATTTCGAAATATGTCCGTCAGGCCCCTTCCCTTGAGATAAATCTGCAAATATCTCGGAAACGAAGCGAGCTATGGCAAAATGTTGAGAGACCTTTTTTGAAGAGAATTATGTTTCCTACAATTTACGTTGTATGATATTTTTTGATCAGAAGCGTAGTTTTCGAGATATATCGAGATATTTAAAAGTTCCGAAGCCGCACCAACATAATAGAGATACAGAAACACCGTGGCCCCTTTCTTTGAGATAACTCTGCACTATTGCGACCTGCAAATGCCACTTCCAGCTTAGCTGTGCAGAAGAAGAACAACAAGAAGAAGAAATATCTCGAAATATGTCCGTCAGGCCCCTTCCCTTGAGATAAATCTGCAAATATCTCGGAAACGAAGCGAGCTATGGCAAAATGTTAAGAGACCTTATTTGTAGAGAATTAAGTTTCCTACTGTTTATGTTCTATGATATTTTTTGATCAGATGCGTGGTTCTCGAGATATATCAAGATATTTAAAAGTTCCGAAGCCGCACCAACATAATAAAGATACAGAAACCCCGTGGCCCCTTTCTTTGAGATAACTCTGCACTATTGAGAGCTGGAAGTACCACTTCCAGTTTAGCTGTGCAGAGGAAGAACAACAAGAACAAGAAATATCTCGGAATATGTCCGTCAGGCTCCTTCCCTTGAGCTATATCTGCAAATATCTCGGAAACGATGTCGGCTATGGCAAAATGTTAAGAGACCTTTCTTGTAGGAAATTAAGTTTCCTACTATTTATGTTCTATGATATTTTTTGGTCAGATGCGTAGTTTTCGAGATATATCGAGATATTTAAAAGTTCCGAAGCCGCACCAACATAATAGAGATACAGAAACACCGTGGCCCCTATCTTTGAGATAACTCTGCACAATTGCGAGCTGCAAATGCCACTTCCAGCTTAGCTGTGCAGAAGATGAACAACAAGAAGAAGAAATATCTCGAAATATGTCCGTCAGGCCCCTTCCCTTGAGATAAATCTGCAAATATCTCGGAAACGAAGCGAGCTATGGCAAAATGTTAAGAGACCTTTTTTGTAGAGAATTATGTTTCCTACAATTTACGTCGTATGATATTTTTTGATCAGAAGCGTAGTTTTCGAGATATATCGAGATATTTAAAAGTTCCGAAGCCGCACCAACATAATAGAGATACAGAAACACCGTGGCCCCTTTCTTTGAGATAACTCTGCACTATTGCGACCTGCAAATGCCACTTCCAGCTTAGCTGTGCAGAAGAAGAACAACAAGAAGAAGAAATATCTCGAAATATGTCCGTCAGGCTCCTTCCCTTGAGTTATATCTGCAAATATCTCGAAAACGATGCCGGCTATGGCAAAATGTTAAGACACCTTTTTTGTAGGAAATTAAGTTTCCTACTATTTATGTTCTATGATATTTTTTGGTCAGATGCGTAGTTTTCGAGATATATCGAGATATTTAAAAGTTCCGAAGCCGCACCAACATAATAGAGGTACAGAAACACCGTGGCCTCTTCCTTTGAGATAACTCTGCACTATTGCGAGCTGCAAATGCCACTTCCAGCTTAGCTGTGCAGAAGAAGAACAACAAGAAGAAGAAATATCTCGAAATATGTCCGTCAGGCCACTTCCCTTGAGATAAATCTGCAAATATCTCGGAAACGAAGCGAGCTATGGCAAAATGTTAAGAGACCTTTTTTGTAGAGAATTATGTTTCCTACAATTTACATCGTATGATATTTTTTGGTCAGATGCGTAGTTTTCGAGATATATCGAGATATTTAAAAGTTCCGAAGCCGCACCAACATAATAGAGGTACAGAAACACCGTGGCCTCTTCCTTTGAGATAACTCTGCACTATTGCGAGCTGCAAATGCCACTTCCAGCTTAGCTGTGCAGAAGAAGAACAACAAGAAGAAGAAATATCTCGAAATATGTCCGTCAGGCCACTTCCCTTGAGATAAATCTGCAAATATCTCGGAAACGAAGCGAGCTATGGCAAAATGTTAAGAGACCTTTTTTGTAGAGAATTATGTTTCCTACAATTTACATCGTATGATATTTTTTGATCAGAAGCGTAGTTTTCGAGATATATCGAGATATTTAAAAGTTCCGAAGCCGCACCAACATAATAGAGATACAGAAACACCGTGGCCCCTATCTTTGAGATAACTCTGCACAATTGCGAGCTGCAAATGCCACTTCCAGCTTAGCTGTGCAGAAGAAGAACAACAAGAAGAAGAAATATTTCGAAATATGTCCGTCAGGCCCCTTCCCTTGAGATAAATCTGCAAATATCTCGGAAACGAAGCGAGCTATGGCAAAATGTTGAGAGACCTTTTTTGAAGAGAATTATGTTTCCTACAATTTACGTTGTATGATATTTTTTGATCAGAAGCGTAGTTTTCGAGATATATCGAGATATTTAAAAGTTCCGAAGCCGCACCAACATAATAGAGATACAGAAACACCGTGGCCCCTTTCTTTGAGATAACTCTGCACTATTGCGACCTGCAAATGCCACTTCCAGCTTAGCTGTGCAGAAGAAGAACAACAAGAAGAAGAAATATCTCGAAATATGTCCGTCAGGCCCCTTCCCTTGAGATAAATCTGCAAATATCTCGGAAACGAAGCGAGCTATGGCAAAATGTTAAGAGACCTTATTTGTAGAGAATTAAGTTTCCTACTGTTTATGTTCTATGATATTTTTTGATCAGATGCGTGGTTCTCGAGATATATCAAGATATTTAAAAGTTCCGAAGCCGCACCAACATAATAAAGATACAGAAACCCCGTGGCCCCTTTCTTTGAGATAACTCTGCACTATTGAGAGCTGGAAGTACCACTTCCAGTTTAGCTGTGCAGAGGAAGAACAACAAGAACAAGAAATATCTCGGAATATGTCCGTCAGGCTCCTTCCCTTGAGCTATATCTGCAAATATCTCGGAAACGATGTCGGCTATGGCAAAATGTTAAGAGACCTTTCTTGTAGGAAATTAAGTTTCCTACTATTTATGTTCTATGATATTTTTTGGTCAGATGCGTAGTTTTCGAGATATATCGAGATATTTAAAAGTTCCGAAGCCGCACCAACATAATAGAGATACAGAATCACCGTGGCCCCTATCTTTGAGATAACTCTGCACAATTGCGAGCTGCAAATGCCACTTCCAGCTTAGCTGTGCAGAAGATGAACAACAAGAAGAAGAAATATCTCGAAATATGTCCGTCAGGCCCCTTCCCTTGAGATAAATCTGCAAATATCTCGGAAACGAAGCGAGCTATGGCAAAATGTTAAGAGACCTTTTTTGTAGAGAATTATGTTTCCTACAATTTACGTCGTATGATATTTTTTGATCAGAAGCGTAGTTTTCGAGATATATCGAGATATTTAAAAGTTCCGAAGCCGCACCAACATAATAGAGATACAGAAACACCGTGGCCCCTTTCTTTGAGATAACTCTGCACTATTGCGACCTGCAAATGCCACTTCCAGCTTAGCTGTGCAGAAGAAGAACAACAAGAAGAAGAAATATCTCGAAATATGTCCGTCAGGCTCCTTCCCTTGAGTTATATCTGCAAATATCTCGAAAACGATGCCGGCTATGGCAAAATGTTAAGAAACCTTTTTTGTAGAGAATTATGTTTCCTACAATTTATGTTCTATGATATTTTTTGATCAGAAGCGTAGTTTTCGAGATATATCGAGATATTTCAAAGTTCCGAAGCTGCACCAACATAATAGAGGTACAGAAACACCGTGGCCTCTTCCTTTGAGATAACTCTGCACTATTGCGAGCTGCAAATGCCACTTCCAGCTTAGCTGTGCAGAAGAAGAACAACAAGAGGAAGAAATATCTCGAAATATGTCCGTCAGGCCACTTCCCTTGAGATAAATCTGCAAATATCTCGGAAACGAAGCGAGCTATGGCAAAATGTTAGGAGACCTTTTTTGTAGAGAATTAAGTTTCCTACTTTTTATGTTGTATGATATTTTTTGATCAGATGCGTAATTGTCGAGATATATCAAGATATTTAAAATTTCCGAAGCCGCACGAACATAATAAAGATACAGAAACCCCGTGGCCCCTTTCTTTGAGGTAACTCTGCACTATTGAGAGCTGGAAGTACCACTTCCAGTTTAGCTGTGCAGAAGAAGAACAACAAGAACAAGAAATATCTCGGAATATGTCCGTCAGGCTCCTTCCCTTGAGCTATATCTGCAAATATCTCGGAAACGAAGCGAGCTACGGCAAAATGTTAACAGACCTTTTTTGTAGAGAATTAGGTTTCCTACTTTTTATGTTCTATGATATTTTTTGATCAGAAGCGTAGTTTTCGAGATATATCGAGATATTTAAAAGTTCCGAAGCCGCACCAACATAATAGAGATACAGAAACACCGTGGCCCCTTTCTTTGAGATAACTCTGCACTATTGCGACCTGCAAATGCCACTTCCAGCTTAGCTGTGCAGAAGAAGAACAACAAGAAGAAGAAATATCTCGAAATATGTCCGTCAGGCCCCTTCCCTTGAGATAAATCTGCAAATATCTCGGAAACGAAGCGAGCTATGGCAAAATGTTAAGAGACCTTATTTGTAGAGAATTAAGTTTCCTACTGTTTATGTTCTATGATATTTTTTAATCAGATGCGTAGTTCTCGAGATATATCAAGATATTTAAAAGTTCCGAAGCCGCACCAACATAATAGAGATACAGAAACACCGTGGCCCCTTTCTTTGAGATAACTCTGCACTATTGCGAGCTGGAAATGCCACTTCCAGTTTAGCTGTGCAGAAGAAGAACAACAAGAAGAAGAAATATCTCGAAATATGTCCGTCAGGCCCCTTCCCTTGAGATAAATCTGCAAATATCTCGGAAACGAAGCGAGCTACGGCAAAATGTTAACAGACCTTTTTTGTAGAAAATTAGGTTTCCTACTTTTTATGTTCTATGATATTTTTTGATCAGAAGCGTAGTTTTCGAGATATATCGAGATATTTAAAAGTTCCGAAGCCGCACCAACATAATGGAGATACAGAAACACCGTTGCCCCTTTCTTTGGGATAACTCTGCACTATTGCGAGCTGGAAATGCCACTTCCAGTTTAGCTGTGCAGAAGAAGAACAACAAGAAGAAGAAATATCTCGAAATATGTCCGTCAGGACCCCTCCCTTGAGATAAATCTGCAAATATCTCGGAAACGAAGCGAGCTATGGCAAAACGTTAAGAAACCTTTTTTGTAGAGAATTATGTTTCCTACAATGTATGTCCTATGATATTTTTTGATCAGAAGCGTAGTTTCCGAGATATATCGAGATATTTAAAAGTTCCGAAGCTGCACCAACATAATAGAGATACAGAAACACCGTGGCCCCTTTCTTTGAGATAACACTGCACTATTGCGAGCTGCAAATGCCACTTCCAGCTTAGTTGTGAAGAAGAAGAACAACAAGAAGAAGAAATATCTCGAAATATGTGCGTTAGGCCCCTTCGCTTGAGATAAATCTGCAAATATCTCGGAAACGAAGCGAGCTATGGCAAAATGTTAACAGACCTTTTTTGTAGAAAATTAGGTTTCCTACTTTTTATCTTCTATGATATTTTTGGATCAGATGCGTAGTTCTCGAGATATATCAAGATATTTAAAAGTTCCGAAGCTGCACCAACATAATAGAGGTACAGAAACACCGTGGCCTCTTCCTTTGAGATAACTCTGCACTATTGCGAGCTGCAAATGCCACTTCCAGCTTAGCTGTGCAGAAGAAGAACAACAAGAAGCAGAAATATCTCGAAATATGTCCGTCAGGCCACTTCCCTTGAGATAAATCTGCAAATATCTCGGAAACGAAGCGAGCTATGGCAAAATGTGAAGAGACCTTTTTTGTAGAGACTTAAGTTTCCTACTTTTTATGTTGTATGATATTTTTTGATCAGATGCGTAATTGTCGAGATATATCAAGATATTTAAAAGTTCCGAAGCCGCACCAACATAATAGAGATACAGAAACACCGTGGCCCCTTTCTTTGAGATAACTCTGCACTATTGCGAGCTGGAAATGCCACTTCCAGTTTAGCTGTGCAGAAGAAGAACAACAAGAAGAAGAAATATCTCGAAATATGTCCGTCAGGCCCCTTCCCTTGAGATAAATCTGCAAATATCTCGGAAACGAAGCGAGCTACGGCAAAATGTTAACAGACCTTTTTTGTAGAAAATTAGGTTTCCTACTTTTTATGTTCTATGATATTTTTTGATCAGAAGCGTAGTTTTCGAGATATATCGAGATATTTAAAAGTTCCGAAGCCGCACCAACATAATGGAGATACAGAAACACCGTGGCCCCTTTCTTTGGGATAACTCTGCACTATTGCGAGCTGGAAATGCCACTTCCAGCTTAGCTGTGAAGAAGAAGAACAACAAGAAGAAGAAATATCTCGAAATATGTCCGTTAGGCCCCTTCGCTTGAGATAAATCTGCAAATATCTCGGAAACGAAGCGAGCTATGGCAAAATGTTAACAGACCTTTTTTGTAGAAAATTAGGTTTCCTACTTTTTATCTTCTATGATATTTTTGGATCAGATGCGTAGTTCTCGAGATATATCAAGATATTTAAAAGTTCCGAAGCTGCACCAACATAATAGAGGTACAGAAACACCGTGGCCTCTTCCTTTGAGATAACTCTGCACTATTGCGAGCTGCAAATGCCACTTCCAGCTTAGCTGTGCAGAAGAAGAACAACAAGAAGCAGAAATATCTCGAAATATGTCCGTCAGGCCACTTCCCTTGAGATAAATCTGCAAATATCTCGGAAACGAAGCGAGCTATGGCAAAATGTTAAGAGACCTTTTTTGTAGAGACTTAAGTTTCCTACTTTTTATGTTGTATGATATTTTTTGATCAGATGCGTAATTGTCGAGATATATCAAGATATTTAAAAGTTCCGAAGCCGCACCAACATAATAGAGATACAGAAACACCGTGGCCCCTTTCTTTGAGATAACTCTGCACTATTGCGAGCTGGAAATGCCACTTCCAGTTTAGCTGTGCAGAAGAAGAACAACAAGAAGAAGAAATATCTCGAAATATGTCCGTCAGGCCCCTTCCCTTGAGATAAATCTGCAAATATCTCGGAAACGAAGCGAGCTACGGCAAAATGTTAACAGACCTTTTTTGTAGAAAATTAGGTTTCCTACTTTTTATGTTCTATGATATTTTTTGATCAGAAGCGTAGTTTTCGAGATATATCGAGATATTTAAAAGTTCCGAAGCCGCACCAACATAATGGAGATACAGAAACACCGTGGCCCCTTTCTTTGGGATAACTCTGCACTATTGCGAGCTGGAAATGCCACTTCCAGCTTAGCTGTGAAGAAGAAGAACAACAAGAAGAAGAAATATCTCGAAATATGTCCGTTAGGCCCCTTCGCTTGAGATAAATCTGCAAATATCTCGGAAACGAAGCGAGCTATGGCAAAATGTTAAGAGACCTTTTTTGTAGAAAATTAGGTTTCCTACTTCTTATCTTCTATGATATTTTTGGATCAGATGCGTAGTTCTCGAGATATATCAAGATATTTAAAAGTTCCGAAGCTGCACCAACATAATAGAGGTACAGAAACACCGTGGCCTCTTCCTTTGAGATAACTCTGCACTACTGCGAGCTGCAAATGCCACTTCCAGCTTAGCTGTGCAGAAGAAGAACAACAAGAAGAAGAAATATCTCGAAATATGTCCGTCAGGCCACTTCCCTTGAGATAAATCTGCAAATATCTCGGAAACGAAGCGAGCTATGGCAAAATGTTAGGAGACCTTTTTTGTAGAGAATTAAGTTTCCTACTTTTTATGTTGTATGATATTTTTTGATCAAATGCGTAATTGTCGAGATATATCAAGATATTTAAAAGTTCCGAAGCCGCACCAACATAATAGAGATACAGAAACACCGTGGTCCCTTTCTTTGAGATAACTCTGCACTATTGCGAGCTGCAAATGCCACTTCCAGCTTAGCTGTGCAGAAGAAGAACAAGAAGAAGAAGAAATATCTCGAAATATGTCCGTTAGGCCCCTTCCCTTGAGATAAATCTGCAAATATCTCGGAAACGAAGCGAGCTATGGCAAAATGTTAAGAGACCTTTTTTGTAGAGAATTAAGTTTCCTACTTTTTATGTTCTATGATATTTTTTGATCAGATGCGTAGTTCTCGAGATATATCAAGATATTTAAAAGTTCCGAAGCTGCACCAACATAATAGAGGTACAGAAACACCGAGGCCTCTTCCTTTGAGATAACTCTGCACTATTGCGAGCTGCAAATGCCACTTCCAGCTTAGCTGTGCAGAAGAAGAACAACAAGAAGAAGAAATATCTCGAAATATGTCCGTCAGGCCACTTCCCTTGAGATAAATCTGCAAATATCTCGGAAACGAAGCGAGCTATGGTAAAATGTTAAGAGACCTTTTTTGTAGAGACTTAAGTTTCCTACTTTTCATGTTGTATGATATTTTTTGATCAGATGCGTAATTGTCGAGATATATCAAGATATTTAAAAGTTCCGAAGCCGCACCAACATAATAGAGATACAGAAACACCGTGGCCCCTTTCTTTGAGGTAACTCTGCACTATTGCGAGCTGCAAATGCCACTTCCAGCTTAGCTGTGCAGAAGAAGAACAACAAGAAGAAGAAATATCTCGGAATATGTCCGTCAGGCTCCTTCCCTTGAGCTATATCTGCAAATATCTCGGAAACGATGCCGGCTATGGCAAAATGTTAAGAGACCTTTTTTGTTGGAAATTAAGTTTCCTACTATTTATGTTCTATGATATTTTTTGGTCAGATGCGTAGTTTTCGAGATATATCGAGATATTTAAAAGTTCCGAAGCCGCACCAACATAATAGAGATACAGAAACACCGTGGCCCCTATCTTTGAGATAACTCTGCACAATTGCGAGCTGCAAATGCCACTTCCAGCTTAGCTGTGCAGAAGAAGAACAACAAGAAGAAGAAATATCTCGAAATATGTCCGTCAGGCCCCTTCCCTTGAGATAAATCTGCAAATATCTCGGAAACGAAGCGAGCTATGGCAAGATGTTAAGAGACCTTTTTTGTAGAGAATTATGTTTCCTACAATTTACGTCGTATGATATTTTTTGATCAGAAGCGTAGTTTTCGAGATATATCGAGATATTTAAAAGTTCCGAAGCCGCACCAACATAATAGAGATACAGAAACACCGTGGCCCCTTTCTTTGAGATAACTCTGCACTATTGCGACCTGCAAATGCCACTTCCAGCTTAGCTGTGCAGAAGAAGAACAACAAGAAGAAGAAATATCTCGAAATATGTCCGTCAGGCTCCTTCCCTTGAGTTATATCTGCAAATATCTCGGAAACGATGCCGGCTATGGCAAAATGTTAAGAGACCTTTTTTGTAGGAAATTAAGTTTCCTACTATTTATGTTCTATGATATTTTTTGGTCAGATGCGTAGTTTTCGAGATATATCGAGATATTTAAAAGTTCCGAAGCCGCACCAACATAATAGAGATACAGAAACACCGTGGCCCCTTTCTTTGAGATAACTCTGCACTATTGCGAGCTGCAAATGCCACTTCCAGCTTAGCTGTGCAGAAGAAGAACAACAAGAAGAAGAAGTATCTCGAAATATGTCCTTCAGGCCACTTCCCTTGAGATAAATCTGCAAATATCTCGGAAACGAAGCGAGCTATGGCAAAATGTTAAGAGACCTTTTTTGTAGAGAATTAAGTTTCCTACTTTTTATGTTGTATGATATTTTTTGATCAGATGCGTAATTGTCGAGATATATCAAGATATTTAAAAGTTCCGAAGCCGCACCAACATAATAGAGATACAGAAACACCGTGGCCCCTTTCTTTGAGATAACTCTGCACTATTGCGAGCTGCAAATGCCACTTCCAGCTTAGCTGTGCAGAAGAAGAACAACAAGAAGAAGAAATATCTCGAAATATGTCCTTCAGGCCACTTCCCTTGAGATAAATCTGCAAATATCTCGGAAACGAAGCGAGCTATGGCAAAATGTTAAGAGACCTTTTTTGTAAAGAATTAAGTTTCCTACTATTTATGTTGTATGATATTTTTTGATCAGATGCGTAATTGTCGAGATATATCAAGATATTTAAAAGTTCCGAAGCCGCACCAACATAATAGAGATACAGAAACACCGTGGCCCCTTTCTTTGAGATAACTCTGCACTATTGCGAGCTGCAAATGCCACTTCCAGCTTAGCTGTGCAGAAGAAGAACAACAAGAAGAAGAAATATCTCGAAATATGTCCGATAGGCCCCTTCCCTTGAGATAAATCTGCAAATATCTCGGAAACGAAGCGAGCTATGGCAAAATGTTAAGAGACCTTTTTTGTAGAGAATTATGTTTCCTACAATTTACGTTGTATGATATTTTTTGATCAGAAGCGTAGTTTTCGAGATATATCGAGATATTTAAAAGTTCCGAAGCCGCACCAACATAATAGAGATACAGAAACACCGTGGCCCCTTTCTTTGAGATAACTCTGCACTATTGCGACCTGCAAATGCCACTTCCAGCTTAGCTGTGCAGAAGAAGAACAACAAGAAGAAGAAATATCTCGAAACATGTCCGTCAGGCCCCTTCCCTTGAGATAAATCTGCAAATATCTCGGAAACGAAGAGAGCTATGGCAAAATGTTAAGAGACCTTTTTTGTAGAGAATTATGTTTCCTACAATTTGCGTTGTATGATATTTTTTGATCAGAAGCGTAGTTTTCGAGATATATCGAGATATTTAAAAGTTCCGAAGCCGCACCAACATAATTGAGATACAGAAACACCGTGGCCCCTTTCTTTGAGATAACTCTGCACTATTGCGAGCTGCATATGCCACTTCCAGCTTAGCTGTGCAGAAGAAGAACAACAAGAAGAAGAAATATCTCGAAATATGTCCGTTAGGCCCCTTCCCTTGAGATAAATCTGCAAATATCTCGGAAACGAAGCGAGCTATGGCAAAATGTTAAGAGACCTTTTTTGTAGAGAATTAAGTTTCCTACTTTTTATGTTGTATGATATTTTTTGATCAGATGCGTAATTGTCGAGATATATCAAGATATTTAAAAGTTCCGAAGCCGCACCAACATAATAGAGATACAGAAACACCGTGGCCCCTTTCTTTGAGATAACTCTGCACTATTGCGAGCTGCAAATGCCACTTCCAGCTTAGCTGTGCAGAAGAAGAACAACAAGAAGAAGAAGTATCTCGAAATATGTCCTTCAGGCCACTTCCCTTGAGATAAGTCTGCAAATATCTCGGAAACGAAGCGAGCTATGGCAAAATGTTAAGAGACCTTTTTTGTAGAGAATTAAGTTTCCTACTTTTTATGTTGTATGATATTTTTTGATCAGATGCGTAATTGTCGAGATATATCAAGATATTTAAAAGTTCCGAAGCCGCACCAACATAATAGAGATACAGAAACACCGTGGCCCCTTTCTTTGAGATAACTCTGCACTATTGCGAGCTGCAAATGCCACTTCCAGCTTAGCTGTGCAGAAGAAGAACAACAAGAAGAAGAAATATCTCGAAATATGTCCTTCAGGCCACTTCCCTTGAGATAAATCTGCAAATATCTCGGAAACGAAGCGAGCTATGGCAAAATGTTAAGAGACCTTTTTTGTAAAGAATTAAGTTTCCTACTTTTTATGTTGTATGATATTTTTTGATCAGATGCGTAATTGTCGAGATATATCAAGATATTTAAAAGTTCCGAAGCCGCACCAACATAATAGAGATACAGAAACACCGTGGCCCCTTTCTTTGAGATAACTCTGCACTATTGCGAGCTGCAAATGCCACTTCCAGCTTAGCTGTGCAGAAGAAGAACAACAAGAAGAAGAAATATCTCGAAATATGTCCGATAGGCCCCTTCCCTTGAGATAAATCTGCAAATATCTCGGAAACGAAGCGAGCTATGGCAAAATGTTAAGAGACCTTTTTTGTAGAGAATTATGTTTCCTACAATTTACGTTGTATGATATTTTTTGATCAGAAGCGTAGTTTTCGAGATATATCGAGATATTTAAAAGTTCCGAAGCCGCACCAACATAATAGAGATACAGAAACACCGTGGCCCCTTTCTTTGAGATAACTCTGCACTATTGCGACCTGCAAATGCCACTTCCAGCTTAGCTGTGCAGAAGAAGAACAACAAGAAGAAGAAATATCTCGAAACATGTCCGTCAGGCCCCTTCCCTTGAGATAAATCTGCAAATATCTCGGAAACGAAGAGAGCTATGGCAAAATGTTAAGAGACCTTTTTTGTAGAGAATTATGTTTCCTACAATTTGCGTTGTATGATATTTTTTGATCAGAAGCGTAGTTTTCGAGATATATCGAGATATTTAAAAGTTCCGAAGCCGCACCAACATAATTGAGATACAGAAACACCGTGGCCCCTTTCTTTGAGATAACTCTGCACTATTGCGAGCTGCATATGCCACTTCCAGCTTAGCTGTGCAGAAGAAGAACAACAAGAAGAAGAAATATCTCGAAATATGTCCGTTAGGCCCCTTCCCTTGAGATAAATCTGCAAATATCTCGGAAACGAAGCGAGCTATGGCAAAATGTTAAGAGACCTTTTTTGTAGAGAATTAAGTTTCCTACTTTTTATGTTGTATGATATTTTTTGATCAGATGCGTAATTGTCGAGATATATCAAGATATTTAAAAGTTCCGAAGCCGCACCAACATAATAGAGATACAGAAACACCGTGGCCCCTTTCTTTGAGATAACTCTGCACTATTGCGAGCTACAAATGCCACTTCCAGCTTAGCTGTGCAGAGGAAGAACAACAAGAAGAAGAAATATCTCGAAATATGTCCGATAGGCCCCTTCCCTTGAGATAAATCTGCAAATATCTCGGAAACGAAGCGAGCTATGGCAAAATGTTAAGAGACCTTTTTTGTAGAGAATTAAGTTTCCTAGTTTTTATGTTGTATGATATTTTTTGATCAGATGCGTAATTGTCGAGATATATCAATTTATTTAAAAGTTCCGAAGCCGCACCAACATAATAGAGATACAGAAACACCATGGCCCCTTTCTTTGAGATAACTCTGCACTATTGCGAGCTGCAAATGCCACTTCCAGCTTAGCTGTGCAGAAGAAGAACAACAAGAAGAAGAAATATCTCGAAATATGTCCGTTAGGCCCCTTCCCTAGAGATAAATCTGCAAATATCTAGGAAACGAAGCGAGCTATGGCAAAATGTTAAGAGACCTTTTTTGTAGAGAATTATGTTTCCTACAATTTACGTTGTATGATATTTTTTGATCAGAAGCGTAGTTTTCGAGATATATCGAGATATTTAAAAGTTCCGATGCCGCACCAACATAATAGAGATACAGAAACACCGTGGCCCCTTTCTTTGAGATAACTCTGCACTATTGCGACCTGCAAATGCCACTTCCAGCTTAGCTGTGCAGAAGAAGAACAACAAGAAGAAGAAGTATCTCGAAATATGTCCGTCAGGCCCCTTCACTGGAGATAAATCTGCAAATATCTCGGAAACGAAGCGAGCTATGGCAAAATGTTAAGAGACCTTTTTTGTAGAGAATTAAGTTTCCTACTTTTTATGTTCTATGATAGTTTTTGATCAGATGCGTAGTTCTCGAGATATATCAAGATATTTAAAAGTTCCGAAGCCGCACCAACATAATAGAGATACAGAAACACCGTGGCCCCTTTCTTTGAGATAACTCTGCACTATTGCGAGCTGCAAATGCCACTTCCAGCTTAGCTGTGAAGAAGAAGAACAACAAGAAGAAGAAATATCACGAAACATGTCCGTTAGGCCCCTTCCCTTGAGATAAATCTGCAAATATCTCGGAAACGAAGCGAGCTATGGCAAAATGATAAGGGACCTTTTTTGTAGAGAACTAAGTTTCCTACTTTTTATGTTCTATGATATTTTTTGATCAGATGCGTGGTTCTCGAGATATATCAAGATATTTAAAAGTTCCGAAGCCGCACCAAGATAATAAAGATACAGCAACCCCGTGGCCCCTTTCTTTGAGATAACTCTGCACTATTGAGAGCTGGAAGTACCACTTCCAGTTTAGCTGTGCAGAAGAAGAACAACAAGAACAAGAAATATCTCGGAAAATGTCCGTCAGGCTCCTTCCCTTGAGCTATATCTGCAAATATCTCGGAAACGATGCCGGCTATGGCAAAATGTTAAGAGACCTTTTTTGTAGAGAATTATGTTTCCTACAATTTACGTCGTATGATATTTTTTGATCAGAAGCGTAGTTTTCGAGATATATCGAGATATTTAAAAGTTCCGAAGCCGCACCAACATAATAGAGATACAGAAACACCGTGGCCCCTTTCTTTGAGATAACTCTGCACTATTGCGACCTGCAAATGCCACTTCCAGCTTAGCTGTGCAGAAGAAGAACAACAAGAAGAAGAAATATCTCGAAATATGTCCGTCAGGCCACTTCCCTTGAGATAAATCTGCAAATATCTCGGAAACGAAGCGAGCTATGGCAAAATGTTAAGAGACCTTTTTTGTAGAGAATTAAGTTTCCTACTTTTTATGTTGTATGATATTTTTTGATCAGATGCGTAATTGTCGAGATATATCAAGATATTTAAAAGTTCCGAAGCCGCACCAACATAATAGAGATACAGAAACACCGTGGCCCCTTTCTTTGAGATAACTCTGCACTATTGCGAGCTGCAAATGCCACTTCCAGCTTAGCTGTGCAGAAGAAGAACAACAAGAAGAAGAAATATCTCGAAATATGTCCGATAGGCCCCTTCCCTTGAGATAAATCTGCAAATATCTCGGAAGCGAAGCGAGCTATGGCAAAATGTTAAGAGACCTTTTTTGTAGAGAATTAAGTTTCCTAGTTTTTATGTTGTATGATATTTTTTGATCAGATGCGTAATTGTCGAGATATATCAATTTATTTAAAAGTTCCGAAGCCGCACCAACATAATAGAGATACAGAAACACCATGGCCCCTTTCTTTGAGATAACTCTGCACTATTGCGAGCTGCAAATGCCACTTCCAGCTTAGCTGTGCAGAAGAAGAACAACAAGAAGAAGAAATATCTCGAAATATGTCCGTTAGGCCCCTTCCCTAGAGATAAATCTGCAAATATCTCGGAAACGAAGCGAGCTATGGCAAAATGATAAGAGACCTTTTTTGTAGAGAATTAAGTTTCCTACTTTTTATGTTCTATGATATTTTTTGATCAGATGCGTGGTTCTCGAGATATATCAAGATATTTAAAAGTTCCGAAGCCGCACCAAGATAATAAAGATACAGCAACCCCGTGGCCCCTTTCTTTGAGATAACTCTGCACTATTGAGAGCTGGAAGTACCACTTCCAGTTTAGCTGTGCAGAAGAAGAACAACAAGAACAAGAAATATCTCGGAATATGTCCGTCAGGCTCCTTCCCTTGAGCTATATCTGCAAATATCTCGGAAACGATGCCGGCTATGGCAAAATGTTAAGAGACCTTTTTTGTAGAGAATTATGTTTGCTACAATTTACGTCGTATGATATTTTTTGATCAGAAGCGTAGTTTTCGAGATATATCGAGATATTTAAAAGTTCCGAAGCCGCACCAACATAATAGAGATACAGAAACACCGTGGCCCCTTTCTTTGAGATAACTCTGCACTATTGCGACCTGCAAATGCCACTTCCAGCTTAGCTGTGCAGAAGAAGAACAACAAGAAGAAGAAGTATCTCGAAATATGTCCGTCAGGCCCCTTCCCTGGAGATAAATCTGCAAATATCTCGGAAGCGAAGCGAGCTATGGCAAAATGTTAAGAGAACTTTTTTGTAGAGAATTAAGTTTCCTACTTTTTATGTTCTATGGTCGTTTTTGATCAGATGCGTAGTTCTCGAGATATATCAAGATATTTAAAAGTTCCGAAGCCGCACCAACATAATAGAGATACAGAAACACCGTGGCCCCTTTCTTTGGGATAACTCTGCACTATTGCGAGCTGGAAATGCCACTTCCAGTTTAGCTGTGCAGAAGAAGAACAACAAGAAGAAGAAATATCTCGAAATATGTCCGTCAGGACCCCTCCCTTGAGATAAATCTGCAAATATCTCGGAAACGAAGCGAGCTATGGCAAAACGATAAGAAACCTTTTTTGTAGAGAATTATGTTTCCTACAATTTATGTTCTATGATATTTTTTGATCAGAAGCGTAGTTTTCGAGATATATCGAGATATTTAAAAGTTCCGAAGCTGCACCAACATAATAGAGATACAGAAACACCGTGGCCTCTTTCTTTGAGATAACTCTGCACTATTGCGGGCTGCAAATGCCACTTCCAGCTTAGCTGTGCAGAAGAAGAACAACAAGAAGAAGAAATATCTCGAAATATGTCCGTCAGGCCACTTCCCTTGAGATAAATCTGCAAATATCTCGGAAACGAAGCGAGCTATGGCAAAATGTTAAGAGACCTTTTTTGTAGAGAATTAAGTTTCCTACTTTTTATGTTGTACGATATTTTTTGATCAGATGCGTAATTGTCGAGATATATCAAGATATTTAAAAGTTCCGAAGCCGCACCAACATAATAGAGATACAGAAACACCGTGGCCCCTTTCTTTGAGATAACTCTGCACTATTGCGAGCTGCAAATGCCACTTCCAGCTTAGCTGTGCAGAAGAAGAACAACAAGAAGAAGAAATATCTCGAAATATGTCCGTTAGGCCCCTTCCCTAGAGATAAATCTGCAAATATCTCGGAAACGAAGCGAGCTATGGCAAAATGTTAAGAGACCTTTTTTGTAGAGAATTAAGTTTCCTACTTTTTATGTTCTATGATATTTTTTGATCAGATGCGTAGTTCTCGAGATATATCAAGATATTTAAAAGTTCCGAAGCTGCACCAACATAATAGAGATACAGAAACACCGTGGCCCCTTTCTTTGAGATAACTCTGCACAATTGCGAGCTGCAAATGCCACTTCCAGCTTAGCTGTGCAGAAGAAGAACAACAAGAAGAAGAAATATCTCGAAATATGTCCGTCAGGCCACTTCCCTTGAGATAAATCTGCAAATATCTCGGAAACGAAGCGAGCTATGGCAAAATGTTAAGAGACCTTTTTTGTAGAGAATTATGTTTCCTACAATTTACGTTGTATGATATTTTTTGATCAGAAGCGTAGTTTTCGAGATATATCGAGATATTTAAAAGTTCCGAAGCCGCACCAACATAATAGAGATACAGAAACACCGTGGCCCCTTTCTTTGAAATAACTCTGCACTATTGCGACCTGCAAATGCCACTTCCAGCTTAGCTGTGCAGAAGAAGAACAACAAGAAGAAGAAGTATCTCGAAATATGTCCGTCAGGCCCCTTCCCTGGAGATAAATCTGCAAATATCTCGGAAACGAAGCGAGCTATGGCAAAATGTTAAGAGACCTTTTTTGTAGAGAATTATGTTTCCTACAATTTATGTTGTATGATATTTTTTGATCAGAAGCGTAGTTTTCGAGATATATCGAGATATTTAAAAGTTCCGAAGCCGCACCAACATAATAGAGATACAGAAACACCGTGGCCCCTTTCTTTGAGATAACTCTGCACTATTGCGACCTGCAAATGCCACTTCCAGCTTAGCTGTGCAGAAGAAGAACAACAAGAAGAAGAAATATCTCGAAATATGTCCGTCAGGCCACTTCCCTTGAGATAAATCTGCAAATATCTCGGAAACGAAGCGAGCTATGGCAAAATGTTAAGAGACCTTTTTTGTAGAGAATTAAGTTTCCTACTTTTTATGTTGTATGATATTTTTTGATCAGATGCGTAATTGTCGAGATATATCAAGATATTTAAAAGTTCCGAAGCCGCACCAACATAATAGAGATGCAGAAACACCGTGGCCCCTTTCTTTGAGATAACTCTGCACTATTGCGACCTGCAAATGCCACTTCCAGCTTAGCTGTGCAGAAGAAGAACAACAAGAAGAAGAAATATCTCGAAATATGTCCGTCAGGCTCCTTCCCTTGAGTTATATCTGCAAATATCTCGGAAACGATGCCGGCTATGGCAAAATGTTAAGAGACCTTTTTTGTAGGAAATTAAGTTTCCTACTATTTATGTTCTATGATATTTTTTGGTCAGATGCGTAGTTTTCGAGATATATCGAGATATTTAAAAGTTTCGAAGCCGCACCAACATAATAGAGATACAGAAACACCGTGGCCCCTATCTTTGAGATAACTCTGCACAATTGCGAGCTGCAAATGCCACTTCCAGCTTAGCTGTGCAGAAGAAGAACAACAAGAAGAAGAAATATCTCGAAATATGTCCGTCAGGCTCCTTCCCTTGAGTTATATCTGCAAATATCTCGGAAACGATGCCGGCTATGGCAAAATGTTAAGAGAACTTTTTTGTAGAGAATTAAGTTTCCTACTTTTTATGTTCTATGGTCGTTTTTGATCAGATGCGTAGTTCTCGAGATATATCAAGATATTTAAAAGTTCCGAAGCCGCACCAACATAATAGAGATACAGAAACACCGTGGCCCCTTTCTTTGGGATAACTCTGCACTATTGCGAGCTGGAAATGCCACTTCCAGTTTAGCTGTGCAGAAGAAGAACAACAAGAAGAAGAAATATCTCGAAATATGTCCGTCAGGACCCCTCCCTTGAGATAAATCTGCAAATATCTCGGAAACGAAGCGAGCTATGGCAAAACGATAAGAAACCTTTTTTGTAGAGAATTATGTTTCCTACAATTTATGTTCTATGATATTTTTTGATCAGAAGCGTAGTTTTCGAGATATATCGAGATATTTAAAAGTTCCGAAGCTGCACCAACATAATAGAGATACAGAAACACCGTGGCCTCTTTCTTTGAGATAACTCTGCACTATTGCGGGCTGCAAATGCCACTTCCAGCTTAGCTGTGCAGAAGAAGAACAACAAGAAGAAGAAATATCTCGAAATATGTCCGTCAGGCCACTTCCCTTGAGATAAATCTGCAAATATCTCGGAAACGAAGCGAGCTATGGCAAAATGTTAAGAGACCTTTTTTGTAGAGAATTAAGTTTCCTACTTTTTATGTTGTACGATATTTTTTGATCAGATGCGTAATTGTCGAGATATATCAAGATATTTAAAAGTTCCGAAGCCGCACCAACATAATAGAGATACAGAAACACCGTGGCCCCTTTCTTTGAGATAACTCTGCACTATTGCGAGCTGCAAATGCCACTTCCAGCTTAGCTGTGCAGAAGAAGAACAACAAGAAGAAGAAATATCTCGAAATATGTCCGTTAGGCCCCTTCCCTAGAGATAAATCTGCAAATATCTCGGAAACGAAGCGAGCTATGGCAAAATGTTAAGAGACCTTTTTTGTAGAGAATTAAGTTTCCTACTTTTTATGTTCTATGATATTTTTTGATCAGATGCGTAGTTCTCGAGATATATCAAGATATTTAAAAGTTCCGAAGCTGCACCAACATAATAGAGATACAGAAACACCGTGGCCCCTTTCTTTGAGATAACTCTGCACAATTGCGAGCTGCAAATGCCACTTCCAGCTTAGCTGTGCAGAAGAAGAACAACAAGAAGAAGAAATATCTCGAAATATGTCCGTCAGGCCACTTCCCTTGAGATAAATCTGCAAATATCTCGGAAACGAAGCGAGCTATGGCAAAATGTTAAGAGACCTTTTTTGTAGAGAATTATGTTTCCTACAATTTACGTTGTATGATATTTTTTGATCAGAAGCGTAGTTTTCGAGATATATCGAGATATTTAAAAGTTCCGAAGCCGCACCAACATAATAGAGATACAGAAACACCGTGGCCCCTTTCTTTGAAATAACTCTGCACTATTGCGACCTGCAAATGCCACTTCCAGCTTAGCTGTGCAGAAGAAGAACAACAAGAAGAAGAAGTATCTCGAAATATGTCCGTCAGGCCCCTTCCCTGGAGATAAATCTGCAAATATCTCGGAAACGAAGCGAGCTATGGCAAAATGTTAAGAGACCTTTTTTGTAGAGAATTATGTTTCCTACAATTTATGTTGTATGATATTTTTTGATCAGAAGCGTAGTTTTCGAGATATATCGAGATATTTAAAAGTTCCGAAGCCGCACCAACATAATAGAGATACAGAAACACCGTGGCCCCTTTCTTTGAGATAACTCTGCACTATTGCGACCTGCAAATGCCACTTCCAGCTTAGCTGTGCAGAAGAAGAACAACAAGAAGAAGAAATATCTCGAAATATGTCCGTCAGGCCACTTCCCTTGAGATAAATCTGCAAATATCTCGGAAACGAAGCGAGCTATGGCAAAATGTTAAGAGACCTTTTTTGTAGAGAATTAAGTTTCCTACTTTTTATGTTGTATGATATTTTTTGATCAGATGCGTAATTGTCGAGATATATCAAGATATTTAAAAGTTCCGAAGCCGCACCAACATAATAGAGATGCAGAAACACCGTGGCCCCTTTCTTTGAGATAACTCTGCACTATTGCGACCTGCAAATGCCACTTCCAGCTTAGCTGTGCAGAAGAAGAACAACAAGAAGAAGAAATATCTCGAAATATGTCCGTCAGGCTCCTTCCCTTGAGTTATATCTGCAAATATCTCGGAAACGATGCCGGCTATGGCAAAATGTTAAGAGACCTTTTTTGTAGGAAATTAAGTTTCCTACTATTTATGTTCTATGATATTTTTTGGTCAGATGCGTAGTTTTCGAGATATATCGAGATATTTAAAAGTTTCGAAGCCGCACCAACATAATAGAGATACAGAAACACCGTGGCCCCTATCTTTGAGATAACTCTGCACAATTGCGAGCTGCAAATGCCACTTCCAGCTTAGCTGTGCAGAAGAAGAACAACAAGAAGAAGAAATATCTCGAAATATGTCCGTCAGGCCACTTCCCTTGAGATAAATCTGCAAATATCTCGGGAACGAAGCGAGCTATGGCAAAATGTTAAGAGACCTTTTTTGTAGAGAATTAAGTTTCCTAGTTTTTATGCTGTATGATATTTTTTGATCAGATGCGTAATTGTCGAGATATATCAATTTATTTAAAAGTTCCGAAGCCGCACCAACATAATAGAGATACAGAAACACCGTGGCCCCTTTCCTTGAGATAACTCTGCACTATTGCGAGCTGCAAATGCCACTTCCCGCTTAGCTGTGCAGAAGAAGAACAACAAGAAGAAGAAATATCTCGAAATATGTCCGTTAGGCCCCTTCCCTAGAGATAAATCTGCAAATATCTCGGAAACGAAGCGAGCTATGGCAAAATGTTAAGAGACCTTTTTTGTAGAGAATTAAGTTTCCTACTTTTTATGTTCTATGATATTTTTTGATCAGATGCGTAGTTCTCGAGATATATCAAGATATTTAAAAGTTCCGAAGCTGCACCAACATAATAGAGATACAGAAACACCGTGGCCCCTTTCTTTGAGATAACTCTGCACTATTGCGAGCTGCAAATGCCACTTCCAGCTTAGCTGTGCAGAAGAAGAACAACAAGAAGAAGAAATATCTCGAAATATGTCCGTCAGGCCACTTCCCTTGAGATAAATCTGCAAATATCTCGGAAACGAAGCGAGCTATGGCAAAATGTTAAGAGACCTTTTTTGTAGAGAATTAAGTTTCCTACTTTTTATGTTGTACGATATTTTTTGATCAGATGCGTAATTGTCGAGATATATCAAGATATTTAAAAGTTCCGAAGCCGCACCAACATAATAGAGATACAGAAACACCGTGGCCCCTTTCTTTGAGATAACTCTGCACTATTGCGAGCTGCAAATGCCACTTCCAGCTTAGCTGTGCAGAAGAAGAACAACAAGAAGAAGAAATATCTCGAAATATGTCCGTTAGGCCCCTTCCCTAGAGATAAATCTGCAAATATCTCGGAAACGAAGCGAGCTATGCCAAAATGTTAAGAGACCTTTTTTGTAGAGAATTAAGTTTCCTACTTTTTATGTTCTATGATAGTTTTTGATCAGATGCGTAGTTCTCGAGATATATCAAGATATTTAAAAGTTCCGAAGCCGTACCAACATAATAGAGATACAGAAACACCGCGGCCCCTTTCTTTGAGATAACTCTGCACTATTGCGAGCTGCAAATGTCACTTCCAGCTTAGCTGTGCAGAAGAAGAACAACAAGAAGAAGAAATATCACGAAATATGTCCGTTAGGCCCCTTCCCTTGAGATAAATCTGCAAATATCTCGGAAACGAAGCGAGCTATGGCAAAATGATAAGAGACCTTTTTTGTAGAGAATTAAGTTTCCTACTTTTTATGTAGTATGATATTTTTTGATCAGAAGCGTAGTTTTCGAGATATATCGAGATATTTAAAAGTTCCGAAGCTGCACCAACATAATAGAGATACAGAAACACCGTGGCCCCTTTCTTTGAGATAACTCTGCACTATTGCGAGCTGCGAATGCCACTTCCAGCTTAGCTGTGAAGAAGAAGAACAACAAGAAGAAGAAATGTCTCGAAATATGTCCGTTAGGCCCCTTCCCTTGAGATAAATCTGCAAATATCTCGGAAACGAAGCGAGCTATGGCAAAATGTGAAGAGACCTTTTTTGTAGAGAATTATGTTTCCTACAATTTGCGTTGTATGATATTTTTTGATCAGAAGCGTAGTTTTCGAGATATATCGAGATATTTAAAAGTTCCGAAGCCGCACCAACATAATAGAGATACAGAAACACCGTGGCCCCTTTCTTTGAGATAACTCTGCACTATTGCGAGCTGCAAATGCCACTTCCAGCTTAGCTGTGCAGAAGAAGAACAACAAGAAGAAGAAATATCTCGAAATATGTCCGTCAGGCCCCTTCCCTTGAGATAAATCTGCAAATATCTCGGAAACGAAGCGAGCTATGGCAAAATGTTAAGACACCTTTTTTGTAGAGAATTAAGTTTCCTACTTTTTATGTTGTATGATATTTTTTGATCAGATGCGTAATTGTCGAGATATATCAAGATATTTAAAAGTTCCGAAGCCGCACCAACATAATAGAGATACAGAAACACCGTGGCCCCTTTCTTTGAGATAACTCTGCACTATTGCGAGCTGCAAATGCCACTTCCAGCTTAGCTGTGCAGAAGAAGAACAACAAGAAGAAGAAATATCTCGAAATATGTCCGATAGGCCCCTTCCCTTGAGATAAATCTGCAAATATCTCGGAAACGAAGCGAGCTATGGCAAAATGTTAAGAGACCTTTTTTGTAGAGAATTAAGTTTCCTACTTTTTATGTTCTATGATAGTTTTTGATCAGATGCGTAGTTCTCGAGATATATCAAGATATTTAAAAGTTCCGAAGCCGCACCAACATGATAGAGATACAGAATCACCGCGGCCCCTTTCTTTGAGATAACTCTGCACTATTGCGAGCTGCAAATGTCACTTCCAGCTTAGCTGTGCAGAAGAAGAACAACAAGAAGAAGAAATATCACGAAATATGTCCGTTAGGCCCCTGCCCTTGAGATAAATCTGCAAATATCTCGGAAACGAAGCGAGCTATGGCAAAATGATAAGAGACCTTTTTTGTAGAGAATTAAGTTTCCTACTTTTTATGTAGTATGATATTTTTTGATCAGAAGCGTAGTTTTCGAGATATATCGAGATATTTAAAAGTTCCGAAGCCGCACCAACATAATAGAGATACAGAAACACCGTGGCCCCTTTCTTTGGGATAACTCTGCACTATTGCGAGCTGGAAATGCCACTTCCAGTTTAGCTGTGCAGAAGAAGAACAACAAGAAGAAGAAATATCTCGAAATATGTCCGTCAGGACCCTTCCCTTGAGATAAACCTGCAAATATCTCGGAAACGAAGCGAGCTATGGCAAAACGTTAAGAAACCTTTTTTAGGGAGAATTATGTTTCCTACACTTTATGATCTATGATATTTTTTGATCAGAAGCGTAGTTTTCGAGATATATCGAGATATTTAAAAGTTCCGAAGCTGCACCAACATAATAGAGATACAGAAACACCGTGGCCCCTTTCTTTGAGATAACTCTGCACTATTGCGAGCTGCGAATGCCACTTCCAGCTTAGCTGTGCAGAAGAAGAACAACAAGAAGAAGAAATATCTCGAAATATGTCCGTCAGGCCACTTCCCTTGAGATAAATCTGCAAATATCTCGGAAACGAAGCGAGCTATGGCAAAATGTTAAGAGACCTTTTTTGTAGAGAATTAAGTTTCGTACTTTTTATGTTGTATGATATTTTTTGATCAGATGCGTAATTGTCGAGATATATCAAGATATTTAAAAGTTCCGAAGCCGCACCAACATAATAGAGATACAGAAACACCGTGGCCCCTTTCTTTGAGATAACTCTGCACTATTGCGAGCTGCAAATGCCACTTCCAGCTTAGCTGTGCAGAAGAAGAACAACAAGAAGAAGAAATATCTCGAAATATGTCCGTTAGGCCCCTTCCCTTGAGATAAATCTGCAAATATCTCGGAAACGAAGCGAGCTATGGCAAAATGTTGAGAGACCTTTTTTGTAGAGAATTATGTTTCCTACAATTTACGTTGTATGATATTTTTTGATCAGAAGCGTAGTTTTCGAGATATATCGAGATATTTAAAAGTTCCGAAGCTGCACCAACATAATAGAGATACAGAAACACCGTGGCCCCTTTCTTTGAGATAACTCTGCACTATTGCGAGCTGCGAATGCCACTTCCAGCTTAGCTGTGAAGAAGAAGAACAACAAGAAGAAGAAATGTCTCGAAATATGTCCGTTAGGCCCCTTCCCTTGAGATAAATCTGCAAATATCTCGGAAACGAAGCGAGCTATGGCAAAATGTGAAGAGACCTTTTTTGTAGAAAATTAAGTTTCCTACTTTTTATCTTCTATGATATTTTTTGATGAGATGCGCAGTTCTCGAGATATATCAAGATATCTAAAAGTTCCGAAGCCGCACCAACATAATAGAGATACAGAAACACCGCGGCCCCTTTCTTTGAGATAACTCTGCACTATTGCGAGCTGCAAATGTCACTTCCAGCTTAGCTGTGCAGAAGAAGAACAACAAGAAGAAGAAATATCACGAAATATGTCCGTTAGGCCCCTTCCCTTGAGATAAATCTGCAAATATCTCGGAAACGAAGCGAGCTATGGCAAAATGTTGAGAGACCTTTTTTGTAGAGAATTATGTTTCCTACAATTTACGTTGTATGATATTTTTTGATCAGAAGCGTAGTTTTCGAGATATATCGAGATATTTAAAAGTTCCGAAGCCGCACCAACATAATAGAGATACAGAAACACCGTGGCCCCTTTCTTTGAGATAACTCTGCACTATTGCGACCTGCAAATGCCACTTCCAGCTTAGCTGTGCAGAAGAAGAACAACAAGAAGAAGAAATATCTCGAAATATGTCCGTCAGGCCCCTTCCCTTGAGATAAATCTGCAAATATCTCGGAAACGAAGCGAGCTATGGCAAAATGTTAAGAGACCTTATTTGTAGAGAATTAAGTTTCCTACTTTTTATGTTCTATGATATTTTTTAATCAGATGCGTAGTTCTCGAGATATATCAAGATATTTAAAAGTTCCGAAGCCGCACCAACATAATAGAGATACAGAAACACCGTGGCCCCTTTCTTTGAGATAACTCTGCACTATTGCGAGCTGGAAATGCCACTTCCAGTTTAGCTGTGCAGAAGAAGAACAACAAGAAGAAGAAATATCTCGAAATATGTCCGTCAGGCCCCTTCCCTTGAGATAAATCTGCAAATATCTCGGAAACGAAGCGAGCTACGGCAAAATGTTAACAGACCTTTTTTGTAGAAAATTAGGTTTCCTACTTTTTATGTTCTATGATATTTTTTGATCAGAAGCGTAGTTTTCGAGATATATCGAGATATTTAAAAGTTCCGAAGCCGCACCAACATAATAGAGATACAGAAACACCGTGGCCCCTTTCTTTGGGATAACTCTGCACTATTGCGAGCTGGAATGCCACTTCCAGTTTAGCTGTGCAGAAGAAGAACACCAAGAAGAAAAAGTATCTCGAAATATGTCCGTCAGGACCCTTCCCTTGAGATAAATCTGCAAATATCTCGGAAACGAAGCGAGCTATGGCAAAACGTTAAGAAACCTTTTTTGTAGAGAATTATGTTTCCTACTATTTATGTTCTATGATATTTTTTGATCAGAAGCGTAGTTTTCGAGATATATCGAGATATTTAAAAGTTCCGAAGCTGCACCAACATAATTGAGATACAGAAACACCGTGGCCCCTTTCTTCGAGATAACTCTGCACTATTGCGACCTGCAAATGCCACTTCCAGCTTAGCTGTGCAGAAGAAGAACAACAAGAAGAAGAAATATCTCGAAATATGTCCGTCAGGCTCCTTCCCTTGAGTTGTATCTGCAAATATCTCGGAAACAATGCCGGCTATGGCAAAATGTTAAGAGACCTTTTTTGTAGGAAATTAAGTTTGCTACTATTTATGTTCTATGACATTTTTTGGTCAGATGCGTAGTTTTCGAGATATATCGAGATATTTAAAAGTTCCGAAGCCGCACCAACATAATAGAGATACAGAAACACCGCGGCCCCTTTCTTTGAGATAACTCTGCACTATTGCGAGCTGCAAATGTCACTTCCAGCTTAGCTGTGCAGAAGAAGAACAACAAGAAGAAGAAATATCACGAAATATGTCCGTTAGGCCCCTTCCCTTGAGATAAATCTGCAAATATCTAGGAAACGAAGCGAGCTATGGCAAAATGATAAGAGACCTTTTTTGTAGAGAATTAAGTTTCCTACTTTTTATGTTCTATGATATTTTTTGATCAGAAGCGTAGTTTTCGAGATATATCGAGATATTTAAAAGTTCCGAAGCCGCACCAACATAATAGAGATACAGAAACACCGTGGCCCCTATCTTTAAGATAACAGTGCACAATTGCGAGCTGCAAATGCCACTTCCAGCTTAGCTGTGCAGAAGAAGAACAACAAGAAGAAGAAATATCTCGAAACATGTCCGTCAGGCCCCTTCCCTTGAGATAAATCTGCAAATATCTCGGAAACGAAGCGAGCTATGGCAAAATGTTGAGAGACCTTTTTTGTAGAGAATTAAGTTTCCTACTTTTTATGTTGCATGATATTTTTTGATCAGATGCGTAGTTCTCGAGATATATCAAGATATTTAAAAGTTCCGAAGCTGCACCAACATAATAGAGGTACAGAAACACCGTGGCCTCTTCCTTTGCGACAGCTCTGCACTATTGCGAGCTGCAAATGCCACTTCCAGCTTAGCTGTGCAGAAGAAGAACAACAAGAAGAAGAAATATCTCGAAATATGTCCGTTAGGCCCCTTCCCTTGAGATAAATCTGCAAATATCTCGGAAACGAAGCGAGCTATGGCAAAATGTTGAGAGACCTTTTTTGTAGAGAATTAAGTTTCCTACTTTTTATGTTCCATGATATTTTTTGATCAGATGCGTAGTTCTCGAGATATATCAAGATGTTTAAAAGTTCCGAAGCTGCACCAACATAATAGAGGTACAGAAACACCGTGGCCTCTTCCTTTGAGATAACTCTGCACTATTGCGAGCTGCAAATGCCACTTCCAGCTTAGCTGTGCAGAAGAAGAACAACAAGAAGAAGAAATATCTCGAAATATGTCCGTCAGGCCCCTTCCCTTGAGATAAATCTGCATGTATCTCGGAAACGAAGCGAGCTATGGCAAAATGTTAAGAGACCTTTTCTGTAGAGAATTAAGTTTTCTACTTTTTATGTTCTATGATATTTTTTGATCAGATGCGTAGTTCTCGAGATATATCAAGATATTTAAAAGTTCCGAAGCTGCACCAACATAATAGAGGTACAGAAACACCGCGGCCTCTTTCTTTGAGATAACTCTGCACTATTGCGTGCTGCAAATGCCACTTCCAGCTTAGCTGTGCAGAAGAAGAACAAGAAGAAGAAGAAATATCTCGAAATATGTCCGTGAGGCCCCTTCCCTTGAGATAAATCTGCAAATATCTCGGAAACGAAGCGAGCAATGGCAAAATGTTAAGAGACCTTTTTTGTAGAGAATTAAGTTTCCTACTTTTTATGTTCTATGACATTTTTTGATCAGATGCGTAGTTCTCGAGATATATCAAGATATTTAAAAGTTCCGAAGCCGCACCAACATAATAGAGATACAGAAACACCGTGGCCCCATTCTTTGAGATAACTCTGCACTATTGCGAGCTGCAAATGCCACTTCGAGCTTAGCTGTGCAGTAGAAGAACAACAAGAAGAAGAAATATCTCGAAATATGTCCGTCAGACCCCTTCCCTTGAGGTAAATCTGCAAATATATCGGAAACGAAGCGAGCTATGGCAAAATGTTAAGAGACCTTTTTTGTAGAGAATTATGTTTCCTACAATTTACGTTCTATGATATTTTTTGATCAGAAGCGTAGTTTTCGAGATATATCGAGATATTTAAAAGTTCCGAAGCCGCACCAACATAATAGAGATACAGAAACACCGTGGCCCCTTTCTTTGAGATAACTCTGCACTATTGCGACCTGCAAATGCCACTTCCAGCTTAGCTGTGCAGAAGAAGAACAACAAGAAGAAGAAATATCTCGAAATATGTCCGTCAGGCCCCTTCCCTTGAGATAAATCTGCAAATATCTCGGAAACGAAGCGAGCTATGGCAAAATGTTAAGAGACCTTATTTGTAGAGAATTAAGTTTCCTACTTTTTATGTTCTATGATATTTTTTAATCAGATGCGTAGTTCTCGAGATATATCAAGATATTTAAAAGTTCCGAAGCCGCACCAACATAATAGAGATACAGAAACACCGTGGCCCCTTTCTTTGAGATAACTCTGCACTATTGCGAGCTGGAAATGCCACTTCCAGTTTAGCTGTGCAGAAGAAGAACAACAAGAAGAAGAAATATCTCGAAATATGTCCGTCAGGCCCCTTCCCTTGAGATAAATCTGCAAATATCTCGGAAACGAAGCGAGCTACGGCAAAATGTTAACAGACCTTTTTTGTAGAAAATTAGGTTTCCTACTTTTTATGTTCTATGATATTTTTTGATCAGAAGCGTAGTTTTCGAGATATATCGAGATATTTAAAAGTTCCGAAGCCGCACCAACATAATAGAGATACAGAAACACCGTGGCCCCTTTCTTTGGGATAACTCTGCACTATTGCGAGCTGGAATGCCACTTCCAGTTTAGCTGTGCAGAAGAAGAACAACAAGAAGAAAAAGTATCTCGAAATATGTCCGTCAGGACCCTTCCCTTGAGATAAATCTGCAAATATCTCGGAAACGAAGCGAGCTATGGCAAAACGTTAAGAAACCTTTTTTGTAGAGAATTATGTTTCCTACTATTTATGTTCTATGATATTTTTTGATCAGAAGCGTAGTTTTCGAGATATATCGAGATATTTAAAAGTTCCGAAGCTGCACCAACATAATTGAGATACAGAAACACCGTGGCCCCTTTCTTCGAGATAACTCTGCACTATTGCGACCTGCAAATGCCACTTCCAGCTTAGCTGTGCAGAAGAAGAACAACAAGAAGAAGAAATATCTCGAAATATGTCCGTCAGGCTCCTTCCCTTGAGTTGTATCTGCAAATATCTCGGAAACAATGCCGGCTATGGCAAAATGTTAAGAGACCTTTTTTGTAGGAAATTAAGTTTGCTACTATTTATGTTCTATGACATTTTTTGGTCAGATGCGTAGTTTTCGAGATATATCGAGATATTTAAAAGTTCCGAAGCCGCACCAACATAATAGAGATACAGAAACACCGCGGCCCCTTTCTTTGAGATAACTCTGCACTATTGCGAGCTGCAAATGTCACTTCCAGCTTAGCTGTGCAGAAGAAGAACAACAAGAAGAAGAAATATCACGAAATATGTCCGTTAGGCCCCTTCCCTTGAGATAAATCTGCAAATATCTAGGAAACGAAGCGAGCTATGGCAAAATGATAAGAGACCTTTTTTGTAGAGAATTAAGTTTCCTACTTTTTATGTTCTATGATATTTTTTGATCAGAAGCGTAGTTTTCGAGATATATCGAGATATTTAAAAGTTCCGAAGCCGCACCAACATAATAGAGATACAGAAACACCGTGGCCCCTATCTTTAAGATAACAGTGCACAATTGCGAGCTGCAAATGCCACTTCCAGCTTAGCTGTGCAGAAGAAGAACAACAAGAAGAAGAAATATCTCGAAACATGTCCGTCAGGCCCCTTCCCTTGAGATAAATCTGCAAATATCTCGGAAACGAAGCGAGCTATGGCAAAATGTTGAGAGACCTTTTTTGTAGAGAATTAAGTTTCCTACTTTTTATGTTGCATGATATTTTTTGATCAGATGCGTAGTTCTCGAGATATATCAAGATATTTAAAAGTTCCGAAGCTGCACCAACATAATAGAGGTACAGAAACACCGTGGCCTCTTCCTTTGCGACAGCTCTGCACTATTGCGAGCTGCAAATGCCACTTCCAGCTTAGCTGTGCAGAAGAAGAACAACAAGAAGAAGAAATATCTCGAAATATGTCCGTTAGGCCCCTTCCCTTGAGATAAATCTGCAAATATCTCGGAAACGAAGCGAGCTATGGCAAAATGTTGAGAGACCTTTTTTGTAGAGAATTAAGTTTCCTACTTTTTATGTTCCATGATATTTTTTGATCAGATGCGTAGTTCTCGAGATATATCAAGATGTTTAAAAGTTCCGAAGCTGCACCAACATAATAGAGGTACAGAAACACCGTGGCCTCTTCCTTTGAGATAACTCTGCACTATTGCGAGCTGCAAATGCCACTTCCAGCTTAGCTGTGCAGAAGAAGAACAACAAGAAGAAGAAATATCTCGAAATATGTCCGTCAGGCCCCTTCCCTTGAGATAAATCTGCATGTATCTCGGAAACGAAGCGAGCTATGGCAAAATGTTAAGAGACCTTTTCTGTAGAGAATTAAGTTTTCTACTTTTTATGTTCTATGATATTTTTTGATCAGATGCGTAGTTCTCGAGATATATCAAGATATTTAAAAGTTCCGAAGCTGCACCAACATAATAGAGGTACAGAAACACCGCGGCCTCTTTCTTTGAGATAACTCTGCACTATTGCGTGCTGCAAATGCCACTTCCAGCTTAGCTGTGCAGAAGAAGAACAAGAAGAAGAAGAAATATCTCGAAATATGTCCGTCAGGCCCCTTCCCTTGAGATAAATCTGCAAATATCTCGGAAACGAAGCGAGCAATGGCAAAATGTTAAGAGACCTTTTTTGTAGAGAATTAAGTTTCCTACTTTTTATGTTCTATGACATTTTTTGATCAGATGCGTAGTTCTCGAGATATATCAAGATATTTAAAAGTTCCGAAGCCGCACCAACATAATAGAGATACAGAAACACCGTGGCCCCATTCTTTGAGATAACTCTGCACTATTGCGAGCTGCAAATGCCACTTCGAGCTTAGCTGTGCAGTAGAAGAACAACAAGAAGAAGAAATATCTCGAAATATGTCCGTCAGACCCCTTCCCTTGAGGTAAATCTGCAAATATATCGGAAACGAAGCGAGCTATGGCAAAATGTTAAGAGACCTTTTTTGTAGAGAATTATGTTTCCTACAATTTACGTTCTATGATATTTTTTGATCAGAAGCGTAGTTTTCGAGATATATCGAGATATTTAAAAGTTCCGAAGCCGCACCAACATAATAGAGATACAGAAACACCGTGGCCCCTTTCTTTGAGATAACTCTGCACTATTGCGACCTGCAAATGCCACTTCCAGCTTAGCTGTGCAGAAGAAGAACAACAAGAAGAAGAAATATCTCGAAATATGTCCGTCAGGCCCCTTCCCTTGAGATAAATCTGCAAATATCTCGGAAACGAAGCGAGCTATGGCAAAATGTTAAGAGACCTTATTTGTAGAGAATTAAGTTTCCTACTTTTTATGTTCTATGATATTTTTTAATCAGATGCGTAGTTCTCGAGATATATCAAGATATTTAAAAGTTCCGAAGCCGCACCAACATAATAGAGATACAGAAACACCGTGGCCCCTTTCTTTGAGATAACTCTGCACTATTGCGAGCTGGAAATGCCACTTCCAGTTTAGCTGTGCAGAAGAAGAACAACAAGAAGAAGAAATATCTCGAAATATGTCCGTCAGGCCCCTTCCCTTGAGATAAATCTGCAAATATCTCGGAAACGAAGCGAGCTACGGCAAAATGTTAACAGACCTTTTTTGTAGAAAATTAGGTTTCCTACTTTTTATGTTCTATGATATTTTTTGATCAGAAGCGTAGTTTTCGAGATATATCGAGATATTTAAAAGTTCCGAAGCCGCACCAACATAATAGAGATACAGAAACACCGTGGCCCCTTTCTTTGGGATAACTCTGCACTATTGCGAGCTGGAATGCCACTTCCAGTTTAGCTGTGCAGAAGAAGAACAACAAGAAGAAAAAGTATCTCGAAATATGTCCGTCAGGACCCTTCCCTTGAGATAAATCTGCAAATATCTCGGAAACGAAGCGAGCTATGGCAAAACGTTAAGAAACCTTTTTTGTAGAGAATTATGTTTCCTACTATTTATGTTCTATGATATTTTTTGATCAGAAGCGTAGTTTTCGAGATATATCGAGATATTTAAAAGTTCCGAAGCTGCACCAACATAATTGAGATACAGAAACACCGTGGCCCCTTTCTTCGAGATAACTCTGCACTATTGCGACCTGCAAATGCCACTTCCAGCTTAGCTGTGCAGAAGAAGAACAACAAGAAGAAGAAATATCTCGAAATATGTCCGTCAGGCTCCTTCCCTTGAGTTGTATCTGCAAATATCTCGGAAACAATGCCGGCTATGGCAAAATGTTAAGAGACCTTTTTTGTAGGAAATTAAGTTTGCTACTATTTATGTTCTATGACATTTTTTGGTCAGATGCGTAGTTTTCGAGATATATCGAGATATTTAAAAGTTCCGAAGCCGCACCAACATAATAGAGATACAGAAACACCGCGGCCCCTTTCTTTGAGATAACTCTGCACTATTGCGAGCTGCAAATGTCACTTCCAGCTTAGCTGTGCAGAAGAAGAACAACAAGAAGAAGAAATATCACGAAATATGTCCGTTAGGCCCCTTCCCTTGAGATAAATCTGCAAATATCTAGGAAACGAAGCGAGCTATGGCAAAATGATAAGAGACCTTTTTTGTAGAGAATTAAGTTTCCTACTTTTTATGTTCTATGATATTTTTTGATCAGAAGCGTAGTTTTCGAGATATATCGAGATATTTAAAAGTTCCGAAGCCGCACCAACATAATAGAGATACAGAAACACCGTGGCCCCTATCTTTAAGATAACAGTGCACAATTGCGAGCTGCAAATGCCACTTCCAGCTTAGCTGTGCAGAAGAAGAACAACAAGAAGAAGAAATATCTCGAAACATGTCCGTCAGGCCCCTTCCCTTGAGATAAATCTGCAAATATCTCGGAAACGAAGCGAGCTATGGCAAAATGTTGAGAGACCTTTTTTGTAGAGAATTAAGTTTCCTACTTTTTATGTTGCATGATATTTTTTGATCAGATGCGTAGTTCTCGAGATATATCAAGATATTTAAAAGTTCCGAAGCTGCACCAACATAATAGAGGTACAGAAACACCGTGGCCTCTTCCTTTGCGACAGCTCTGCACTATTGCGAGCTGCAAATGCCACTTCCAGCTTAGCTGTGCAGAAGAAGAACAACAAGAAGAAGAAATATCTCGAAATATGTCCGTTAGGCCCCTTCCCTTGAGATAAATCTGCAAATATCTCGGAAACGAAGCGAGCTATGGCAAAATGTTGAGAGACCTTTTTTGTAGAGAATTAAGTTTCCTACTTTTTATGTTCCATGATATTTTTTGATCAGATGCGTAGTTCTCGAGATATATCAAGATGTTTAAAAGTTCCGAAGCTGCACCAACATAATAGAGGTACAGAAACACCGTGGCCTCTTCCTTTGAGATAACTCTGCACTATTGCGAGCTGCAAATGCCACTTCCAGCTTAGCTGTGCAGAAGAAGAACAACAAGAAGAAGAAATATCTCGAAATATGTCCGTCAGGCCCCTTCCCTTGAGATAAATCTGCATGTATCTCGGAAACGAAGCGAGCTATGGCAAAATGTTAAGAGACCTTTTCTGTAGAGAATTAAGTTTTCTACTTTTTATGTTCTATGATATTTTTTGATCAGATGCGTAGTTCTCGAGATATATCAAGATATTTAAAAGTTCCGAAGCTGCACCAACATAATAGAGGTACAGAAACACCGCGGCCTCTTTCTTTGAGATAACTCTGCACTATTGCGTGCTGCAAATGCCACTTCCAGCTTAGCTGTGCAGAAGAAGAACAAGAAGAAGAAGAAATATCTCGAAATATGTCCGTCAGGCCCCTTCCCTTGAGATAAATCTGCAAATATCTCGGAAACGAAGCGAGCAATGGCAAAATGTTAAGAGACCTTTTTTGTAGAGAATTAAGTTTCCTACTTTTTATGTTCTATGACATTTTTTGATCAGATGCGTAGTTCTCGAGATATATCAAGATATTTAAAAGTTCCGAAGCCGCACCAACATAATAGAGATACAGAAACACCGTGGCCCCATTCTTTGAGATAACTCTGCACTATTGCGAGCTGCAAATGCCACTTCGAGCTTAGCTGTGCAGTAGAAGAACAACAAGAAGAAGAAATATCTCGAAATATGTCCGTCAGACCCCTTCCCTTGAGGTAAATCTGCAAATATATCGGAAACGAAGCGAGCTATGGCAAAATGTTAAGAGACCTTTTTTGTAGAGAATTATGTTTCCTACAATTTACGTTCTATGATATTTTTTGATCAGAAGCGTAGTTTTCGAGATATATCGAGATATTTAAAATTTCCGAAGCCGCACCAACATAGTAGAGATACAGATACACCGTGGCCCCTTTGTTTGAGATAACTCTGCACTATTGCGAGCTGCAAATGCCACTTCGAGCTTAGCTGTGCAGTAGAAGAACAACAAGAAGAAGAAATATCTCGAAATATGTCCGTCAGACCCCTTCCCTTGAGGTAAATCTGCAAATATATCGGAAACGAAGCGAGCTATGGCAAAATGTTAAGAGACCTTTTTTGTAGAGAATTATGTTTCCTACAATTTACGTTCTATGATATTTTTTGATCAGAAGCGTAGTTTTCGAGATATATCGAGATATTTAAAATTTCCGAAGCCGCACCAACATAGTAGAGATACAGATACACCGTGGCCCCTTTGTTTGAGATAACTCTGCACTATTGCGAGCTGCAAATGCCACTTCCAGCTTAGCTGTGCAGAAGAAGAACAACAAGAAGAAGAAATATCACGAAATATGTCCGTTAGGCCCCTTCCCTTGAGATAAATCTGCAAATATCTAGGAAACGAAGCGAGCTATGGCAAAATGATAAGAGACCTTTTTTGTAGAGAATTAAGTTTCCTACTTTTTATGTTCTATGATATTTTTTGATCAGAAGCGTAGTTTTCGAGATATATCGAGATATTTAAAAGTTCCGAAGCCGCACCAACATAATAGAGATACAGAAACACCGTGGCCCCTATCTTTAAGATAACAGTGCACAATTGCGAGCTGCAAATGCCACTTCCAGCTTAGCTGTGCAGAAGAAGAACAACAAGAAGAAGAAATATCTCGAAACATGTCCGTCAGGCCCCTTCCCTTGAGATAAATCTGCAAATATCTCGGAAACGAAGCGAGCTATGGCAAAATGTTGAGAGACCTTTTTTGTAGAGAATTAAGTTTCCTACTTTTTATGTTGCATGATATTTTTTGATCAGATGCGTAGTTCTCGAGATATATCAAGATATTTAAAAGTTCCGAAGCTGCACCAACATAATAGAGGTACAGAAACACCGTGGCCTCTTCCTTTGCGACAGCTCTGCACTATTGCGAGCTGCAAATGCCACTTCCAGCTTAGCTGTGCAGAAGAAGAACAACAAGAAGAAGAAATATCTCGAAATATGTCCGTTAGGCCCCTTCCCTTGAGATAAATCTGCAAATATCTCGGAAACGAAGCGAGCTATGGCAAAATGTTGAGAGACCTTTTTTGTAGAGAATTAAGTTTCCTACTTTTTATGTTCCATGATATTTTTTGATCAGATGCGTAGTTCTCGAGATATATCAAGATGTTTAAAAGTTCCGAAGCTGCACCAACATAATAGAGGTACAGAAACACCGTGGCCTCTTCCTTTGAGATAACTCTGCACTATTGCGAGCTGCAAATGCCACTTCCAGCTTAGCTGTGCAGAAGAAGAACAACAAGAAGAAGAAATATCTCGAAATATGTCCGTCAGGCCCCTTCCCTTGAGATAAATCTGCATGTATCTCGGAAACGAAGCGAGCTATGGCAAAATGTTAAGAGACCTTTTCTGTAGAGAATTAAGTTTTCTACTTTTTATGTTCTATGATATTTTTTGATCAGATGCGTAGTTCTCGAGATATATCAAGATATTTAAAAGTTCCGAAGCTGCACCAACATAATAGAGATACAGAAACACCGCGGCCCCTTTCTTTGAGATAACTCTGCACTATTGCGAGCTGCAAATGTCACTTCCAGCTTAGCTGTGCAGAAGAAGAACAACAAGAAGAAGAAATATCTCGAAATATGTCCGTCAGGACCCTTCCCTTGAGATAAATCTGCAAATATCTCGGAAACGAAGCGAGCTATGGCAAAACGTTAAGAAACCTTTTTTGTAGAGAATTATGTTTCCTACAATTTATGTTCTATGATATTTTTTGATCAGAAGCGTAGTTTTCGAGATATATCGAGATATTTAAAAGTTCCGAAGCTGCACCAACATAATAGAGATACAGAAACACCGTGGCCCCTTTCTTTGAGATAACTCTGCACTATTGCGAGCTGCGAATGCCACTTCCAGCTTAGCTGTGAAGAAGAAGAACAACAAGAAGAAGAAATGTCTCGAAATATGTCCGTTAGGCCCCTTCCCTTGAGATAAATCTGCAAATATCTCGGAAACGAAGCGAGCTATGGCAAAATGTTAGAAGACCTTTTTTGTAGAGAATTAAGTTTCCTACTTTTTATGTTGTATGATATTTTTTGATCAGATGCGTAATTGTCGAGATATATCAAGATATTTAAAAGTTCCGAAGCCGCACCAACATAATAGAGATACAGAAACACCGCGGCCCCTTTCTTTGAGATAACTCTGCACTATTGCGAGCTGCAAATGTCACTTCCAGCTTAGCTGTGCAGAAGAAGAACAACAAGAAGAAGAAATATCACGAAATATGTCCGTTAGGCCCCTTCCCTTGAGATAAATCTGCAAATATCTCGGAAACGAAGCGAGCTATGGCAAAATGTTGAGAGACCTTTTTTGTAGAGAATTATGTTTCCTACAATTTACGTTGTATGATATTTTTTGATCAGAAGCGTAGTTTTCGAGATATATCGAGATATTTAAAAGTTCCGAAGCCGCACCAACATAATAGAGATACAGAAACACCGTGGCCCCTTTCTTTGAGATAACTCTGCACTATTGCGACCTGCAAATGCCACTCCCAGCTTAGCTGTGCAGAAGAAGAACAACAAGAAGAAGAAATATCTCGAAATATGTCCGTCAGGCCCCTTCCCTTGAGATAAATCTGCAAATATCTCGGAAACGAAGCGAGCTATGGCAAAATGTTAAGAGACCTTATTTGTAGAGAATTAAGTTTCCTACTTTTTATGTTCTATGATATTTTTTAATCAGATGCGTAGTTCTCGAGATATATCAAGATATTTAAAAGTTCCGAAGCCGCACCAACATAATAGAGATACAGAAACACCGTGGCCCCTTTCTTTGAGATAACTCTGCACTATTGCGAGCTGGAAATGCCACTTCCAGTTTAGCTGTGCAGAAGAAGAACAACAAGAAGAAGAAATATCTCGAAATATGTCCGTCAGGCCCCTTCCCTTGAGATAAATCTGCAAATATCTCGGAAACGAAGCGAGCTACGGCAAAATGTTAACAGACCTTTTTTGTAGAAAATTAGGTTTCCTACTTTTTATGTTCTATGATATTTTTTGATCAGAAGCGTAGTTTTCGAGATATATCGAGATATTTAAAAGTTCCGAAGCCGCACCAACATAATAGAGATACAGAAACACCGTGGCCCCTTTCTTTGGGATAACTCTGCACTATTGCGAGCTGGAAATGCCACTTCCAGTTTAGCTGTGCAGAAGAAGAACAACAAGAAGAAAAAGTATCTCGAAATATGTCCGTCAGGACCCTTCCCTTGAGATAAATCTGCAAATATCTCGGAAACGAAGCGAGCTATGGCAAAACGTTAAGAAACCTTTTTTGTAGAGAATTATGTTTCCTACAATTTATGTTCTATGATATTTTTTGATCAGAAGCGTAGTTTTCGAGATATATCGAGATATTTAAAAGTTCCGAAGCTGCACCAACATAATTGAGATACAGAAACACCGTGGCCCCTTTCTTCGAGATAACTCTGCACTATTGCGACCTGCAAATGCCACTTCCAGCTTAGCTGTGCAGAAGAAGAACAACAAGAAGAAGAAATATCTCGAAATATGTCCGTCAGGCTCCTTCCCTTGAGTTGTATCTGCAAATATCTCGGAAACAATGCCGGCTATGGCAAAATGTTAAGAGACCTTTTTTGTAGGAAATTAAGTTTGCTACTATTTATGTTCTATGATATTTTTTGGTCAGATGCGTAGTTTTCGAGATATATCGAGATATTTAAAAGTTCCGAAGCCGCACCAACATAATAGAGATACAGAAACACCGTGGCCCCTATCTTTAAGATAACTCTGCACAATTGCGAGCTGCAAATGCCACTTCCAGCTTAGCTGTGCAGAAGAAGAACAACAAGAAGAAGAAATATCTCGAAACATGTCCGTCAGGCCCCTTCCCTTGAGATAAATCTGCAAATATCTCGGAAACGAAGCGAGCTATGGCAAAATGTTGAGAGACCTTTTTTGTAGAGAATTAAGTTTCCTACTTTTTATGTTGCATGATATTTTTTGATCAGATGCGTAGTTCTCGAGATATATCAAGATATTTAAAAGTTCCGAAGCTGCACCAACATAATAGAGGTACAGAAACACCGTGGCCTCTTCCTTTGCGACAGCTCTGCACTATTGCGAGCTGCAAATGCCACTTCCAGCTTAGCTGTGCAGAAGAAGAACAACAAGAAGAAGAAATATCTCGAAATATGTCCGTCAGGCCCCTTCCCTTGAGATAAATCTGCAAATATCTCGGAAACGAAGCGAGCTATGGCAAAATGTTAAGAGACCTTATTTGTAGAGAATTAAGTTTCCTACTTTTTATGTTCTATGATATTTTTTAATCAGATGCGTAGTTCTCGAGATATATCAAGATATTTAAAAGTTCCGAAGCCGCACCAACATAATAGAGATACAGAAACACCGCGGCCCCTTTCTTTGAGATAACTCTGCACTATTGCGAGCTGCAAATGTCACTTCCAGCTTAGCTGTGCAGAAGAAGAACAACAAGAAGAAGAAATATCTCGAAATATGTCCGTCAGGCCCCTTCCCTTGAGATATATCTGCAAATATCTCGGAAACGAAGCGAGGTATGGCAAAATGTTAAGAGACCTTATTTGTAGAGAATTAAGTTTCCTACTTTTTATGTTCCACGATATTTTTTGAACAGATGCGTAGTTCTCGAGATATATCAAGATATTTAAAAGTTCCGAAGCTGCACCAACATAATAGAGATACAGAAACACCGTGGCCCCTTTCTTTGAGATAACTCTGCACTATTGCGAGCTGCAAATGCCACTTCCAGCTTAGCTGTGCAAAAGAAGGACAACAAGACGAAGAAATATCTCGAAATATGTCCGTCAGGCCCCTTCCCTTGAGATAAATCTGCAAATATCTCGGAAACGAAGCGAGCAATGGCAAAATCTTAAGAGACCTTTTTTGTAGAGAATTAAGTTTCCTACTTTTTATGTTCTATGACATTTTTTGATCAGATGCGTAGTTCTCGAGATATATCAAGATATTTAAAAGTTCCGAAGCCGCACCAACATAATAGAGATACAGAAACACCGTGGCCCCCTTCTTTGAGATAACTCTGCACTATTGCGCGCTGCGAATGCCACTTCCAGCTTAGCTGTGCAGAAGAAGAACAACAAGAAGAAGAAATATCTCGAAATATGTCCGTCAGGCCCCTTCCCTTGAGATAAATCTGCAAATATCTCGGAAACGAAATGAGCTATGGCAAAATGTTAAGAGACCTTTTTTGTAGAGAATTAAGTTTTCTACTTTTTATGTTCCACGATATTTTTTGAACAGATGCGTAGTTCTCGAGATATATCAAGATATTTAAAAGTTCCGAAGCTGCACCAACATAATAGAGATACAGAAACACCGTGGCCCCTTTCTTTGAGATAACTCTGCACTATTGCGAGCTGCAAATGCCACTTCCAGCTTAGCTGTGCAAAAGAAGGACAACAAGACGAAGAAATATCTCGAAACTCGTCCGTCAGGCCCCTTCCCTTGAGATAAATGCGCAAATATCTCGGAAACGAAGCGAGCTATGGCAAAATGATAAGAGACCTTTTTTGTAGAGAATTAAGTTTCCTACTTTTTATGTAGTATGATATTTTTTGATCAGAAGCGTAGTTTTCGAGATATATCGAGATATTTAAAAGTTCCGAAGCCGCACCAACATAATAGAGATACAGAAACACCGTGGCCCCTTTCTTTGGGATAACTCTGCACTATTGCGAGCTGGAAATGCCACTTCCAGTTTAGCTGTGCAGAAGAAGAACAACAAGAAGAAGAAATATCTCGAAATATGTCCGTCAGGACCCTTCCCTTGAGATAAACCTGCAAATATCTCGGAAACGAAGCGAGCTATGGCAAAATGTTGAGAGACCTTTTTTGTAGAGAATTATGTTTCCTACAATTTACGTTGTATGATATTTTTTGATCAGAAGCGTAGTTTTCGAGATATATCGAGATATTTAAAAGTTCCGAAGCCGCACCAACATAATAGAGATACAGAAACACCGTGGCCCCTTTCTTTGAGATAACTCTGCACTATTGCGACCTGCAAATGCCACTTCCAGCTTAGCTGTGCAGAAGAAGAACAACAAGAAGAAGAAATATCTCGAAATATGTCCGTCAGGCCCCTTCCCTTGAGATAAATCTGCAAATATCTCGGAAACGAAGCGAGCTATGGCAAAATGTTAAGAGACCTTATTTGTAGAGAATTAAGTTTCCTACTTTTTATGTTCTATGATATTTTTTAATCAGATGCGTAGTTCTCGAGATATATCATGATATTTAAAAGTTCCGAAGCCGCACCAACATAATAGAGATACAGAAACACCGCGGCCCCTTTCTTTGAGATAACTTTGCACTATTGCGAGCTGCATATGCCACTTCCAGCTTAGCTGTGCAGAAGAAGAACAACAAGAAGAAGAAATATCTCGAAATATGTCCGTCAGGCCCCTTCCCTTGAGATATATCTGCAAATATCTCGGAAACGAAGCGAGGTATGGCAAAATGTTGAGAGACCTTATTTGTAGAGAATTAAGTTTCCTACTTTTCATGTTCTATGATATTTTTTAATCAGATGCGTAGTTCTCGAGATATATCAAGATATTTAAAAGTTCCGAAGCCGCACCAACATAATAGAGATACAGAAACACCGCGGCCCCTTTCTTTGAGATAACTCTGCACTATTGCGAGCTGCAAATGTCACTTCCAGCTTAGCTGTGCAGAAGAAGAACAACAAGAAGAAGAAATATCTCGAAATATGTCCGTCAGGACCCTTCCCTTGAGATAAATCTGCAAATATCTCGGAAACGAAGCGAGCTATGGCAAAACGTTAAGAAACCTTTTTTGTAGAGAATTATGTTTCCTACAATTTATGTTCTATGATATTTTTTGATCAGAAGCGTAGTTTTCGAGATATATCGAGATATTTAAAAGTTCCGAAGCTGCACCAACATAATAGAGATACAGAAACACCGTGGCCCCTTTCTTTGAGATAACTCTGCACTATTGCGAGCTGCGAATGCCACTTCCAGCTTAGCTGTGAAGAAGAAGAACAACAAGAAGAAGAAATGTCTCGAAATATGTCCGTTAGGCCCCTTCCCTTGAGATAAATCTGCAAATATCTCGGAAACGAAGCGAGCTATGGCAAAATGTTAGAAGACCTTTTTTGTAGAGAATTAAGTTTCCTACTTTTTATGTTGTATGATATTTTTTGATCAGATGCGTAATTGTCGAGATATATCAAGATATTTAAAAGTTCCGAAGCCGCACCAACATAATAGAGATACAGAAACACCGCGGCCCCTTTCTTTGAGATAACTCTGCACTATTGCGAGCTGCAAATGTCACTTCCAGCTTAGCTGTGCAGAAGAAGAACAACAAGAAGAAGAAATATCACGAAATATGTCCGTTAGGCCCCTTCCCTTGAGATAAATCTGCAAATATCTCGGAAACGAAGCGAGCTATGGCAAAATGTTGAGAGACCTTTTTTGTAGAGAATTATGTTTCCTACAATTTACGTTGTATGATATTTTTTGATCAGAAGCGTAGTTTTCGAGATATATCGAGATATTTAAAAGTTCCGAAGCCGCACCAACATAATAGAGATACAGAAACACCGTGGCCCCTTTCTTTGAGATAACTCTGCACTATTGCGACCTGCAAATGCCACTCCCAGCTTAGCTGTGCAGAAGAAGAACAACAAGAAGAAGAAATATCTCGAAATATGTCCGTCAGGCCCCTTCCCTTGAGATAAATCTGCAAATATCTCGGAAACGAAGCGAGCTATGGCAAAATGTTAAGAGACCTTATTTGTAGAGAATTAAGTTTCCTACTTTTTATGTTCTATGATATTTTTTAATCAGATGCGTAGTTCTCGAGATATATCAAGATATTTAAAAGTTCCGAAGCCGCACCAACATAATAGAGATACAGAAACACCGTGGCCCCTTTCTTTGAGATAACTCTGCACTATTGCGAGCTGGAAATGCCACTTCCAGTTTAGCTGTGCAGAAGAAGAACAACAAGAAGAAGAAATATCTCGAAATATGTCCGTCAGGCCCCTTCCCTTGAGATAAATCTGCAAATATCTCGGAAACGAAGCGAGCTACGGCAAAATGTTAACAGACCTTTTTTGTAGAAAATTAGGTTTCCTACTTTTTATGTTCTATGATATTTTTTGATCAGAAGCGTAGTTTTCGAGATATATCGAGATATTTAAAAGTTCCGAAGCCGCACCAACATAATAGAGATACAGAAACACCGTGGCCCCTTTCTTTGGGATAACTCTGCACTATTGCGAGCTGGAAATGCCACTTCCAGTTTAGCTGTGCAGAAGAAGAACAACAAGAAGAAAAAGTATCTCGAAATATGTCCGTCAGGACCCTTCCCTTGAGATAAATCTGCAAATATCTCGGAAACGAAGCGAGCTATGGCAAAACGTTAAGAAACCTTTTTTGTAGAGAATTATGTTTCCTACAATTTATGTTCTATGATATTTTTTGATCAGAAGCGTAGTTTTCGAGATATATCGAGATATTTAAAAGTTCCGAAGCTGCACCAACATAATTGAGATACAGAAACACCGTGGCCCCTTTCTTCGAGATAACTCTGCACTATTGCGACCTGCAAATGCCACTTCCAGCTTAGCTGTGCAGAAGAAGAACAACAAGAAGAAGAAATATCTCGAAATATGTCCGTCAGGCTCCTTCCCTTGAGTTGTATCTGCAAATATCTCGGAAACAATGCCGGCTATGGCAAAATGTTAAGAGACCTTTTTTGTAGGAAATTAAGTTTGCTACTATTTATGTTCTATGATATTTTTTGGTCAGATGCGTAGTTTTCGAGATATATCGAGATATTTAAAAGTTCCGAAGCCGCACCAACATAATAGAGATACAGAAACACCGTGGCCCCTATCTTTAAGATAACTCTGCACAATTGCGAGCTGCAAATGCCACTTCCAGCTTAGCTGTGCAGAAGAAGAACAACAAGAAGAAGAAATATCTCGAAACATGTCCGTCAGGCCCCTTCCCTTGAGATAAATCTGCAAATATCTCGGAAACGAAGCGAGCTATGGCAAAATGTTGAGAGACCTTTTTTGTAGAGAATTAAGTTTCCTACTTTTTATGTTGCATGATATTTTTTGATCAGATGCGTAGTTCTCGAGATATATCAAGATATTTAAAAGTTCCGAAGCTGCACCAACATAATAGAGGTACAGAAACACCGTGGCCTCTTCCTTTGCGACAGCTCTGCACTATTGCGAGCTGCAAATGCCACTTCCAGCTTAGCTGTGCAGAAGAAGAACAACAAGAAGAAGAAATATCTCGAAATATGTCCGTTAGGCCCCTTCCCTTGAGATAAATCTGCAAATATCTCGGAAACGAAGCGAGCTATGGCAAAATGTTGAGAGACCTTTTTTGTAGAGAATTAAGTTTCCTACTTTTTATGTTCCATGATATTTTTTGATCAGATGCGTAGTTCTCGAGATATATCAAGATGTTTAAAAGTTCCGAAGCTGCACCAACATAATAGAGGTACAGAAACACCGTGGCCCCCTTCTTTGAGATAACTCTGCACTATTGCGCGCTGCGAATGCCACTTCCAGCTTAGCTGTGCAGAAGAAGAACAACAAGAAGAAGAAATATCTCGAAATATGTCCGTCAGGCCCCTTCCCTTGAGATAAATCTGCAAATATCTCGGAAACGAAATGAGCTATGGCAAAATGTTAAGAGACCTTTTTTGTAGAGAATTAAGTTTTCTACTTTTTATGTTCCATGATATTTTTTGAACAGATGCGTAGTTCTCGAGATATATCAAGATATTTAAAAGTTCCGAAGCTGCACCAACATAATAGAGATACAGAAACACCGTGGCCCCTTTCTTTGAGATAACTCTGCACTATTGCGAGCTGCAAATGCCACTTCCAGCTTAGCTGTGCAAAAGAAGGACAACAAGACGAAGAAATATCTCGAAATATGTCCGTCAGACCCCTTCCCTTGAGGTAAATCTGCAAATATATCGGAAACGAAGCGAGCTATGGCAAAATGTTAAGAGACCTTTTTTGTAGAGAATTATGTTTCCTACAATTTACGTTCTATGATATTTTTTGATCAGAAGCGTAGTTTTCGAGATATATCAAGATATTTAAAAGTTCCGAAGCCGCACCAACATAATAGAGATACAGAAACACCGTGGCCCCTTTCTTTGAGATAACTCTGCACTAGTGCGAGCCGCAAATGCCACTTCCAGCTTAGCTGTGCAGAAGAAGAACAACAAGAAGAAGAAATATCTCGAAATATGTCCGTCAGGCCCCTTCCCTTGAGATAAATCTGCAAATATCTCGGAAACCAAGCGAGCTATGGCAAAATGTTAAGAGACCTTTTTTGTAGAGAATTAAGTTTCCCACTTTTTATGTTCTATGATATTTTTTGATCAGATGCGTAGTTCTCGAGATATATCAAGATATTTAAAAGTTCCGAAGCCGCACCAACATAATAGAGATACAGAAACACCGTGTCCCCTTTCTTTGCGATAACTCTGCACTATTGCGAGCTGCAAATGCCACTTCCAGCTTAGCTGTGCCGAAGAAGAACAACAAGAAGAAGAAATATCTCGAAATATGTCCGTCAGGCCCCTTCCCTTGAGATAAATCTGCAAATATCTCGGAAACGAAGCGAGCTATGGCAAAATATTAAGAGACCTTTTTTATAGAGAATTAAGTTTCCTACTTTTTATGTTCTATGATATTTTTTGATCAGATGCGTAGATCTCGAGATATATCAAGATATTTAAAAGTTCCGAAGCCGCACCAACATAATAGAGATACAGAAACACCGTGGCCCCTTTCTTTGAGATAACTCTGCACTATTGCGAGCTGCAAATGCCACTTCCAGCTTAGCTGTGCAGAAGAAGAACCTCAAGAAGAAGAAATATCTCGAAATATGTCCGTCAGGCCACTTCCCTTGAGATAAATCTGCAAATATCTCGGAAACGAAGCGAGCTATGGCAAAATGTAAAGAGACCTTTTTTGTAGAGAATTATGTTTCCTACAATTCACGTTCTATGATATTTTTCGATCAGAAGCGTAGTTTTCGAGATATATCGGGATATTTAAAAGATCCGAAGCCACACCAACATAATAGAGATACAGAAACACCGTGGCCCCTTTCTTTGAGATAACTCTGCACTATTGCGCGCTGCAAATGCCACTTCCAGCTTAGCTGTGCAGAAGAAGAAGAACAAGAAGAAGAAATATCTCGAAATATGTCCGTCAGGCCCCTTCCCTTGAGATAAATCTGCAAATATCTCGGAAACGAAGCGAGCTATGGCAAAATGTTAAGAGACCTTCTTTGTAGAGGATTAGGTTTCCTACTTTTTATGTTCTATGATATTTTTTGATCAGATGCGTAGTTCTCGAGATATATCCAGATGTTTAAAAGCTCCGAAGCGGCACCAACATAATAGAGATACAGAAACACCGTGGCCCCTTTCTTCGAGATAACTCTGCACTATTGCGAGCTGCAAATGCCACTTCCAGCTTAGCTGTGCAGAAGAAGAACAACAAGAAGAAGAAATATCTCGAAATATGTCCGTCAGGCCCCTTCCCTTGAGATAAATCTGCAAATATCTCGGAAACGAAGCGAGCTATGGCAAAATGTTGAGAGATCTTCTTTGTAGAGAATTAAGTTTCCTACTTTTTATGTTCTATGATATTTTTTGATCAGATGCGTAGTTCTCGAGATATATCCAGATATTTAAAAGTTCCGATGCGGCACCAACATAATAGAGATACAGAAACACCGTGGCCCCTTTCTTTGAGATAACTCTGCACTATTGCGAGCTGCAAATGCCACTTTCAGCTTAGCTGTGCAGAAGAAGGACAACAAGAAGAAGAAATATCTCGAAATATGTCCGTCAGTCCCCTTCCCTTGAGATAAATCTGCAAATATCTCGGAATCGAAGCGAGCTATGGCAAAATGTTAAGAGACCTTTTTTGTAGAGAATTATGTTTCCTACAATTTACGTTCTATGATATTTTTTGATCAGAAGCGTAGTTTTCGAGATATATCGAGATATTTAAAAGATCCGAAGCCGCACCAACATAATAGAGATACAGAAACACCGTGGCCCCTTTCTTTGAGATAGCTCTGCACTATTGCGACCTACAAATGCCACTTCCAGCTTAGCTGTGCAGAAGAAGAAGAACAAGAAGAAGAAATATCTCGAAATATGTCCGTCAGGCCCCTTCCCTTGAGATAAATCTGCAAATATCTCGGAAACGAAGCGAGCTATGGCAAAATGTTGAGGGACCTTTTTTGTAGAGAATTAAGTTTCCTACTTTTTATGTTCTATGATATTTTTTAATCAGATGCGTAGTTCTCGAGATATATCAAGATATTTAAAAGTTCCGAAGCCGCACCAACATAATGGAGATACAGAAACACCGTGGCCCCTTTCTTTGAGATAACTCTGCACTATGGCGAGCTGCAAATGCCACTTCCAGCTTAGCTGTGCAGAAGAAGAACAACAAGAAGAAGAAATATCTCGAAATATGTCCGGCAGGCCCCTTCCCTTGAGATAAATCTGCAAATATCTCGGAAACGAAGCGAGCTATGGCAAAATGTTAAGAGACCTTCTTTGGAGAGAATTAAGTTTCCTACTTTTTATGTTCTATAATATTTTTTGATCAGATGCGTAGTTCTCGAGATATATCCAGATATTTAAAAGTTCCGAAGCGGCACCAACATAATAGAGATACAGAAACACCGTGGCCCCTTTCTTTGAGGTAACTCTGCTCTATTGCGAGCTGCAAATGTCACTTCCAGCTTAGCTGTGCAGAAGAAGAACAACAAGGAGAAGAAATATCTCGAAATATGTCCGTCAGGCCCCTTCACTTGAGATAAATCTGCAAATATCTCGGAAACCAAGCGAGCTATGGCAAAATGTTAACAGACCTTTTTTGTAGAGAATTAAGTTTCCTACTTTTTATGTTCTATGATATTTTTTGATCAGATGCGTAGTTCTCGAGATATATCAAGATATTTAAAAGTTCCGAAGCCGCACCAACATAATAGAGATACAGAAACACCGTGTCCCCTTTCTTTGCGATAACTCTGCACTACTGCGAGCTGCAAATGCCACTTCCAGCTTAGCTGTGCAGAAGAAGAACAACAAGAAGAAGAAATATCTCGAAATATGTCCGTCAGGCCCCTTCCCTTGAGATAAATCTGCAAATATCTCGGAAACGAAGCGAGCTATGGCAAAATATTAAGAGACCTTTTTTATAGAGAATTAAGTTTCCTATTTTTTATGTTCTATGATATTTTTTGATCAGATGCGTAGATCTCGAGATATATCAAGATATTTAAAAGTTCCGAAGCCGCACCAACATAATAGAGATACAGAAACACCGTGGCCCCTTTCTTTGAGATAACTCTGCACTATTGCGAGCTGGAAATGCCACTTCCAGTTTAGCTGTGCAGAAGAAGAACAACAAGAAGAAGAAATATCTCGAAATATGTCCGTTAGGCCCCTTCCCTTGAGATAAATCTGCAAATATCTCGGAAACGAAGCGAGCTATGGCAAAATGTTAGGAGACCTTTTTTGTAGAGAATTAAGTTTCCTACTTTTTATGTTCTATGATATTTTTTGATCAGATGCGTAGTTCTCGAGATATATCAAGATATTTAAAAGTTCCGAAGCCGCACCAACATAATAGAGATACAGAAACACCGTGGCCCCTTTCTTTGAGATAACTCTGCACTATTGCGAGCTGCAAATGCCACTTCCGGCTTAGCTGTGCAGAAGAAGAACCTCAAGAAGAAGAAATATCTCGAAATATGTCCGTCAGGCCACTTCCCTTGAGATAAATCTGCAAATATCTCGGAAACGAAGCGAGCTATGGCAAAATGTAAAGAGACCTTTTTTGTAGAGAATTATGTTTCCTACAATTCACGTTCTATGATATTTTTCGATCAGAAGCGTAGTTTTCGAGATATATCGGGATATTTAAAAGATCCGAAGCCACACCAACATAATAGAGATACAGAAACACCGTGGCCCCTTTCTTTGAGATAACTCTGCACTATTGCGCGCTGCAAATGCCACTTCCAGCTTAGCTGTGCAGAAGAAGAAGAACAAGAAGAAGAAATATCTCGAAATATGTCCGTCAGGCCCCTTCCCTTGAGATAAATCTGCAAATATCTCGGAAACGAAGCGAGCTATGGCAAAATGTTAAGAGACCTTCTTTGTAGAGAATTAGGTTTCCTACTTTTTATGTTCTATGATATTTTTTGATCAGATGCGTAGTTCTCGAGATATATCCAGATGTTTAAAAGCTCCGAAGCGGCACCAACATAATAGAGATACAGAAACACCGTGGCCCCTTTCCTCGAGATAACTCTGCACTATTGCGAGCTGCAAATGCCACTTCCAGCTTAGCTGTGCAGAAGAAGAACAACAAGAAGAAGAAATATCTCGAAATATGTCCGTCAGGCCCCGTCCCTTGAGATAAATCTGCAAATATCTCGGAAACCAAGCGAGCTATGGCAAAATGTTAAGAGACCTTTTTTGTAGAGAATTAAGTTTCCCACTTTTTATGTTCTATGATATTTTTTGATCAGATGCGTAGTTCTCGAGATATATCAAGATATTTAAAAGTTCCGAAGCCGCACCAACATAATAGAGATACAGAAACACTGTGGCCCCTTTCTTTGAGATAACTCTGCACTACTGCGAGCTGCAAATGCCACTTCCAGCTTAGCTGTGCAGAAGAAGAACAACAAGAAGAAGAAATATCTCGAAATATGTCCGTCAGGCCCCTTCCCTTGAGATAAATCTGCAAATATCTCGGAAACGAAGCGAGCTATGGCAAAATGTTGAGAGACCTTCTTTGTAGAGAAATAAGTTTCCTACTTTTTATGTTCTATGATATTTTTTGATCAGATGCGTAGTTCTCGAGATATATCCAGATATTTAAAAGTTCCGAAGCGGCACCAACATAATAGAGATACAGAAACACCGTGGCCCCTTTCTTTGAGATAACTCTGCACTATTGCGAGCTGCAAATGCCACTTCCAGCTTAGCTGTGCAGAAGAAGGAATATCTCGAAATATGTCCGTCAGACCCCTTCCCTTGAGATAAATCTGCAAATATCTCGGAAACGAAGAGAGCTATGGCAAAATGTTAAGAGACCTGTTTTGTAGAGAATTATGTTTCCTACAATTTACGTTCTATGATATTTTTTGATCAGATGCGTAGTTCTCGAGATATATCAAGATATTTAAAAGTTCCGAAGCCGCACCAACATAATAGAGATACAGAAACACCGTGGCCCCTTTCTTCGAGATAACTCTGCACTATTGCGAGCTGCAAATGCCACTTCCAGCTTAGCTGTGCAGAAGAAGAAGAACAAGAAGAAGAAATATCTCGAAATATGTCCGTCAGGCCCCTTCCCTTGAGATAAATCTGCAAATATCTCGGAAACGAAGCGAGCTATGGCAAAATGTTGAGGGACCTTTTTTGTAGAGAATTATGTTTCCTACACTTTACCTTCTATGATATTCTTTGATCAGAAGTGTAGTTTTCGAGATATATCGAGATATTTAAAAGATCCGAAGCCGCACCAACATAATAGAGATACAGAAACACCGTGGCCCCTTTCTTTGAGATATCTCTGCACTATTGCAACCTGCAAATGCCGCTTCCAGCTTAGCTGTGCAGAAGAAGAACAACAAGAAGAAGAAATATCTCGAAATATGTCCGTCAGGCCCCTTCCCTCGAGATAAATCTGTAAATATCTCGGAAACGAAGCGAGCTATGGCAAAATGTTAACAGACCTTTTTTGTAGAAAATTAGGTTTCCTACTTTTTATGTTCTATGATATTTTTTGATCAGATGCGTAGTTCTCGAGATATATCAAGATATTTAAAAGTTCCGAAGCCGCACCAACACAATAGAGATACAGAAACACCGTGGCCCCTTTCTTTGAGGAAACTCTGCACTATTGCGAGCTGCAAATGCCACTTCCAGCTTAGCTGTGCAGAAGAAGAACAACAAGAAGAAGAAATATCTCGAAATATGTCCGTCAGGCCCCTTCCCTTGAGATAAATCTGCAAATATCTCGGAAACGAAGCGAGATATGGCAAAATGTTGAGAGACCTTCTTTGTAGAGAATTAAGTTTCCTACTTTTTATGTTCTATAATATTTTTCGATCAGATGCGCAGTTCTCGAGATATATCAAGATATATAAAGTTCCGAAGCGGCACCAACATAATAGAGATACAGAAACACCGTGGCCCCTTTCTTTGAGGTAACTCTGCACTATTGCGAGCTGGAAATGCCACTTCCAGTTTAGCTGTGCAGAAGAAGAACAACAAGAAGATGAAATATCTCCAAATATGTCCGTCAGGACCCTTCCCTTGAGATAAATCTGCAAATATCTCGGAAACGAAGCGAGCTATGGCAAAACGTTAAGAGACCTTTTTTGTAGAGAATTATGTTTCCTACAATTTACGTTCTATGATATTTTTTGATCAGAAGCGTAGTTTTCGAGATATATCGAGATATTTAAAAGATCCGAAGCCGCACCAACATAATAGAGATACAGAAACACCGTGGCCCCTTTCTTTGAGATAACTCTGCACTATTGCGAGATGCAAATGCCACTTCCAGCTTAGCTGTGCAGAAGAAGAACAACAAGAAGAAGAAATATCTCGAAATATGTCCGTCAGGCCCCTTCCCTTGAGATAAATCTGCAAATATCTCGGAAACGAAGCGAGCTATGGCAAAATGTTAAGAGCCCTTATTTGTAGAGAATTAAGTTTCCTACTTTTTATGTTCTATGATATTTTTTGATCAGATGCGTAGTTCTCGAGATATATCAAGATATTTAAAAGTTCCGAAGCTGCACCAACATAATAGAGGTACAGAAACACCGTGGCCCCTTTCTTTTAGATAACTCTGCACTATTGCGAGCTGCAAATGCCACTTCCAGCTTAGCTGTGCAGAAGAAGAACAACAAGAAGAAGAAATATTTCGAAATATGTCCGTCAGGCCCCTTCCCTTGAGATAAATCTGCAAATATCTCGGAAACGAAGCGAGCTACGGCAAAATGTTAAGAGACCTTTTTTGTAGCAAATTAGGTTTCCTACTTTTTATGTTCTATGATATTTTTTGATCAGATGCGTAGTTCTCGAGATATATCAAGATATTTAAAAGTTCCGAAGCCGCACCAACATAATAGAGATACAGAAACACCGTGGCCCCTTTCTTTGAGATAACTCTGCACTATTGCGCACTGCAAATGCCACTTCCAGCTTAGCTGTGCAGAAGAAGAACAACAAGAAGAAGAAATATCTCGAAATATGTCCGGCAGGCCCCTTCCCTTGAGATAAATCTGCAAATATCTCGGAAACAAAGCGCGCTATGGCAAAACGTTAAGAGACCTTTTTTGTAGAGAATTAAGTTTCCTACTTTTTATGTTCTATGATATTTTTTAATCAGATGCGTAGTTCTCGAGAAATATCAAGATATTTAAAAGTTCCGAAGCCGCACCAACATAATAGAGATACAGAAACACCGTGGCCCCTTTCTTTGAGGTAACTCTGCACTATTGCGAGCTGCAAATGCCACTTCTAGCTTAGCTGCGCAGAAGAAGAACAACAAGAAGAAGAAATATCTCGAAATATGTCCGTCAGGCCCCTTCCCTTGAGATAAATCTGCAAATATCTCGGAAACCAAGCGAGCTATGGCAAAATGTTAAGAGACCTTTTTTGTAGAGAATTAAGTTTCCCACTTTTTATGTTCTATGATATTTTTTGATCAGATGCGTAGTTCTCGAGATATATCAAGATATTTAAAAGTTCCGAAGCCGCACCAACATAATAGAGATACAGAAACACTGTGGCCCCTTTCTTTGAGATAACTCTGCACTACTGCGAGCTGCAAATGCCACTTCCAGCTTAGCTGTGCAGAAGAAGAACAACAAGAAGAAGAAATATCTCGAAATATGTCCGTCAGGCCCCTTCCCTTGAGATAAATCTGCAAATATCTCGGAAACGAAGCGAGCTATGGCAAAATGTTAAGAGACCTTTTTTGTAGAGAACTAAGTTTCCTACTATTTATCTTCAATGATATTTTTTGATCAGATGCGTAGTTCTCGAGATATATCCAGATATTTAAAAGTATCGAAGCGGCACCAACATAGTAGAGATACAGAAACACCGTGGCCCCTTTCTTTGAGGTAACTCTGCACTATTGCGAGCTGCAAATGCCACTTCCAGCTTAGCTGTGCAGAAGAAGAACAACAAGAAGAAGAAATATCTCGAAATATGTCCGTCAGGACCCTTCCCTTGAGATAAATCTGCAAATATCTCGGAAACGAAGCGAGCTATGGCAAAACGTTAAGAGACCTTTTTTGTAGAGAATTATGTTTCCTACACTTTACCTTCTATGATATTCTTTGATCAGAAGTGTAGTTTTCGAGATATATCGAGATATTTAAAAGATCCGAAGCCGCACCAACATAATAGAGATACAGAAACACCGTGGCCCCTTTCTTTGAGATATCTCTGCACTATTGCGACCTGCAAATGCCGCTTCCAGCTTAGCTGTGCAGAAGAAGAACAACAAGAAGAAGAAATATCTCGAAATATGTCCGTCAGGCCCTTTCCCTCGAGATAAATCTGCAAATATCTCGAAAACCAAGCGAGCTATGGCAAAATGATAAGAGACCTTTGTTGTAGAGAATTAAGTTTCCTACTTTTTATGTTCTATGATATTTTTTGATCAGATGCGTAGTTCTCGAGATATATCAAGATATTTAAAAGTTCCGAAGCCGCTCCAACATAATAGAGATACAGAAACACCGTGTCCCCTTTCTTTGCGATAGCTCTGCACTATTGCGAGCTGCAAATGCCACTTCCAGCTTAGCTGTGCAGAAGAAGAAATATCTCGAAATATGTCCGTCAGGCCCCTTCCCTTGAGATAAATCTGCAAATATCTCGGAAACGAAGCGATCTACGGCAAAATGTTAAGAGACCTTTTTTGTAGAAAATTAGGTTTCCTACTGTTACGTTGCGCGCGAGCAACGGCGCGCAACGTAAAAAGGAAAGAAAGAATGATTAATGAATGAGTGAGTGGATTTTTAGGTAGTTAAATTTCAATTAATTGGTTGGAATTCAACCCCTAATTCCTGCTTCCCTATTTTAGCGCGATGGTTGGTATCGCTGCCACCAGTCTCGAGCGTATTAACGCTCTCGACAAATTAAAAGACGAAAGACAAAATTGATAAGATATTAAAAGATTATAATTATTAGCCTTTCGTTGGGTTCGTTCAGCGCTTGGTCCCGTACGGGACCCTCCTTGAATCTGGGTATGTTGGTAGGCGTGTTTTAACTGAAACGTGTGAGGTGTGTTCGAAATAAAAGGAAACTGTTTAACTAAATGAAACTGGTTTAATCGTGAATGAAAATCAGGTAATTGCCTAAATTATGAGTTCAATAATTTAGAAATTTGATTAAATTGAAAATTACCAGTTCTGCAAAAATGTGAACAAATGTAAAGATGCTTAAGATTAGTTAACAAGGTATATATATATATATATATATATATGAATATAAAACACTCTGATATCACATTTGAAACCGACGAGTATATTACCGGGCGCGTAAAAATGATTATAACAATTTCACTCTCCGAATTTAACTATACGATTGGCGGTTTCCGCCTGCGGTGCACCCCAGCCTGAGAAATTCTCGTAACTCTCGAAAGAGCTGGACTAAGGTGCCCTTCGGATGATGGAAAGAGACTGGAATTGCGAAATTGTAATAACCGAAAATAGTATTTAATATTGGATGATATCAATACCTCGTACGGTGGAACGATCTGACCTGAGGAATTCTCGTAACCTTGAAGGGCTGGACCAGATCGCCCGTTTTGCCAATTGAATAAACGTCGTGATCGAAAAATGTAACTGAAACGACTTACCGTTACGGTGTACAATAAAATACAAGGTAATTCGCTTGCTAGTTTCGGTGTAATCGCTCGATGATCTGGAACACCAAAGAAACGGTAAGATCGTCGATCACTGCACTTGTCGCGGCGAGAAACGGATTATTACGGACGAGTACGTTGACGAGAGACAAACGAATAACGATTTACGATTAATTACGATTACAACGAATATAATTACGCGGGGTGAAGTTAGTACGAAGAACTACGCGAGCAAACGATTTAAAATCGGAAAGAAAAGATAGAAAATTTAGGTAGAAGGAAGATTTTACGTGCGCGTCTGTGAGTCCTTATTCAGAATACCGATTATTTTAACTCGCACGGCACTCTGCCTCGCTACGCGGAGGACTTTACCGCAGAGAAAATATCGCGAATTTCCGAATAACTCTGTCTCTCGGACACACGGGCTCCCGATCACGTACTTACGATTGATCGATCAAGAGTGACAAATTTCGTGCGCGATCGACGGCCGAAGGGCCCGTCGCGCGAACATCGTCCTTGGGGGGGACGGTTTGGCGAATCGTAGCCCGTTTTCGGAAGTGTCGCGTGCCCGGTGATTGGCTAAGACGCGCGAGCTAGACGAAGATCTTTCATCCCCTTTCTTTGGTGTTCCTTCCTTTTCTCATTCGTCGCCATAATAGTTTCAACGGTTTTCAGAAACTACGCAGTATTTCTCGTTATACATATAATTAATTAATTAACGGCATTTATTCGAGATGTAACTATTAGTTCAATTGGTGTGCAATTTGAGATTTGATATTGAAATATAAATTAAAATTGAAATATCGGGTTTGATAGGAAACCGTCGTTCGTATATCGTGATTGAATTATTCATCCCGATTTGCAATAAAACAGTATGATTTTATATGTTTAACAGCGGATGATGCGCTTACGGTGGTTGTAACGCCGTGGCGTATGCAATCTATCGCGCATTAAAACTACCGCCTCGATATATTCGGTATTTCGCATTTTATAAATTTTAAACAATTCTAGATCTGGCGAACGTTTCCTCGAGAACGTTCCTTTGTTCAAAATTTGCCGTTATCGCTAGGCAGTTCTTAGAATTCCGATACAATAGTGTTTATTGCTTCGAACGACCCTTGATTTTCGAACGGCGGTCGAACGTTCGCGACGTTCGCTTTCGTAAGGGTTCTCAATTCTTACTTTCATTGTTTAAATTTGTTTCATCCATCCACTCCCTCATACTATTATTACAATCAGGTAGCGATGATCCTTGTTGGACCGGCTGACGCTTTGTGCAACAGAGTGAGAAAGAGGTTCCCAACAAAAGAGTTATTACGATTTTCCCGTTTCTACGCAGTTACCAAGGGAAATTCCCGAAATGCGAAGCACTGGCTAACTGCGTAGCGCTGGTGTTATTGCTACGGCTCTCTCTCTCTCTCACTCGAGCTAACCCGAGTTTTTGTGCGTATTAACTTCTTATTACAATGGCTGGCGACGATAGTTTCAAGGAGGGTCACGTAAACTATTGAAAAGTAGAAAATAGAAACGACCTTTTCGCGTGTACCTCGCATGAGGAATTCTCGTAACCCTCGAAAGAGCTTGACGAGATACACGGTTCCAGGGTAGAGCAGGTAAAGAAGAGAAAGCGATAGAGGAAGTCAAAAATAGAAAGGAATTAAATTCAAACTCTTCCCTGTACATCCCTGCATGAGAAATTCTCGTAACCTCGAAAGGCTTGACAAGAATGTACAAGGTCGAGGAGGAATGAAAAGGTTGGCGGAAAACCGAAACACCCGCCCATACGCCCCTCACATGAGAAATCCTCGTAACCCAAAAGGGCTTGATAAGGGACGCAAGGCGGATAAATTTCAAATTTTCCGCCGGGACGTAACAAATCCTCCCCCCTTAAAACCATCGCCGCCCTCGGTGATGCTTAGCCTAAAAATCACGAAGGATCGGTTGGTACACCCGATCATATAATACCCGGAGCACCAAACTGGGGCGAACGCGCACCCAACGATCCACACTCGTCCCGCCGACCGACAAGCTCAGCACCGTTGCCCTGCCCTGCCTCCTAACGATTTCAGTGGACTCGATGACGGTCTGGTTTGTCACCCCCAAGCATCCTTCCACGTCCAGGGCGACTAGGCGTGAACAGCCACGTACGATAGCCGTCGTGTCTTCATCGGTGATACCTTGGCTATCACGCGCTCTAACTTCCTCCAGGGTGGCTATCGTGGCTAAAGCTGGCGCCGATACGGTGGGGTGAAGGTTATTGATCGTGATCTTCTCCAATCTCGGGAGGTTCCCCAAGGATTCTAGGGCGAATTGCCCCCTCACATTGGAGCATCCCGAAATATCCAACTCCAATAACTGGTGTAAGTGTTCTCCCACACTTCTGATGAAAGTGACGTCTACCCATCCACAGAACAACACTCTCAAGATCGTAAGTTGCCGGAAGAGTTCCGGCAATGAGCGCGCTGCCTCCACTGGCCCTAGCTGGAGCTCGATGAAGACCGGATCCGGCACGTCAGCGGCGTCCGGGATTTCTTCTTCCTCTGCTCCGTCGATAATCGGGGCGAAGTCGATATCGATTACCACAAGTTCCTGTACTGAGCGATGGAGATCCTCGTTATTCATGAGGGCGTCCAATGGTTCGGCAGAGGACAGGGCACGACACTGAGCAAGCTCAACCGACGAGAGCGAGCGCTGGGCCGCCAGACACGCGGCCACCGATGCTGAGGACAGCGACGCGCAATCCCGAAGCCTTATCTCCTGAAGTGTCGGGGCCATCCGCGGCAACGCCGCCCCCGCGAACCCGGAACCTGTGGCCACGAAGCTCGCGAGACGCGGCGCAGCCACGAACACCCCCGACAATTCCGGTTCAACATTTCCGATGGTCCTACCCAAATAAAATCTTTGTAGGCGTTCCGCGTTCGACGCCAGATCGCGCAGCGCCGACGGACGTACCGTCGCTCCGGTCAAATCTATCGTGGTCAGCCTAGGACAACCGCGCGCCGCGATCCCCAACACCTGCGGCCGCAGCCTTTCGGCGACCCAACGATCGTCGAGGCGCAGCTCGCTTACGTAGGGCCCCAACCGCATGATCGCCCAACGAAGACCTTCGGTATCCACGCTCGGGTGCGCCCATCCTTGCGGCCAGCGTTGGTCCGTGGTTGAAAGGACCCGCTCCGATGCGTAGGATGCCAGGGCTCCAGCCCTCCAGGCTCGGCATACTCCCTCCATCCTGGCCCGGTCGGCGAAGTTTAGGAATCTGGCGATCCGCGCTAAGACTTCTTCTGGCAGTGGCGGTGACGTGCGGGGCTCCCACCCCGGAAACGGGTCGGGGCGTCCGCGTGGTCTCAACAAAGCCGCCTCATTCCAGGAATCGGCGATAGCTGCTTTAATCTTGCGCTTGTGGAAGATTGGCTTGGTCGCTTCCACCCATTGGACCGCTCTCAAGGCCAGCTCCGCTGTTGGGAAGGTGATGAACCCGTAAGTCCCGGTAGGCTTCCGTACGACCACGGCCTGGTCAGGGCTGAAGGCGCGGAACAGAGTCATCAGGCTCCCTTTCTGCGCAAAGGGCGGTATGCGGGTAACGAAAACTCGTCGCCCCCGATTCTCCTGCCTGGTGTCACGGTAGGTGTTCGACGACGTCGATGCCATGACGAATGGTTGATTCCTAGATTGTTTAAATACAGTGTAAAAATCAAGTTATCGCACGCTAGATTTGATTTGAATACGGATGTTAACGCTCGGACTGCTCCTGAAAAAATTGTTTATTTCAGATAGAATGCACTGCGCCAGCCGGCCCTCCATGGAGCTATGTTGCCCCTTCATCGATCAATTCGAATTTTACGAGTAGACGGCCAACTGTGCAGTGATCAGACATTTCTAGGTTTCCAGAACTTTAGTTTGTCAACGTGTTTGCTGAAGACGTTTCCAATTTCATCCTTCAACACGACGTTTTTATTCGGAGTAAATTCAATTATTTCATACGGTCCATGGTATCTTTTGCCGAACTTGCCCTTGCGCGGCTCAACCAGGACATATGCCACGTCCCCCACGCGACCCTTAAACGGACGAGCTGTAGCGTCGTAATAGGTTTTTGAACGCCTTTTAGCTTTTACGAGATTCTGTCCTGCGATGCCTTGCATCTCGTGCAGGCGATCGTTTAAATCGCGAACATATCCTTCGTAGGTAGGCAGGTCGTCGCTCGCAGGAAACGCGGTAGGTGCGCGCGCGCGTTTTCCATACACTAGTTCAAACGGTGTGAACTTGGTACCTTCGTGTACCGAGGTATTATAAGCGAACATTGCAAACGGCACTAATCTATCCCAGTCATCGAAATCTCCTAAATAATGAGTAATGTAGTCCACCAGTACTGCGTGGCTACGCTCTAACGAACCGTTTGTTTGAGGTCTGTAGCCAGACGTGGTAAGGTGATGTATACCAAACATCTTAGCTACAGCGGATATGACTCGGTTTAGGAAACTCGTGCCTCGGTCAGATAATATGACCTTTGGGGCACCGAATTGCAGGATAAGGTTTGTCACTAGCGCGTGGGCTATTGTTTCGGCTCGGATATTAGGTACCGGAACAGCTATGCAGAATTTCGTCAAATTATCTTGAACAGTCAGTATATGTTTATTCCCGTCAGGTGTTCTCGGGAATGGACCCACTGTGTCTAATGACACTTTCGCGAATGGTTCAACCGGTGTATCTGTTATGATCATCGGTTCGCGCGTACATTTTCTCGATACTTTTCGCGTCTGGCAACTGTGACAATTCTGTATGTAATCTTCAATCTGTTGTCGCATTTTTGGCCAGTAGAAACGTTCTCGAATTCGTTGGTACGTCTTTGTTACCCCTTTATGTCCACCCACTAAACTATTATGTAATTCCGCGATGATATCCGAACGAATCTCCGTGGGTGGTACTTGGACTCTACCATAGCATAACGTAATCTTGATGCCTGATTGGCCGAAGATTTTCCGCAGGGTGCTTGATAATACATCCTGAGGCAAATTCTCGGTCAAATCATCGAACCTAGAGATTCTGAATGACTCAATTTTTAATTCAGACATCTTTTGTTTTAATTTGCTCAAAATTGATTCTAGTCTAGCTAATGGTAAATCGTCGTTGATGTTATCTTTAACCACGATTGAAAACACGTGGTTGCTACCGCGTTTTGTAACAAAAATCGTTCCAACTTTCAACTCTGGGCCTTTAAAGGTCTCAAAATCAATTATTCCTATTTCGACAAGCAATTTACTGATTGGTGTAAGCAATAAATCTTTACTTATGAAGTGAACATAGTTGTCACGATGGTACGTTAAGTTTTCACACGCAAAATGTACTGTTTTCGCGCCTACGATTGCTCTATTTTCCGGCGCGCCTAGATACGGCAAATCGAGGTCTACCAGTGAATCGCTAGTGGATCCCTCGATCGGTAAATCTGCAGGTATTATTATTTGATTCTCTTGCTGTTCCGAAACCTTTTCGGAGAGGCGGTTTCTGTTAGGTGTGGATAGAGCTATTGGTGGAGTTGATGGTAAGTTTGCTGGTAATTGTGATTGTTGTAGCGGTCTATGGATTACTGTGTCGGATAGGGTTTTGGTTAAATGCGATAATCCGTCAGGATGGTATATATGGTCAGCGTCTGCTTCGACTTGGTCTTTATCTGCCGCGTTTTCGTTCGGTGGTTCTTCAAAGTGCGTTTTCGATTCACTTGTGATCGGTGTTTTAAAACAATCCTGATCTGAATCGGAGGTAGCGCTGTCGGGTGCTGGAGTCCGGGACACTCCCGTAATTCGCTGACGCGAACTGAGCCCCAGGCCCGGCAACACGCTACGCCTACGCAAATAGATCGGTGTTCCCGCGTCAGAGTCGGTGTCTATGTCTGTCGGATTATCAGAGGTAACGTCAGTGTCTGTCGGAGTATTGGACGTTACTATGATAGTAGGGTTGGAAATGTCAGGTGAAGTTAACGAAACTGATTGTTTTGCGGACCTTAAACGTGTACGAGTAGCTATTCCTTCAGTGTCTATAATAGGTGTTGGTTTAGGTTTATTCTTCGTGCCGGGAGGCCTACCTCGCCCCCTACGAACGACGACTGCCGGTGTTTCAGAGTCAGAGGACCGCGCAGACTCCGATATCGGCAATAAGTTCGCGTAACCTGACCTTCGTCGCGCTTCCTTAACTTGCGCGGTAGTCGTCAAAAATCGATGGATTAATTTAACCACGGAAGACGGTTCTTCCTTTTCCCGCTCGGTTTCCGAACTTGAAGATAACGTGAAAGCGTCTGATTCATTCAGCTCCGCTTCATTAACCGGATTTCTCGAAAGCGCGTCCGCGTTGGTATTTAATTTACCGGGTTTATGTACGAATTCGTATTCGTAATCGCGTAGCTTTAGACGCCAACGGACTAAACGTTGCCCTGGATCCTTGATCGAATTGATCCATCTTAGAGGCTCATGATCGCTAACTAGCTTGAATTTACGCCCGTAAAGATAAGGTCGAAAATGCAATACGGCGTATAAAATCGCTAAACACTCTTTTTCGGTAGTGAAATAATTTCGCTCTGGTTTTGTGAGCGTACGCGAAAGGTATGCGACGGGTAGATCGTGTCCGTCGATCTCTTGACTAAGTACCGCCCCGATGGCGAAGTCCGACGCATCCGTAGTGAGCGTGAACGGCTTCTGAAAATCGGGGTATTGCAAGATCGGTGCGCTACAGAGTGCTTTTCTTAACGCGATAAAAGCTATTCGCTGTTCTTTTCCCCAAACAAAGGGTACATTTTTCTTTAGCAGATCAGAAAGCGGTTTTGATTTAGCAGCAAAATCTTTAATGAATCGGCGGTAGTATCCCGCTAGGCCTAGAAATTGACGAATGTTCTTGGCGTTTCTGGGTCGCGGGAAGTTCTTAACAGCGGATATTTTCTTTGGATCCGGTCGGACTCCGTTTCTACCGATCACGTGTCCGAGATACGCGACCTCAGTTCGCAAGAATTCGCATTTATCTGGTTGAAGGGTTAAACCGGCGTCGGCCAGGCGCGTAAACAGGCGTCGGACCTTCTTTCCGTGTTCCTCCAACGTTTTCGCGAAGATGACTATATCGTCTAAGTATACAAATAATTCTATGCCTTGCAAACCGCGAAGCAATTGATTCATTAATCGTTGAAAGGTTGCTGGCGCGTTCTTCAATCCCTCGGGCATTCTAACGTACTCATAATGTCCCGTAGGTGTGCTAAACGCGGTCTTGTGACGGTCTTTTGGGTCCGTCTCTATTTGTTGAAACCCGCTCGCGAGATCGAAAACAGAAAAGTATTGCGCGTTTCCAATTAAATCGAGAATCTCAGTCATATTCGGTAGTGGATACGCGTCGCCTACGGTCTTCTCATTCAATTTCCGGAAGTCGATCACCATTCTCCACCTGGGATTGCCCTTAGAATCAGGTTTCTTCGGAACAATCCACAGGGGAGAATTATATGGCGAATTCGACGGAACAATTATCCCGCTAGCTAACTTGGTTAGAATCTGTCTCTCTATCTCATCCTTATGGACGGGAGGAAATCTATATTGCCTGGTATTTATTGGCACCTCGTCAACCGTTGGAATACTATGTTTAATAAAGGTAGTTGCCTTTAGCCTATCCGTCGGAAGGTGGAATCTTTCCGGAAATTCTTCCACTAGGTCGCACACGTGATCACGTTCTTCAGAATTTAGGTGTTCTAAACGCAACCTATTGAGGACCTCGGTAACTCGATCAGCTGTTACCGGATTTTCTCGATCGGTATCCGGGTCGTCTGACTCTTCCGGAAAGTTATGATAATCGAAGGGAATAAGTTCTTGTGGCGGAACCTCTAATTTTAAATCGCACTCTAGGGTGTTAATCGCGAGGACGTGGCATACCCCCCGGTCGTTTACCGCCACTGCGGCTCTGCCGACATACAAGCCGTCCACTGTGTCCAGCAGGGGTAAATAGCCCTCTCGCAAATTATTATTAACAACGTCAATACCGATCGATTGCCTACTGCGCGCTTTGATGACGTAAGTGCGCGGTTTCAAATCTCTACGTTCAGCGTGGTTTAACGAATTGTAGTTGATAAAACGAAATGGCTTAATCGGTTCGGTACGCGTCACGAGTGTATTATGCGCGAACGATATCGCGGCCTCTTCCTGTTGAAGATACTCTTGTCCCAAAATTCCATCGGTTATCAAGGGAAAATCGGACCGAACTACGTGGAAGCGAACAGGCTGCCCTTGCACGTGCAGGGTCGTTGTGCCGATTGTACGATCTTTTTGCGGCGTTATGCCTGAGATAATCGTCGCCTCGTGAGTCGCGATGGGTAAGTCGGCTCTCAAAAGATTTAATTTGATTAGATTTATTTCCGCGCCGGTGTCTACAAGAAATAACGCGGTTCCCGGTTCTAAATCATCTGAAGGAATTTTCACGATTGGCGTGGCACGCTTTGCTTCTATTGCAAGAACCGTCTCTTTTGAAACTGAACCTTGGGTTGACGCTCCTGCGGGTTTAGGCTCGTCGTCGCGTCCGTCCGGCGAGTCGCATCCAAGTTTAAATTACCGCGTGGATCTGGTGACGGCGATCTTAGCCGTTCACGCGAGGGACCGGGTACCGGTTCCTCCAACGGTGGTGTACGCGGTCTACGATAATCATTACGCGAACGCGGTTCTGGAGATTCGCGCCTTGTGGGCGATCTTCTTCCACAGCGACAGTCTGGACAATAGTGCGGAGCCCTTCTAACTGCCGAATCTGCCCGGAAAGTTCGTATCGGGCTCGATGGTCGAAATTCCCGCGTTCTACCTGCGTCTCTGATCGGAGATCCGAAATTCGTGCGCTCCGGCGGTTGCTCACGTCTAGATGGTGAAAAGCTGTTATATCGCGGAGAGTACGATCTATCACGATCCGGACTCTGATATCGCGGTCGATAGTCATCGTAATGTTCTCTACGCGACTCATAAGCTGGACGATAGTAATAATCACGCGATGCTAACGGACGTTGCCTTTGACGATTTTCTACCTGAACGGCGACTTCTACCGCGTCCTTTAGCGTTTTCGGATTGCGCGCTTCTACCGCTCTCGCAAGTTCATCGGGCAATCCATAGATGAACGCATCTATCGCGGTCGATTTTACCGGCTTAATCATCCCAGTAGCCTCTGACCCGTAATCCCTTCTGAGCACATCTTCGATACCCGTTAACACTCCTCTTATTCGGTCGTGGAACGCAAATACCGACTCGTCGCGTCGCATGCGTATTTCGGTTAGTTGTCGATAATAGTCATTGAACGTTTTCTCCGGCGTGAAACGATATTTTAAGTGCCGGACTAATTCTCCTATGGTGAGAAAACGTAGACCGTCAACGCTGTCGCGTGCCTCCCCCCTTAGACGCGAAATTACGAGTCGAAGGAAAGTTCTTCTTCCCGTAGGTGGTAGACTATCGTAATGGTATTGTATTTCGCTTATAAAGTCCCGGAGACGGATATTCCGTCCATCAAAAATCGGAACGTGGTGGGCGGCTTGTTGCACGGCAAAGCTTTCCATAACCATAGTGGATAAATCGCCGTGGTCGCGATCATCGTTTTTACGCGTTTCAAAACCGACATTTCGGGTATCTCGCCAGGTATCAGAAAATTCACCGGCGTTCTCGGGCGATCGCGGTCTCTCTCCGCTCGGGCCTTCGCCAGCGTCAATCGGATTTTGCATTTTGAAATTTTTAATACGCGAAAAATGTATACGGATTCAAATTCAAATATATATCAAAACACAAACACAAAAATACAAAATATAACAACCAGTATTCAAATCAAATAGACCAAAATCGAAAATATCAAAAATATCAGAATACGGGAAAAATCGAAAATTTGGCGATAATTGTTCAATATATCAGAAAATATATCAGAATTAACTTCAATGAAACAGAAATTTCGACAAAACACAGAATAAATTAAATATAATTAAATAAATAATTAAATAGATGAATAAATAATTGAATGAATAGATAAATAAATAAATAAACAAATAATTTTGACTCGAACCAGATATTTGGAAACTTAAATTCACCTTAGATGAACAATTATCGCAACACACATATATGTATATAAATAATAATTCCACAAATTGCACAAATAATAATACACTTTCGCAGTGCGGCAAGTCTGGCAAAAGGGGGTATCTATAATGTCCCGGTTTTGCCTCAATTGTGATTTCAGAGATTGTAAAAGTGATTAATACGGAAATACGAAAATTTTCAGACACCTTAAATTACACAGATTCAATGAGCCAGCACTGAATATCCCACCGCTGTCACCAAAATTTTGTTACGTTGCGCGCGAGCAACGGCGCGCAACGTAAAAAGGAAAGAAAGAATGATTAATGAATGAGTGAGTGGATTTTTAGGTAGTTAAATTTCAATTAATTGGTTGGAATTCAACCCCTAATTCCTGCTTCCCTATTTTAGCGCGATGGTTGGTATCGCTGCCACCAGTCTCGAGCGTATTAACGCTCTCGACAAATTAAAAGACGAAAGACAAAATTGATAAGATATTAAAAGATTATAATTATTAGCCTTTCGTTGGGTTCGTTCAGCGCTTGGTCCCGTACGGGACCCTCCTTGAATCTGGGTATGTTGGTAGGCGTGTTTTAACTGAAACGTGTGAGGTGTGTTCGAAATAAAAGGAAACTGTTTAACTAAATGAAACTGGTTTAATCGTGAATGAAAATCAGGTAATTGCCTAAATTATGAGTTCAATAATTTAGAAATTTGATTAAATTGAAAATTACCAGTTCTGCAAAAATGTGAACAAATGTAAAGATGCTTAAGATTAGTTAACAAGGTATATATATATATATATATATATATGAATATAAAACACTCTGATATCACATTTGAAACCGACGAGTATATTACCGGGCGCGTAAAAATGATTATAACAATTTCACTCTCCGAATTTAACTATACGATTGGCGGTTTCCGCCTGCGGTGCACCCCAGCCTGAGAAATTCTCGTAACTCTCGAAAGAGCTGGACTAAGGTGCCCTTCGGATGATGGAAAGAGACTGGAATTGCGAAATTGTAATAACCGAAAATAGTATTTAATATTGGATGATATCAATACCTCGTACGGTGGAACGATCTGACCTGAGGAATTCTCGTAACCTTGAAGGGCTGGACCAGATCGCCCGTTTTGCCAATTGAATAAACGTCGTGATCGAAAAATGTAACTGAAACGACTTACCGTTACGGTGTACAATAAAATACAAGGTAATTCGCTTGCTAGTTTCGGTGTAATCGCTCGATGATCTGGAACACCAAAGAAACGGTAAGATCGTCGATCACTGCACTTGTCGCGGCGAGAAACGGATTATTACGGACGAGTACGTTGACGAGAGACAAACGAATAACGATTTACGATTAATTACGATTACAACGAATATAATTACGCGGGGTGAAGTTAGTACGAAGAACTACGCGAGCAAACGATTTAAAATCGGAAAGAAAAGATAGAAAATTTAGGTAGAAGGAAGATTTTACGTGCGCGTCTGTGAGTCCTTATTCAGAATACCGATTATTTTAACTCGCACGGCACTCTGCCTCGCTACGCGGAGGACTTTACCGCAGAGAAAATATCGCGAATTTCCGAATAACTCTGTCTCTCGGACACACGGGCTCCCGATCACGTACTTACGATTGATCGATCAAGAGTGACAAATTTCGTGCGCGATCGACGGCCGAAGGGCCCGTCGCGCGAACATCGTCCTTGGGGGGGACGGTTTGGCGAATCGTAGCCCGTTTTCGGAAGTGTCGCGTGCCCGGTGATTGGCTAAGACGCGCGAGCTAGACGAAGATCTTTCATCCCCTTTCTTTGGTGTTCCTTCCTTTTCTCATTCGTCGCCATAATAGTTTCAACGGTTTTCAGAAACTACGCAGTATTTCTCGTTATACATATAATTAATTAATTAACGGCATTTATTCGAGATGTAACTATTAGTTCAATTGGTGTGCAATTTGAGATTTGATATTGAAATATAAATTAAAATTGAAATATCGGGTTTGATAGGAAACCGTCGTTCGTATATCGTGATTGAATTATTCATCCCGATTTGCAATAAAACAGTATGATTTTATATGTTTAACAGCGGATGATGCGCTTACGGTGGTTGTAACGCCGTGGCGTATGCAATCTATCGCGCATTAAAACTACCGCCTCGATATATTCGGTATTTCGCATTTTATAAATTTTAAACAATTCTAGATCTGGCGAACGTTTCCTCGAGAACGTTCCTTTGTTCAAAATTTGCCGTTATCGCTAGGCAGTTCTTAGAATTCCGATACAATAGTGTTTATTGCTTCGAACGACCCTTGATTTTCGAACGGCGGTCGAACGTTCGCGACGTTCGCTTTCGTAAGGGTTCTCAATTCTTACTTTCATTGTTTAAATTTGTTTCATCCATCCACTCCCTCATACTATTATTACAATCAGGTAGCGATGATCCTTGTTGGACCGGCTGACGCTTTGTGCAACAGAGTGAGAAAGAGGTTCCCAACAAAAGAGTTATTACGATTTTCCCGTTTCTACGCAGTTACCAAGGGAAATTCCCGAAATGCGAAGCACTGGCTAACTGCGTAGCGCTGGTGTTATTGCTACGGCTCTCTCTCTCTCTCACTCGAGCTAACCCGAGTTTTTGTGCGTATTAACTTCTTATTACAATGGCTGGCGACGATAGTTTCAAGGAGGGTCACGTAAACTATTGAAAAGTAGAAAATAGAAACGACCTTTTCGCGTGTACCTCGCATGAGGAATTCTCGTAACCCTCGAAAGAGCTTGACGAGATACACGGTTCCAGGGTAGAGCAGGTAAAGAAGAGAAAGCGATAGAGGAAGTCAAAAATAGAAAGGAATTAAATTCAAACTCTTCCCTGTACATCCCTGCATGAGAAATTCTCGTAACCTCGAAAGGCTTGACAAGAATGTACAAGGTCGAGGAGGAATGAAAAGGTTGGCGGAAAACCGAAACACCCGCCCATACGCCCCTCACATGAGAAATCCTCGTAACCCAAAAGGGCTTGATAAGGGACGCAAGGCGGATAAATTTCAAATTTTCCGCCGGGACGTAACACTACTTTTTATGTTCTATGATATTTTTTGATCAGATGCGTAGTTCTCGAGATATATCAAGATATTTAAAAGTTCCGAAGCCGCACCAACACAATAGAGATACAGAAACACCGTGGCCCCTTTCTTTGAGGAAACTCTGCACTATTGCGAGCTGCAAATGCCACTTCCAGCTTAGCTGTGCAGAAGAAGAACAACAAGAAGAAGAAATATCTCGAAATATGTCCGTCAGGCCCCTTCCCTTGAGATAAATCTGCAAATATCTCGGAAACGAAGCGAGCTATGGCAAAATGTTGAGAGACCTTCTTTGTAGAGAATTAAGTTTCCTACTTTTTATGTTCTATAATATTTTTCGATCAGATGCGCAGTTCTCGAGATATATCAAGATATATAAAGTTCCGAAGCGGCACCAACATAATAGAGATACAGAAACACCGTGGCCCCTTTCTTTGAGGTAACTCTGCACTATTGCGAGCTGGAAATGCCACTTCCAGTTTTGCTGTGCAGAAGAAGAACAACAAGAAGATGAAATATCTCGAAATATGTCCTTCAGGACCCTTCCCTTGAGATAAATCTGCAAATATCTCGGAAACGAAGCGAGCTATGGCAAAACGTTAAGAGACCTTTTTTGTATAGAATTATGTTTCCTACAATTTACGTTCTATGATATTTTTTGATCAGAAGCGTAGTTTTCGAGATATATCGAGATATTTAAAAGATCCGAAGCCGCACCAACATAATAGAGATACAGAAACACCGTGGCCCCTTTCTTTGAGATAACTCTGCACTATTGCGAGCTGCAAATGCCACTTCCAGCTTAGCTGTGCAGAAGAAGAACAACAAGAAGAAGAAATATCTCGAAATATGTCCGTCAGGACCCTTCCCTTGAGATAAATCTGCAAATATCTCGGAAACGAAGCGAGCTATGGCAAAACGTTAAGAGACCTTTTTTGTAGAGAATTATGTTTCCTACACTTTACCTTCTATGATATTCTTTGATCAGAAGTGTAGTTTTCGAGATATATCGAGATATTTAAAAGATCCGAAGCCGCACCAACATAATAGAGATACAGAAACACCGTGGCCCCTTTCTTTGAGATATCTCTGCACTATTGCGACCTGCAAATGCCGCTTCCAGCTTAGCTGTGCAGAAGAAGAACAACAAGAAGAAGAAATATCTCGAAATATGTCCGTCAAGCCCCTTCCCTTGAGATATATCTGCAAATATCTCGGAAACGAAGCGAGCTATGGCAAAATGTTAAGATACCTTTTTTGTAGAGAATTAAGTTTCCTACTTTTTATGTTCTATGATATTTTTTGATCAGATGCGTAGTTCTCGAGATATATCAAGATATTTAAAAGTTCCGAAGCTGCACCAACATAATAGAGGTACAGAAACACCGTGGCCCCTTTCTTTGAGATAACTCTGCACTATTGCGAGCTGCAAATGCCACTTCCAGCTTAGCTGTGCAGAAGAAGAAATATCTCGAAATATGTCCGTCAGGCCCCTTCCCTTGAGATAAATCTGCAAATATCTCGGAAACGAAGCGAGCTATGGCAAAATGTTTAGAGACCTTTCCTGTAGAGAATTAAGTTTCCTACTTTTTATGTAGTATGATATTTTTTGATCAGATGCGTAGTTCTCGAGATATATCAAGATATTTAAAAGTTCCGAAGCCGCACCAACATAATAGAGATACAGTAACACCGTGGCCCCTTTCTTTGAGATAACTCTGCACTAGTGCGAGCCGCAAATGCCACTTCCAGCTTAGCTGTGCAGAAGAAGAACAACACGAAGAAGAAATATCTCGAAATATGTCCGTCAGGCCCCTTCCCTTGAGATAGATCTGCAAATATCTCGGAAACGGAGAGAGCTATGGCAAAATGTTAAGAGACCTTTTTTGTAGAGAACTAAGTTTCCTACTTTTTATGTTCTATTATATTTTTTGATCAGATGCGTAGTTCCCAAGATATGTCAAGATATTTAAAAGTTCCGAAGCCGCACCAACATAATAGAGATACAGAAACACCGTGGCCCCTTTCTTTGACATAACTCTGCACTATTGCGAGCTGTAAATGCCACTTCCAGCTTAGCTGTGCAGAAGAAGAACAACAAGAAGAAGAAATATCTCGAAATATGTCCGTCAGGCCCCTTCCCCTGAGATATATCTGCAAATATCTCGGAAACGAAGCGAGCTATGGCAAAATGTTAAGAGACCTTTTTTGTAGAGAATTATGTTTCCTACAATTTATGTTCTATGATATTTTTTGATCAGAAGCGTAGTTTTCGAGATATATCGAGATATTTAAAAGTTCCGAAGCCGCACCAACATAATAGAGGTACAGAAACACCGTGGCCCCTTTCTTTGAGATAACTCTGCACTAGTGCGAGCAGCAAATGCCACTTCCAGCTTAGCTGTGCAGAAGAAGAACAACAAGAAGAAGAAATATCTCGAAATATGTCCGTCAGGCCCCTTCCCTTGAGATAAATCTGCAAATATCTCGGAAACGAAGCGAGCTATGGCAAAATGATAAGAGCCCTTTTTTGTAGAGAATTAAGTTTCCTACTTTTTATGTTCTATGATATTTTTTGATCAGATGCGTAGTTCTCGAGATATATCAAGATATTTAAAAGTTCTGAAGCCGCACCAACATAATAGAGATACAGAAACACCGTGGCCCCTTTCTTTGAGATAACTCTGCACTATTGCGAGCTGCAAATGCCACTTCCAGCTTAGCTGTGCAGAGGAAGAACAACAAGAAGAAGAAATATCTCGAAATATGTCCGTCAGGCCCGCTCCTTTGAGCTGAATCTGCAAATATCTCGGAAACGAAGCGAGCTATGGCAAAATGTTTAGAGACCTTTCCTGTAGAGAATTAAGTTTCCTACTTTTTATGTAGTATGATATTTTTTGATCAGATGCGTAGTTCTCGAGATATATCAAGATATTTAAAAGTTCCGAAGCCGCACCAACATAATAGAGATACAGTAACACCGTGGCCCCTTTCTTTGAGATAACTCTGCACTACTGCGAGCTGCAAATGCCACTTCCAGCTTAGCTGTGCAGAAGAAGAACAGCAAGAAGAAGAAATATCTCGAAATATGTCCGTCAGGCCCCTTCCCTTGAGATACATCTGCCAATATCTCGGAAACGAAGCGAGCTACGGCAAAATGTTAAGAGACCTTTTTTGTAGAGAATTATGTTTCCTACAATTTATGTTCTATGATATTTTTTGATCAGAAGCGTAATTTTCGAGATATATCGAGATATTTAAAAGTTCCGAAGCCGCACCAACATAATAGAGATACAGAAACACCGTGGCCCCTTTCTTTGAGATAACTCTGCACTAGTGCGAGCCGCAAATGCCACTTCCAGCTTAGCTGTGCAGAAGGAGCACAACAAGAAGAAGAAATATCTCGAAATATGTCCGTCAGGCCCCTTCCCTTGAGATAAATCTGCAAATATCTCGGAAACGAAGAGAGCTATGGCAAAATGTTAAGAGACCTTTTTTGTAGAGAACTAAGTTTCCTACTTTTTATGTTCTATTATATTTTTTGATCAGATGCGTAGTTCCCAAGATATATCAAGATATTTAAAAGTTCCGAAGCCGCACCAACATAATAGAGATACAGAAACACCGTGGCCGCTTTCTTTGAGATAACTCTGCACTATTGCGAGCTGTAAATGCCACTTCCAGCTTAGCTGTGCAGAAGAAGAACAACAAGAAGAAGAAATATCTCGAAATATGTCCGTCAGGCCCCTTCCCTTGAGATATATCTGCAAATATCTCGGAAACGAAGCGAGCTATGGCAAAATGTTAAGAGACCTTTTTTGTAGAGCATTATGTTTCCTACAATTTATGTTCTATGATATTTTTTGATCAGAAGCGTAGTTTTCGAGATATATCGAGATATTTAAAAGTTCCGCAGCCGCACCAACATAATAGAGGTACAGAAACACCGTGGCCCCTTTCTTTGAGATAACTCTGCACTATTGCGACCTGCAAATGCCACTTCCAGCTTAGCTGTGCAGAGGAAGAACAACAAGAAGAAGAAATATCTCGAAATATGTCCGTCAGGCCCGCTCCTTTGAGCTGAATCTGCAAATATCTCGGAAACGAAGCGAGCTATGGCAAAATGTTTAGAGACGTTTTTTGTAGAGAATTATGTTTCCTACAATTTATGTTCTATGATATTCTTCGATCAGAAGCGTAGTTTTCGAGATATATCGAGATATTTAAAAGTTCCGAAGCCGCACCAACATAATAGAGATACAGAAACACCGTGGCCCCTTTCTTTCAGATAACTCTGCACTATTGCGAGCTGAAAATGCTACTTCCAGCTTAGCTGTGCAGAGGAAGAACAACAAGAAGAAGAAGTATCTCGAAATATGTCCGTCAGGCCCCTTCCCTTGAGATATATCTGCAAATATCTCGGAAACGAAGCGAGCTATGGCAAAATGTTGAGAGACCTTTTTTGTAGAGAATTATGTCTCCTACAAGTTATGTTCTATGATATTTTTTGATCAGAAGCGTAGTTTTCGAGATATATCGAGATACTTAAAAGTTCCGAAGCCGCACCAACATAATAGAGGTACAGAAACACCGTGGCCCCTTTCTTTGAGGTAACTCTGCACTATTGCGAGCTGGAAATGCCACTTCCAGTTTAGCTGTGCAGAAGAAGAACAACAAGAAGAAGAAATATCTAGAAATATGTCCGTCAGGCCCCTTCCCTTGAGATAAATCTGCAAATATCTCGGAAACGAAGCGAGCTATGGCAAAATGTTAAGAGACCTTTTTTGTAGAGAATTAAGTTTCCTACTTTTTATGTTCTATGATATTTTTCGATCAGATGCGTAGTTCTCGAGATATATCAAGATATTTAAAAGTTCCGAAGCCGCACCAACATAATAGAGATACAGAAACACCGTGGCCCCTTTCTTTGAGATAACTCTGCACTATTGCGAGCTGTAAATGCCACTTCCAGCTTAGCTGTGCAGAAGAAGAACAACAAGAAGAAGAAATATCTCGAAATATGTCCGTCAGGCCCCTTCCCTTGAGATAAATCTGCAAATATCTCGGAAACGAAGCGAGCTATGGCAAAATGTTTAGAGACCTTTTTTGTAGAGAATTAAGTTTCCTACTTTTTATGTTCTATGATATTTTTTGATCAGATGCGTAGTTCTCGAGATATATCAAGATATTTAAAAGTTCCGAAGCCGCACCAACATAATAGAGATACAGAAACACCGTGGCCCCTTTCTTTGCGATAACTCTGCACTAAAGCGAGCTGGAAATGCCACTTCCAGTTTAGCTGTGCAGAAGAAGAACAACAAGAAGAAGAAATATCTCGAAATATGTCCGTCAGGCCCCTTCCCTTGAGATAAATCTGCAGATATCTCGGAAACGAAGCGAGCTATGGCAAAATGTTAAGAGACCTTTTTTGTAGAGAATTAAGTTTCCTACTTTATATGTTCTATGATATTTTTTGATCAGATGCGTAGTTCTCGAGATATATCAAGATATTTAAAAGTTCCGAAGCCGCACCAACATAATAGAGATACAGAAACACCGTGGCCCCTTTCTTTGAGATAACTCTGTACTATTGCGAGCTGTAAATGCCACTTCCAGCTTAGCTGTGCAGAAGAAGAAAAACAAGAAGAAGAAATATCTCGAAATATGTCCGTCAGGCCCCTTCCCTTGAGATAAATCTGCAAATATCTCGGAAACGAAGCGAGCTATGGCAAAATGTTAAGAGACCTTTTTTGTAGAGAATTATGTCTCCTACAAGTCATGTTCTATGATATTTTTTGATCAGAAGCGTAGTTTTCGAGATATATCGAGATATTTAAAAGTTCCGAAGTCGCACCAACATAATAGAGATACAGAATCACCGTGGCCCCTTTCTTTGAGATAGCTCTGCACTATTGCGAGCTGCAAATGCCACTTCCAGCTTAGCTGTGCAGAAGAAGAACAACAAGAAGAAGAAATATCTCGAAATATGTCCGTCAGGCCCCTTCCCTTGAGATAAATCTGCAGATATCTCGGAAACGAAGCGAGCTATGGCAAAATGTTAAGAGACCTTTTTGTAGAGAATTAAGTTTCCTACTTTATATGTTCTATGATATTTTTTGATCAGATGCGTAGTTCTCGAGATACATCAAGATATTTAAAAGTTCCGAAGCCGCACCAACATAATAGAGATACAGAAACACCGTGGCCCCTTTCTTTGAGATAACTCTGTACTATTGCGAGCTGTAAATGCCACTTCCAGCTTAGCTGTACAGAAGAAGAACAACAAGAAGAAGAAATATCTCGAAATATGTCCGTCAGGCCCCTTCCCTTGAGATAAATCTGCATATATCTCGGAAACGAAGCGAGCTATGGCAAAATGTTAAGAGACCTTTTTTGTAGAGAATTAAGTTTCCTACTTTCTATGTTCTATGATATTTTTTTATCAGATGCGTGGTTCTCGAGATATATCAAGATATTTAAAAGTTCCGAAGCCGCACCAACATAATAGAGATACAGAAACACCGTGGCCCCTTTCTTTGAGATAACTCTGCACTATTGCGAGCTGGAAATGCCACTTCCAGTTTAGCTGTGCAGAAGGAGAACAACAAGAAGAAGAAATATCTCGAAATATGTCCGTCAGGCCCCTTCCCTTGAGATATATCTGCAAATATCTCGGAAACGAAACGAGCTATGGCAAAATCTTAAGAGACCTTTTTTGTAGAGAATTATGTTTCCTACAATTTATGTTGTATGATATTTTTTGATCAGAAGCGTAGTTTTCGAGATATATCGAGATATTTAAAAGTTCCGAAGCCGCACCAACATAATAGAGATACAGAAACACCGTGGCCCCTTTCTTTGAGATAACTCTGCACTATTGCGAGCTGCAAATGCCACTTCCAGCTTAGCTGCGCAGAAGAAGAACAACAAGAAGAAGAAGTATCTCGAAATATGTCCGTCAGGCCCCTTCCCTCGAGATAAATCTGCAAATATCTCGGAAACGAAGCGAGCTATGGCAAAATGTTAAGAGACCTTTTTTGTAGAGAATTAAGTTTCCTACTTTTTAGGTTCTATGATATTTTTTGATCAGATGCGTAGTTCTCGAGATATATCAAGATATTTAAAAGTTCCGAAGCCGCACCAACATAATAGAGATACAGAAACACCGTGGCCCCTTTCTTTCAGATAACTCTGCACTATTGCGAGCTGGAAATGCTACTTCCAGTTTAGCTGTGCAGAAGAAGAACAAGAAGAAGAAGAAGTATCTCGAAATATGTCCGTCAGGCCCCTTCCCTTGAGATATATCTGCAAATATCTCGGAAACGAAGCGAGCTATGGCAAAATGTTAAGAGACCTTTTTTGTAGAGAATTATGTCTCCTACAAGTTATGTTCTATGATATTTTTTGATCAGAAGCGTAGTTTTCGAGATATATCGAGATATTTAAAAGTTCCGAAGCCGCACCAACATAATAGAGATACAGAAACACCGTGGCCCCTTTCTTTGAGGTAACTCTGCACTATTGCGAGCTGGAAATGCCACTTCCAGTTTAGCTGTGCAGAAGGAGAACAACAAGAAGAAGAAATATCTCGAAATACGTCCATCAGGCCCCTTCCCTTGAGATATATCTGCAAATATCTCGGAAACGAAACGAGCTATGGCAAAATCTTAAGAGACCTTTTTTGTAGAGAATTATGTTCTGTACAATTTATGTTCTATGATATTTTTTGATCAGAAGCGTAGTTTTCGAGATATATCGAGATATTTAAAAGTTCCGAAGCCGCACCAACATAATAGAGATACAGAAAGACCGTGGCCCCTTTCTTTGAGATAACTCTGCACTAGTGCGAGCTGGAAATGCCACTTCCAGTTTAGCTGTGCAGAAGGAGAACAACAAGAAGAAGAAATATCTCGAAATATGTCCGTCAGGCCCCTTCCCTTCAGATAAATCTGCATATATCTCGGAAACGAAGCGAGCTATGGCAAAATGTTAAGAGAGATTTTTTGTAGAGAATTAAGTTTCCTACTTTTTATGTTCTATGATATTTTTTTATCAGATGCGTAGTTCTCGAGATATATCAAGATATTTAAAAGTTCCGAAGCCGCACCAACATAATAGAGATACAGAAACACCGTGGCCCCTTTCTTTGAGATAACTCTGCACTATTGCGAGCTGCAAATGCCACTTCCAGCTTAGCTGTGCAGAAGAAGAACAACAAGAAGAAGAAATATCTCGAAATATGTCCGTCAGGCCCCTTCCCTTGAGATAAATCTGCATATATCTCGGAAACGAAGCGAGCTATGGCAAAATGTTAAGAGACCTTTTTTGTAGAGAATAAAGTTTTCTACTTTTTATGTTCTATGATATTTTTTGATCAGATGCGTAGTTCTCGAGATATATCAAGATATTTAAAAGTTCCGAAGCTGCACCAACATAATAGAGGTACAGAAACACCGTGGCCTCTTTCTTTGAGATAACTCTGCACTATTGCGAGCTGCAAATGCCACTTCCAGCTTAGCTGTGCAGAAGAAGAACAACAAGAAGAAGAAATATCTCGAAATATGTCCGTCAGGCCCCTTCCCTTGAGATAAATCTGCATATATCTCGGAAACGAAGCGAGCTATGGCAAAATGTTAAGAGACCTTTTTTGTAGAGAATTATGTCTCCTACAAGATATGTTCTATGATATTTTTTGATCAGAAGCGTAGTTTTCGAGATATATCGAGATATTTAAAAGTTCCGAAGCCGCACCAACATAATAGAGATACAGAAACACCGTGGCCCCTTTCTTTGAGATAACTCTGCACTAGTGCGAGCCGCAAATGCCACTTCCAGCTTAGCTGTGCAGAAGAAGCACAACAAGAAGAAGAAATATCTCGAAATATGTCCGTCAGGCCCCTTCCCTTGAGATATATCTGCAAATATCTCGGAAACGAAGCGAGCTATGGCAAAATGTTAAGAGACCTTTTTTGTAGAGAATTATGTCTCCTACAAGCTATGTTCTATGATATTTTTTGATCAGAAGCGTAGTTTTCGAGATATATCGAGATATTTAAAAGTTCCGAAGCCGCACCAACATAATAGAGATACAGAAACACCGTGGCCCCTTTCTTTGAGATAACTCTGCACTATTGCGAGCTGCAAATGCCACTTCCAGCTTAGCTGTGCAGAAGAAGAACAACAAGAAGAAGAAATATCTCGAAATATGTCCGTCAGGCCCCTTCCCTTGAGATAAATCTGCAAATATCTCGGAAACCAAGCGAGCTATGGCAAAATGTTAAGAGACTCTATTTGTAGAGAATTAAGTTTCCTACTTTTTATGTTCTATGATATTTTTTGATCAGATGCGTAGTTCTCGAGATATATCAAAATATTCAAAAGTTCCGAAGCCGCACCAACATAATAGAGATACAGAAACACCGTGGCCCCTTTCTTTGAGATAACTCTGCGCTATTGCGAGCTGGAAACGCCACTTCCAGTTTAGCTGTGCAGAAGAAGAACAACAAGAAGAAGAAATATCTCGAAATATGTCCGTCAGGCCCTTTCCCTTGAGATATATCTGCAAATATCTCGGAAACGAAACGAGCTATGGCAAAACGTTAAGAGACCTTTTTTGTAGAGAATTATGTTTCCTACAATTTATGTTCTATGATATTTTTTGATCAGAAGCGTAGTTTTCGAGATATATCGAGATATTTAAAAGTTCCGAAGCCGCACCAACATAATAGAGATACAGAAACACCGTGGCCCCTTTCTTTCAGATAACTCTGCACTATTGCGCGCAGCAAGCGCCACTTCCAGCTTAGATGTGCAGAAGAAGAACAACAAGAAGAAGAAATATCTCGAAATATGTCCGTCAGGCCCCTTCCCTTGAGATAAATCTGCAAATATCTCGGAAACGAAGCGAGCTATGGCAAAATGTTAAGAGACCTTTTTTGTAGGGAATTAAGTTTCGTACTTTTTATGTTCTATGATATTTTTTGATCAGATGCGTAGTTCTCGAGATATATCAAGATATTTAAAAGTTCCGAAGCCGCACCAACATAATAGAGATACAGAAACACCGTGGACCCTTTCTTTGATATAACTCTGCACTATTGCGAGCTGGAAATGCCACTTCCAGTTTAGCTGTGCAGAAGGAGAACAACAAGAAGAAGAAATATCTCGAAATATGTCCGTCAGGCCCCTTCCCTTGAGATATATCTGCAAATATCTCGGAAACCAAACGAGCTATGGCAAAATCTTAAGAGACCTTTTTTGTAGAGAATTATGTTTCCTACAAGTTATGTTCTATGATATTTTTTGATCAGAAGCGTAGTTTTCGAGATATATCGAGATATTTAAAAGTTCCGAAGCCGCACCAACATAATAGAGATACAGAAACACCGTAGCCCCTTTCTTTGAGATAACTCTGCACTATTGCGAGCTGCAAATGCCACTTCCAGCTTAGCTGCGCAGAAGAAGAACAACAAGAAGAAGAAATATCTCGAAATATGTCCGTCAGGCCCCTTCCCTTGAGATATATCTGCAAATATCTCGGAAACGAAGCGAGCTATGGCAAAATGTTAAGAGACCTTTTTTGTAGAGAATTATGCCTCCTACAAGCTATGTTCTATGATATTTTTTGATCAGAAGCGTAGTTTTCGAGATATATCGAGATATTTAAAAGTTCCGAAGCCGCACCAACATAATAGAGATACAGAAACACCGTGGCCCCTTTCTTTGAGATAACTCTGCACTATTGCGAGCTGCAAATGCCACTTCCAGCTTAGCTGTGCAGAAGAAGAACAACAAGAAGAAGAAATATCTCGAAATATGTCCGTCAGGCCCCTTCCCTTGAGATAAATCTGCAAATATCTCGGAAACGAAGCGAGCTATGGCAAAATGTTAAGAGACTCTATTTGTAGAGAATTAAGTTTCCTACTTTTTATGTTCTATGATATTTTTTGATCAGATGCGTAGTTCTCGAGATATATCAAAATATTCAAAAGTTCCGAAGCCGCACCAACATAATAGAGATACAGAAACACCGTGGCCCCTTTCTTTGAGATAACTCTGCGCTATTGCGAGCTGGAAACGCCACTTCCAGTTTAGCTGTGCAGAAGAAGAACAACAAGAAGAAGAAATATCTCGAAATATGTCCGTCAGGCCCCTTCCCTTGAGATATATCTGCAAATATCTCGGAAACGAAACGAGCTATGGCAAAATGTTAAGAGACCTTTTTTGTAGAGAATTATATTTCCTACAATTTATGTTCTATGATATTTTTTGATCAGAAGCGTAGTTTTCGAGATATATCGAGATATTTAAAAGTTCCGAAGCCGCACCAACATAATAGAGATACAGAAACACCGTGGCCCCTTTCTTTCAGATAACTCTGCACTATTGCGCGCAGCAAGCGCCACTTCCAGCTTAGCTGTGCAGAAGAAGAACAACAAGAAGAAGAAATATCTCGAAATATGTCCGTCAGGCCCCTTCCCTTGAGATACATCTGCAAATATCTCGGAAACGAAGCGAGCTATGGCAAAATGTTAAGAGACCTTTTTTGTAGGGAATTAAGTTTCGTACTTTTTATGTTCTATGATATTTTTTGATCAGATGCGTAGTTCTCGAGATATATCAAGATATTTAAAAGTTCCGAAGCCGCACCAACATAATAGAGATACAGAAACACCGTGGACCCTTTCTTTGATATAACTCTGCACTATTGCGAGCTGGAAATGCCACTTCCAGTTTAGCTGTGCAGAAGGAGAACAACAAGAAGAAGAAATATCTCGAAATATGTCCGTCAGGCCCCTTCCCTTGAGATATATCTGCAAATATCTCGGAAACGAAACGAGCTATGGCAAAATCTTAAGAGACCTTTTTTGTAGAGAATTATGTTTCCTACAAGTTATGTTCTATGATATTTTTTGATCAGAAGCGTAGTTTTCGAGATATATCGAGATATTTAAAAGTTCCGAAGCCGCACCAACATAATAGAGATACAGAAACACCGTGGCCCCTTTCTTTGAGATAACTCTGCACTATTGCGAGCTGCAAATGCCACTTCCAGCTTAGCTGTGCAGAAGAAGAACAACAAGAAGAAGAAATATCTCGAAATATGTCCGTCAGGCCCCTTCCCTTGAGATAAATCTGCATATATCTCGGAAACGAAGCGAGCTATGGCAAAATGTTAAGAGACCTTTTTTGTAGAGAATTAAGTTTCCTACTTTTTATGTTCTATGATATTTTTTGATCAGATGCGTAGTTCTCGAGATATATCAAGATATTTAAAAGTTCCGAAGCCGCACCAACATAATAGAGATACAGAAACACCGTGGCCCCTTTCTTTCAGATAACTCTGCACTATTGCGAGCTGGAAATGTTACTTCCAGTTTAGCTGTGCAGAAGAAGAACAACAAGAAGAAGAAGTATCTCGAAATATGTCCGTCAGGCCCCTTCCCTTGAGATATATCTGCAAATATCTCGGAAACGAAGCGAGCTATGGCAAAATGTTAAGAGACCTTTTTTGTAGAAAATTATGTCTCCTACAAGTTATGTTCTATGATATTTTTTGATCAGAAGCGTAGTTTTCGAGATATATCAAGATATTTAAAAGTTCCGAAGCCGCACCAACATAATAGAGATACAGAAACACCGTAGCCCCTTTCTTTGAGATAACTCTGCACTATTGCGAGCTGCAAATGCCACTTCCAGCTTAGCTGCGCAGAAGAAGAACAACAAGAAGAAGAAATATCTCGAAATATGTCCGTCAGGCCCCTTCCCTTGAGATATATCTGCAAATATCTCGGAAACGAAGCGAGCTATGGCAAAATGTTAAGAGACCTTTTTTGTAGAGAATTATGTCTCCTACAAGCTATGTTCTATGATATTTTTTGATCAGAAGCGTAGTTTTCGAGATATATCGAGATATTTAAAAGTTCCGAAGCCGCACCAACATAATAGAGATACAGAAACACCGTGGCCCCTTTCTTTGAGATAACTCTGCACTATTGCGAGCTGCAAATGCCACTTCCAGCTTAGCTGTGCAGAAGAAGAACAACAAGAAGAAGAAATATCTCGAAATATGTCCGTCAGGCCCCTTCCCTTGAGATAAATCTGCAAATATCTCGGAAACGAAGCGAGCTATGGCAAAATGTTAAGAGACTCTATTTGTAGAGAATTAAGTTTCCTACTTTTTATGTTCTATGATATTTTTTGATCAGATGCGTAGTTCTCGAGATATATCAAAATATTCAAAAGTTCCGAAGCCGCACCAACATAATAGAGATACAGAAACACCGTGGCCCCTTTCTTTGAGATAACTCTGCGCTATTGCGAGCTGGAAACGCCACTTCCAGTTTAGCTGTGCAGAAGAAGAACAACAAGAAGAAGAAATATCTCGAAATATGTCCGTCAGGCCCCTTCCCTTGAGATATATCTGCAAATATCTCGGAAACGAAACGAGCTATGGCAAAATGTTAAGAGACCTTTTTTGTAGACAATCATATTTCCTACAATTTATGTTCTATGATATTTTTTGATCAGAAGCGTAGTTTTCGAGATATATCGAGATATTTAAAAGTTCCGAAGCCGCACCAACATAATAGAGATACAGAAACACCGTGGCCCCTTTCTCTCAGATAACTCTGCACTATTGCGAGCTGGAAATGCCACTTCCAGTTTAGCTGTGCAGAAGAAGAACAACAAGAAGAAGAAATATCTCGAAATATGTCCGTCAGGCCCCTTCCCTTGAGATAAATCTGCAAATATCTCCGAAACGAAGCGAGCTATGGCAAAATGTTAAGAGACCATATTTGTAGAGAATTAAGTTTCCTACTTTTTATGTTCTATGATATTTTTTCATCAGACGCGTAGTTCTCGAGATATATCAAGATATTTAAAAGTTCCGAAGCCGCACCAACATAATAGAGATACAGAAACACCGTGGCCCCTTTCTTTGAGATAACTCTGCACTATTGCGCGCTGCAAACGCCACTTCCAGCTTAGCTGTGCAGAAGAAGAACAACAAGAAGAAGAAATATCTCGAAATATGTCCGTCAGGCCCCTTCCCTTGAGATAAATCTGCAAATATCTCGGAAACGAAGCGAGCTATGGCAAAATGGTCAGAGACCTTTTTTGTAGAGAATTAAGTTTCCTACTTTTTATGTTCTATGATATTTTTTGATCAGACGCGTAGTTTTCGAGATATATCGAGATATTTAAAAGTTCCGAAGCCGCACCAACATAATAGAGATACAGAAACACCGTGGCCCCTTTCTTTGAGATAACTCTGCACTATTGCGAGCTGCAAATGCCACTTCCAGCTTAGCTGTGCGGAAGAAGAACAACAAGAAGAAGAAATATCTCGAAATATGTCCGTCAGGCCCCTTCCCTTCAGATAAATCTGCATATATCTCGGAAACCAGGCGAGCTATGGCAAAATGTTAAGAGACCTTTTTTGTAGAGAATTAAGTTTCGTACTTTTTATGTTCTATGATATTTTTTGATCAGATGCGTAGTTCTCGAGATATATCAAGATATTTAAAAGTTCCGAAGCCGCACCAACATAATAGAGATACAGAAACACCGTGGACCCTTTCTTTGAGATAACTCTGCACTATTGCGAGCTGCAAATGCCACTTCCAGCTTAGCTGTGCAGAAGAAGAACAACAAGAAGAAGAAATATCTCGAAATATGTCCGTCAGGCCCCTTCCCTTGAGATAAATCTGCAAATATCTCCGAAACGAAGCGAGCTATGGCAAATTGTTAAGAGACCTTATTTGTAGAGAATTAAGTTTCCCACTTTTTATGTTCTATGATATTTTTTGATCAGATGCGTAGTTCTCGAGATATATCAAGATATTTAAAAGTTCCGAAGCCGCACCAACATAATAGAGACACAGAAACACCGTGGCCCCTTTCTTTGAGATAACTATGCACTATTGCGAGCTGCAAATGCCACTTCCAGCTTAGCTGTGCAGAAGAAGAAGAAGAAGAAGAAGAAATATCTCGAAATATGTCCGTCAGGCCCCTTCCCTTGAGATAAATCTGCAAATATCTCGGAAACGAAGCGAGCTATGGCAAAATGTTAAGAGACCTTTTTTGTAGAGAATTAAGTTTCCTACTTTTTATGTTCTCTGATAGTTTTTGATCAGAAGCGTAGTTTTCGAGATATATCGAGATATTTAAAAGTTCCGAAGCCGCACCAACATAGTAGAGATACAGAAACACCGTGGCCTCTTTCTTTGAGATAACTCTGCACTATTGCGAGCTGCAAATGCCACTACCAGCTTAGCTGTGCAGAAGAAGAACAACAAGAAGAAGAAATATCTCGAAATATGTCCGTCAGGCCCCTTCCCTTGAGATAAATCTGCAAATATCTCGGAAACGATGCCAGCTATGGGAAAATGTTAAGAGACCTTTTTTGTAGAGAATTAAGTTTCCTACTTTTTATGTTCTATGATATTTCTTGATCAGATGCGTAGTTCTCGAGATATATCAAGATATTTAAAAGTTCCGAAGCCGCAACAACGTAATAGAGATACAGAAACACCGTGGCCCTATTCTTTGAGATAACTATGCACTATTGTGAGCTGCAAATGCCACTTCCAGCTTAGCTGCGCAGAAGAAGAAGAACAAGAAGAAGAAATATCTCGAAATATGTCCGTCAGGCCCCTTCCCTTGAGATAAATCTGCAAATATCTCGGAAACGAAGCGAGCTATGGCAAAATGTTAAGAGACCTTTTTTGTAGAGAATTAAGTTTCCTACTTTTCATGTTCTCTGATAGTTTTTGATCAGAAGCGTAGTTTTCGAGATATATCGAGATATTTAAAAGTTCCGAAGCCGCACCAACATAGTAGAGATACAGAAACACCGTGGCCTCTTTCTTTGAGATAACTCTGCACTATTGCGAGCTGCAAATGCCACTACCAGCTTAGCTGTGCAGAAGAGGAACAACAAGAAGAAGAAATATCTCGAAATATGTCCGTCAGGCCCCTTCCCTTGAGATAAATCTGCAAATATCTCGGAAACGAAGCGAGCTATGGCAAAATGGTCAGAGACCTTTTTTGTAGAGAATTAAGTTTCCTACTTTTTATGTTCTATGATATTTTTTGATCAGACGCGTAGTTTTCGAGATATATCGAGATATTTAAAAGTTCCGAAGCCGCACCAACATAATAGAGATACAGAAACACCGTGGCCCCTTTCTTTGAGATAACTCTGCACTATTGCGAGCTGCAAATGCCACTTCCAGCTTAGCTGTGCGGAAGAAGAACAACAAGAAGAAGAAATATCTCGAAATATGTCCGTCAGGCCCCTTCCCTTCAGATAAATCTGCATATATCTCGGAAACCAGGCGAGCTATGGCAAAATGTTAAGAGACCTTTTTTGTAGAGAATTAAGTTTCGTACTTTTTATGTTCTATGATATTTTTTGATCAGATGCGTAGTTCTCGAGATATATCAAGATATTTAAAAGTTCCGAAGCCGCACCAACATAATAGAGATACAGAAACACCGTGGACCCTTTCTTTGAGATAACTCTGCACTATTGCGAGCTGCAAATGCCACTTCCAGCTTAGCTGTGCAGAAGAAGAACAACAAGAAGAAGAAATATCTCGAAATATGTCCGTCAGGCCCCTTCCCTTGAGATAAATCTGCAAATATCTCCGAAACGAAGCGAGCTATGGCAAATTGTTAAGAGACCTTATTTGTAGAGAATTAAGTTTCCCACTTTTTATGTTCTATGATATTTTTTGATCAGATGCGTAGTTCTCGAGATATATCAAGATATTTAAAAGTTCCGAAGCCGCACCAACATAATAGAGACACAGAAACACCGTGGCCCCTTTCTTTGAGATAACTATGCACTATTGCGAGCTGCAAATGCCACTTCCAGCTTAGCTGTGCAGAAGAAGAAGAAGAAGAAGAAGAAATATCTCGAAATATGTCCGTCAGGCCCCTTCCCTTGAGATAAATCTGCAAATATCTCGGAAACGAAGCGAGCTATGGCAAAATGTTAAGAGACCTTTTTTGTAGAGAATTAAGTTTCCTACTTTTTATGTTCTCTGATAGTTTTTGATCAGAAGCGTAGTTTTCGAGATATATCGAGATATTTAAAAGTTCCGAAGCCGCACCAACATAGTAGAGATACAGAAACACCGTGGCCTCTTTCTTTGAGATAACTCTGCACTATTGCGAGCTGCAAATGCCACTACCAGCTTAGCTGTGCAGAAGAAGAACAACAAGAAGAAGAAATATCTCGAAATATGTCCGTCAGGCCCCTTCCCTTGAGATAAATCTGCAAATATCTCGGAAACGATGCCAGCTATGGGAAAATGTTAAGAGACCTTTTTTGTAGAGAATTAAGTTTCCTACTTTTTATGTTCTATGATATTTCTTGATCAGATGCGTAGTTCTCGAGATATATCAAGATATTTAAAAGTTCCGAAGCCGCAACAACGTAATAGAGATACAGAAACACCGTGGCCCTATTCTTTGAAATAACTATGCACTATTGTGAGCTGCAAATGCCACTTCCAGCTTAGCTGCGCAGAAGAAGAAGAACAAGAAGAAGAAATATCTCGAAATATGTCCGTCAGGCCCCTTCCCTTGAGATAAATCTGCAAATATCTCGGAAACGAAGCGAGCTATGGCAAAATGTTAAGAGACCTTTTTTGTAGAGAATTAAGTTTCCTACTTTTCATGTTCTCTGATAGTTTTTGATCAGAAGCGTAGTTTTCGAGATATATCGAGATATTTAAAAGTTCCGAAGCCGCACCAACATAGTAGAGATACAGAAACACCGTGGCCTCTTTCTTTGAGATAACTCTGCACTATTGCGAGCTGCAAATGCCACTACCAGCTTAGCTGTGCAGAAGAGGAACAACAAGAAGAAGAAATATCTCGGAATATGTCCGTCAGGCCCGTTCCCTTGAGCTACATCTGCAAATATCTCGGAAACGATGCCAGCTGTGGGAAAATGTTGAGAGACCTTTTTTGTAGAGAATTAAGTTTCCTACTTTTTATGTTCTATGATATTTTCTGATCAGATGCGTAGTTCTCGAGATATATCCAGATATTTAAAAGTTCCGAAGCCGCACCAACATAATAGAGATACAGAAACACCGTGGCCCCTTTCTTTGAGATAACTCTGCACTATTGCGCGCTGCAAACGCCACTTCCAGCTTAGCTGTGCAGAAGAAGAGCAACAAGAAGAAGAAATATCTCGAAATATGTCCGTCAGGCCCCTTCCCTTGAGATAAATCTGCAAATATCTCGGAAACGAAGCGAGCTATGGCAAAATGTTAAGAGACCTTTTTTGTAGGGAATTAAGTTTCGTACTTTTTATGTTCTATGATATTTTTTGATCAGATGCGTAGTTCTCGAGATATATCAAGATATTTAAAAGTTCCGAAGCCGCACCAACATAATAGAGATACAGAAACACCGTGGCCCCTTTCTTTGAGATAACTCTGCACGATTGCGAGCTGGAAATGCCACTTCCAGCTTAGCTGTGCAGAAGAAGAACAACAAGAAGAAGAAATATCACGAAATATGTCCGTTAGGCCCCTTCCCATGAGATAAATCTGCAAATATCTCGGAAACGAAGCGAGGTATGGCAAAATGTCAAGAGACCTTTTTTGTAGAGAATTATGTTTCCTACAATTTATGTTCTATGATATTTTTTGATCAGAAGCGTAGTTTTCGAGATATATCGAGATATTTAAAAGTTCCGAAGCCGCACCAACATAATAGAGGTACAGAAACACCGTGGCATCTTTCTTTGAGATAACTCTGCACTATTGCGAGCTGCAAATGCCACTTCGAGATTAGCTGTGCAGAAGAAGAACAACAAGAAGAAGAAATATCTCGAAATATGTCCGTCAGACCCCTTCCCTTGAGATAAATCTGCAAATATCTCGGAAACGAAGCGAGCTATGGCAAAATGTTAAGAGACCTTTGTTATAGAGAATTATGATTCCTACAATTTACGTTCTATGATATTTTTTGATCAGAAGCGTAGTTTTCGAGATATGTCGAGATATTTAAAAGTTCCGAAGCCGCACCAACATAATAGAGATACAGAAACACCGTGGCCCCTTTCTTTGAGATAACTCTGCACTATTGCGAGCTGCAAATGCCACTTCCAGCTTAGCTGTGCAGAAGAAGAACAACAAGAAGAAGAAATATCTCGAAATATGTCCGCTAGGCCCCTTCCCTTGAGATAAATCTGCAAATATCTCGGAAACGAAGCGAGCTATGGCAAAATGTTAAGAGACCTTTGTTGTAGAGAATTAAGTTTCCTACTTTTTATGTTCTATGATATTTTTTGATCAGATGAGTTGTTCTCGAGATATATCAAGATATTTAAAAGTTCCGAAGCCGCACCAACATAATACAGATACAGAAACACCGTGGCCCCTTTCTTTGAGATAACTATGCACTATTGCGAGCTGCAAATGCCACTTCCAGCTTAGCTGTGCAGAAGAAGAGCAACAAGAAGAAGAAATATCTCGAAATATGTCCGTCAGGCCCCTTCCCTTGAGATAAATCTGCAAATATCTCGGAAACGAAGCGAGCTATGGCAAAATGTTAAGAGACCTTTTTTGTAGAGAATTAAGTTTCCTACTTTCTATGTTCTCTGATATTTTTTGATCAGAAGCGTAGTTTTGGAGATATATCGAGATATTTAAAAGTTCCGAAGCCGCACCAACATAGTAGAGATACAGAAACACCGTGGCCTCTTTCTTTGAGATAACTCTGCACTATTGCGAGCTGCAAATGCCACTACCAGCTTAGCTGTGCAGAAGAGGAACAACAAGAAGAAGAACTATCTCTAAATATGTCCGTCAGGCCCCTTCCCTTGAGATAAATCTGCAAATATCTCGGAAACGAAGCGAGCTATGGCCAAATGTTAAGAGACCTTTTTTGTAGAGAATTAAGTTTCCTACTTTTTACGTTCTATGATATTTTTTGATCAGATGCGTAGTTCTCGAGATATATCAAGATATTTAAAAGTTCCGAGGCTGCACCAACATAATAGAGGTACAGAAACACCGTGGCCTCTTTCTTTGAGATAACTCTGCACTATTGCGAGCTGCAAATGCCACTTCCAGCTTAGCTGTGCAGAAGAAGGACAACAAGAAGAAGAAATATCTCGAAACATGTCCGTCAGGCCCCTTCCCTCGAGATATATCTGCAAATATCTCGGAAACGAAGCGAGCTATGGCAAAATGTTAAGAGACCTTTTTTGTAGAGAATTATGTTTCCTACAATTTATGTTCTATGATATTTTTTGATCAGAAGCGTAGTTTTCGAGATATATCGAGATATTTAAAAGTTCCGAAGCCGCACCAACATAATAGAGGTACAGAAACACCGTGGCATCTTTCTTTGAGATAACTCTGCACTATTGCGAGCTGCAAATGCCACTTCGAGCTTAGCTGTGCAGAAGAAGAACAACAAGAAGAAGAAATATCTCGAAATATGTCCGTCAGACCCCTTCCCTTGAGATATATCTGCAAATATCTCGGAAACGAAGCGAGCTATGGCAAAATGTTGAGAGACCTTTTTTGTAGAGAATTATGTTTCCTACAATTTACGTTCTATGATATTTTTTGATCAGAAGCGTAGTTTTCGAGATATATCGAGATATTTAAAAGTTCCGAAGCCGCACCAACATAATAGAGATACAGAAACACCGTGGCCCCTTTCTTGGAGATAACTCTGCACTACTGCGAGCTGCAAATGCCACTTCCAGCTTAGCTGTGCAGGAGAAGAACAACAAGAAGAAGAAATATCACGAAATATGTCCGTCAGGCCCCTTCCCTTGAGATATATCTGCAAATATCTCGGAAACGATGCCAGCTATGGGAAAATGTTAAGAGACCTTTTTTGTAGAGAATTAAGTTTCGTACTTTTTATGTTCTATGATATTTTTTGATCAGATGCGTAGTTCTCGAGATATATCAAGATATTTAAAAGTTCCGAAGCCGCACCAACATAATAGAGATACAGAAACACCGTGGACCCTTTCTTTGAGATAACTCTGCACAATTGCGAGCTACAAATGCCACTTCCAGCTTAGCTGTGCAGAAGATGAACAACAAGAATAAGAAATATCTCGAAATATGTCCGTCAGGCCCCTTCCCTTGAGATAAATCTGCAAATATCTCGGAAACGAAGCGAGCTATGGCAAAATGTTAAGAGACCTTTCGTGTAGAGAATTAAGTTTCCTACTTTTTATGTTCTATGATATTTTTTGATCAGATGCGTAGTTCTCGAGATATATCAGATATTTAAAAGTTCCGAAGCTGCACCAACATAATAGAGGTACAGAAACACCGTGGCCCCTTTCTTTGAGATAACTCTGCACTATTGCGAGCTGCAAATGCCACTTCCAGCTTAGCTGTGCAGAAGAAGAACAACAAGAAGAAGAAATATCACGAAATATGTCCGTTAGGCCCCTTCCCATGAGATAAATCTGCAAATATCTCGGAAACGAAGCGAGCTATGGCAAAATCTTAAGAGACCTTTTTTGTAGAGAATTAAGTTTCCTACTCTTAATGTTCTATGATATTTTTTGATCAGATGCGTAGTTCTCGAGATATATCAAGATATTGAAAAGTTCCGAAGCCGCACCAACATAATACAGATACAGAAACACCGTGGCCCCTATCTTTGAGATAACTGTGCACTATTGCGAGCTGCAAGTGCCACTTCCAGCTTAGCTGTGCAGAAGAAGAAGAACAAGAAGAAGAAATATCTCGAAATATGTCCGTCAGGCCCCTTCCCTTGAGATAAATCTGCAAATATCTCGGAAACGAAGCGAGCTATGGCAAAATGTTAAGAGACCTTTTTTGTAGAGAATTAAGTTTCCTACTTTTTACGTTCTATGATATTTTTTGATCAGATGCGTAGTTCTCGAGATATATCAAGATATTTAAAAGTTCCGAGGCTGCACCAACATAATAGAGGTACAGAAACACCGTGGCCTCTTTCTTTGAGATAACTCTGCACTATTGCGAGCTGCAAATGCCACTTCCAGCTTAGCTGTGCAGAAGAAGGACAACAAGAAGAAGAAATATCTCGAAACATGTCCGTCAGGCCCCTTCCCTCGAGATATATCTGCAAATATCTCGGAAACGAAGCGAGCTATGGCAAAATGTTAAGAGACCTTTTTTGTAGAGAATTATGTTTCCTACAATTTATGTTCTATGATATTTTTTGATCAGAAGCGTAGTTTTCGAGATATATCGAGATATTTAAAAGTTCCGAAGCCGCACCAACATAATAGAGGTACAGAAACACCGTGGCATCTTTCTTTGAGATAACTCTGCACTATTGCGAGCTGCAAATGCCACTTCGAGCTTAGCTGTGCAGAAGAAGAACAACAAGAAGAAGAAATATCTCGAAATATGTCCGTCAGACCCCTTCCCTTGAGATATATCTGCAAATATCTCGGAAACGAAGCGAGCTATGGCAAAATGTTGAGAGACCTTTTTTGTAGAGAATTATGTTTCCTACAATTTACGTTCTATGATATTTTTTGATCAGAAGCGTAGTTTTCGAGATATATCGAGATATTTAAAAGTTCCGAAGCCGCACCAACATAATAGAGATACAGAAACACCGTGGCCCCTTTCTTGGAGATAACTCTGCACTACTGCGAGCTGCAAATGCCACTTCCAGCTTAGCTGTGCAGGAGAAGAACAACAAGAAGAAGAAATATCACGAAATATGTCCGTCAGGCCCCTTCCCTTGAGATATATCTGCAAATATCTCGGAAACGATGCCAGCTATGGGAAAATGTTAAGAGACCTTTTTTGTAGAGAATTAAGTTTCGTACTTTTTATGTTCTATGATATTTTTTGATCAGATGCGTAGTTCTCGAGATATATCAAGATATTTAAAAGTTCCGAAGCCGCACCAACATAATAGAGATACAGAAACACCGTGGACCCTTTCTTTGAGATAACTCTGCACAATTGCGAGCTACAAATGCCACTTCCAGCTTAGCTGTGCAGAAGATGAACAACAAGAATAAGAAATATCTCGAAATATGTCCGTCAGGCCCCTTCCCTTGAGATAAATCTGCAAATATCTCGGAAACGAAGCGAGCTATGGCAAAATGTTAAGAGACCTTTCGTGTAGAGAATTAAGTTTCCTACTTTTTATGTTCTATGATATTTTTTGATCAGATGCGTAGTTCTCGAGATATATCAGATATTTAAAAGTTCCGAAGCTGCACCAACATAATAGAGGTACAGAAACACCGTGGCCCCTTTCTTTGAGATAACTCTGCACTATTGCGAGCTGCAAATGCCACTTCCAGCTTAGCTGTGCAGAAGAAGAACAACAAGAAGAAGAAATATCACGAAATATGTCCGTTAGGCCCCTTCCCATGAGATAAATCTGCAAATATCTCGGAAACGAAGCGAGCTATGGCAAAATCTTAAGAGACCTTTTTTGTAGAGAATTAAGTTTCCTACTCTTAATGTTCTATGATATTTTTTGATCAGATGCGTAGTTCTCGAGATATATCAAGATATTGAAAAGTTCCGAAGCCGCACCAACATAATACAGATACAGAAACACCGTGGCCCCTATCTTTGAGATAACTGTGCACTATTGCGAGCTGCAAGTGCCACTTCCAGCTTAGCTGTGCAGAAGAAGAAGAACAAGAAGAAGAAATATCTCGAAATATGTCCGTCAGGCCCCTTCCCTTGAGATAAATCTGCAAATATCTCGGAAACGAAGCGAGCTATGGCAAAATGTTAAGAGACCTTTTTTGTAGAGAATTAAGTTTCCTACTTTTTATGTTGTATGATATTTTTTGATCAGATGCGTAGTTCTCGAGATATATCACGATATTTAAAAGTTCCGAAGCCGCACCAACATAATAGAGATACAGAAACACCGTGGCCCCTTTCTTTGAGATAACTCTGCACTATTGCGAGCTGCAAATGCCACTTCCAGCTTAGCTGTGCAGAAGAAGAACAACAAGAAGAGGAAATATCTCGAAATATGTCCGTCAGGCCGCTTCCCTTGAGATAAATCTGCAAATATCTCGGAAACGAAGCGAGCTATGGCAAAATGTTAAGAGACCTTTTTTGTAGAGAATTATGTTTCCTACAATTTATGTTCTATGATATTTTTTGATCAGAAGCGTAGTTTTCGAGATATATCGAGATATTTAAAAGTTCCGAAGCCGCACCAACATGATAGAGATACAGAAACACCGTGGCCCCTTTGTTTGAGATAACTCTGCACTATTGCGAGCTGCAAATGCCACTTCCAGCTTAGCTGTGCAGAAGAAGAACACTAAGAAGAAGAAATATCTCGAAATATGTCCGTCAGGCCCCTTCCCTTGAGATAAATCTGCAAATATCTCGGAAACGAAGCGCGCTATGGCAAAACGTTAAGAGACCTTTTTTGTAGAGAATTATGTTTCCTACTTTTTATGTTGTATAATATTTTTTGATCAGATGCGTAGTTCTCGAGATATATCAAGATATTTAAAAGTTCCGAAGCCGCACCAACATAATAGAGATACAGAAACACCGTGGCCCCTTTCTTTGAGATAACTCTGCACTATTGCGACCAGCAAATTGCACTTCCAGCTTAGCTGTGCAGAAGAAGAACAACAAGAAGAAGAAATATCTCGAAATATGTCCGTCAGGCCCCTTCCCTTCATATAAATCTGCAAATATCTCGGAAACGAGCGAGCTATGGCAAAATGTTAAGGGACCTTTTTTGTAGAGAATTATGTTTCCTACAATTTACGTTCTCTGATATTTTTTGATCAGAAGCGTAGTTTTCGAGATATATCGAGATATTTAAAAGTTCCGAAGCCGCACCAACATAATAGAGATACAGAAACACCGTGGCCTCTTTCTTTGAGATAACTCTGCACTATTGCGAGCTGCAAATGCCACTTCCAGCTTAGCTGTGCAGAAGAGGAACAGCAAGAAGAAGAAATATCTCGAAATATGTCCGTCAGGCCCCTTCCCTTGAGATAAATCTGCAAATATCTCGGAAACGAAGCGAGCTATGGCAAAACGTTAAGAGACTTTATTTGTAGAGAATTAAGTTTCCTACTTTTTATGTTCCTTGATATTTTTTGATCAGCTGCGTAGTTCTCGAGATATATCAAGATATTTTAAAGTTCCGAAGCCGCACCAACATAATAGAGATACAGAAACACCGTGGCCCCTTTCTTTGAGATAACTCTGCACTATTGCGAGCTGGAAATGCCACTTCCAGTTTAGCTGTGCAGAAGAAGAACAACAAGAAGAAGAAATATCTCGAAATATGTCCGTCAGGCCCCTTCCCTTGAGATAAATCTGCAAATATCTCGGAAACGAGCGAGCTATGGCAAAATGTTAAGAGACCTTTTTTGTAGAGAATTAAGTTTTCTACTTTTTATGTTCTATGATATTTTTTGATCAGATGCGTAGTTCACGAGATATATCAAGATATTTAAAAGTTCCGAAGCTGCACCAACATAATAGAGATACAGAAACACCGTGGCCCCTTTCTTTGAGATAACTCTGCACTATTGCGAGCTGTAAATGCCACGTCCAGCTTAGCTGTGCAGAAGAAGAACAACAAGAAGAAGAAATATCTCGAAATATGTCCGTCAGGCCCCTTCCCTTGAGATAAATCTGCTCATATCTCGGAAACGAAGCGAGCTATGGCAAAATGTTAAGAGACCTTTTTTGTAGAGAATTAAGTTTCCTACTTCTTATGTTCTATGATATTTTTTGATCAGATGCGTAGTTCTCGAGATATATTAAGATATTTAAAAGTTCCGAAGCCGCACCAACATAATAGAGATACAGAAACACCGTGGCCCCTTTCTTCGAGATAACTCTGCACTAGTGCGAGCCGCAAATGCCACTTCCAGCTTAGCTGTGCAGAAGAAGAACAACAAGAAGAAGAAATATCTCGAAATATGTCCGTCAGGCCCCTTCCCTCGAGATAAATCTGCAAATATCTCGGAAACGAAGCGAGCTATGGCAAAATGTTAAGAGACCTTGTTTGTAGAGAATTAAGTTTCCTACTTTTTATGTTCTATGATATCTTTTGATCAGAAGCGTAGTTTTCGAGATATATCGAGATATTTAAAAGATCCGAAGCCGCACCAACATAATAGAGATACAGAAACACCGTGGCCCCTTTCTTTGAGATATCTCTGCACTATTGCGACCTGCAAATGCCACTTCCAGCTTAGCTGTGCAGAAGAAGAACAACAAGAAGAAGAAATATCTCGAAATATGTCCGTCAGTCCCCTTCCCTTGAGATAAATCTGCAAATATCTCGGAAACGAAGCGAGCTATGGCAAAATGTTAAGAGACCTTTTTTGTAGAGAATTATGTTTCCTACAATCTACGTTCTCTGATATTTTTTGATCAGAAGCGTAGCTTTCGAGATATATCGAGATATTTAAAAGTTCCGAAGCCGCACCAACATAATAGAGATACAGAAACACCGTGGCCCCTTTCTTCGGGATAACTCTGCACTATTGCGAGCTGGAAATGCCACTTCCAGTTTAGCTGTGCAGAGGAAGAACAACAAGAAGAAGAAATATCTCGAAATATGTCCGTCAGGACCCTTCCCTTGAGATAAATCTGCAAATATCTCGGAAACGAAGCGAGCTATGGCAAAACGTTAAGAGACCTTTTTTGTAGAGAATTATGTTTCCTACAATTTACGTTCTATGATATTTTTTGATCAGAAGCGTAGTTTTCGAGATATATCGAGATATTTAAAAGATCCGAAGCCGCACCAACATAGAGGTACAGAAACACCGTGGCCCCTTTCTTTGAGATAACTCTGCACTACTGCGAGCTGGAAATGCCACTTCCAGTTTAGCTGTGCAGAAGAAGAACAACAAGAAGAAGAAATATCTCGAAACATGTCCGTCAGGCCCCTTCCCCTGAGATAAATCTGCAAATATCTCGGAAACGAACCGTGCTATGGCAAAATGTTAAGAGACGTTTTTTGTAGAGAATTATGTTTCCTACAATTTATGTTCTACGATATTTTTTGATCAGAAGCGTAGTTTTCGAGATATATCGAGATATTTAAAAGTTCCGAAGCCGCACCAACATAATAGAGATACAGAAACACCGTGGCCCCTTTCTTTGAGATAACTCTGCACTAGTGCGAGCCGCAAATGCCACTTCCAGCTTAGCTGTGCAGAAGAAGAACAACAAGAAGAAGAAATATCTCGAAATATGTCCGTTAGGCCCCTTCCCTTGAGATAAATGTGCAAATATCTCGGAAACGAAGCGAGCTATGGCAAAATGTTAAGAGACATTTTTTGTAGAGAATTATGTTTCCTACAATTTATGTTCTACGATATTTTTTGATCAGAAGCGTAGTTTTCGAGATATATCGAGATATTTAAAAGTTCCGAAGCTGCACCAACATAATAGAGATACAGAAACACCGTGGCCCCTTTCTTTGAGATAACTCTGCACTAGTGCGAGCCGCAAATGCCACTTCCAGCTTAGCTGTGCAGAAGAGGAACGACAAGAAGAAGAAATATCTCGGAGTATGTCCGTCAAGCCCCTTCCCTTGAGATATATCTGCAAATATCTCGGAAACGATGCCAGCTATGGGAAAATGTTAAGAGACCTTTTTTGTAGAGAATTAAGTTTCCTACTTTTTATGTTCTATGATATTTTTTGATCAGATGCGTAGATCTCGAGATATATCAAGATATTTAAAAGTTCCGAAGCCGCACCAACATAATAGAGATACAGAAACACCGTGGCCCCTTTCCTTGAGATAACTCTGCACTATTGCGAGCTGCAAATGCCACTTCCAGCTTAGCTGTGCAGAAGAAGAACAACTAGAAGAAGAAATATCTCGAAATATGTCCGTCAGGCCCCTTCCCTTGAGATAAATCTGCAAATATCTCGGAAACGAAGCGAGCTATGGCAAAATGTTTAGAGACCTTTTTTGTAGAGAATTAAGTTTTCTACTTTTTATGTTCCATGATATTTTTTGATCAGATGCGTAGTTCTCGAGATATATCAAGATATTTAAAAGTTCCGAAGCCGCACCAACATAATAGAGATACAGAAACACCGTGGCCCCTTTCTTTGAGATAACTCTGCACTATTGCGCGCTGCAAATGCCACTTCCAGCTTAGCTGTGCAGAAGAAGAACAACAAGAAGAAGAAATATCTCGAAATATGTCCGTCAGGCCCCTTCCCTTGAGATAAATCTGCAAATATCTCGGAAACGAAGCGAGCTATGGCAAAATGTTAACAGACCTTTTTTGTAGAGAATTAAGTTTCCTACTTTTTATGTTGTATGATATTTTTTGATCAGATGCGTAGTTCTCGAGATATATCACGATATTTAAAAGTTCCGAAGCCGCACCAACATAATAGAGATACAGAAACACCGTGGCCCCTTTCTTTGAGATAACTCTGCACTATTGCGCGCTGCAAATGCCACTTCCAGCTTAGCTGTGCAGAAGAAGAACAACAAGAAGAAGAAATATCTCGAAGTATGTCCGTCAGGCCCCTTCCCTTGAGATAAATCTGCAAATATCTCGGAAACGAAGCGAGCTATGGCAAAATGTTAAGAGACCTTATTTGTAGAGAATTCAGTTTCCTACTTTTTATGTTGTATGATATTTTTTGATCAGATGCGTAGTTCTCGAGATATATCACGATATTTAAAAGTTCCGAAGCCGCACCAACATAATAGAGATACAGAAACACCGTGGCCCCTTTCTTTGAGATAACTCTGCACTATTGCGCGCTGCAAATGCCACTTCCAGCTTAGCTGTGCAGAAGAAGAACAACAAGAAGAAGAATTATCTCGAAATATGTCCGTCAGGCCCCTTCCCTTGAGATAAATCTGCAAATATCTCGGAAACGAAGCGAGCTATGGCAAAATGTTAAGAGACCTTATTTGTAGAGAATTCAGTTTCCTACTTTTTATGTTGTATGATATTTTTTGATCAGATGCGTAGTTCTCGAGATATATCACGATATTTAAAAGTTCCGAAGCCGCACCAACATAATAGAGATACAGAAACACCGTGGCCCCTTTCTTTGAGATAACTCTGCACTATTGCGCGCTGCAAATGCCACTTCCAGCTTAGCTGTGCAGAAGAAGAACAACAAGAAGAAGAAATATCTCGAAATATGTCCGTCAGGCCCCTTCCCTTGAGATAAATCTGCAAATATCTCGGAAACGAAGCGAGCTATGGCAAAATGTTAACAGACCTTTTTTGTAGAGAATTAAGTTTCCTACTTTTTATGTTGTATGATATTTTTTGATCAGATGCGTAGTTCTCGAGATATATCAAGATATTTAAAAGTTCCGAAGCCGCACCAACATAATAGAGATACAGAAACACCGTGGCCCCTTTCTTTGAGATAACTCTGCACTATTGCGAGCTGCAAATGCCACTTCCAGCTTAGCTGTGCAGAAGAAGAACAACAAGAAGAAGAAATATCTCAAAATATGTCCGTCAGGCCCCTCCCTTGAGATAAATCTGCAAATATCTCGGAAACGATGCCAGCTATGGGAAAATGTTGAGAGACCTTTTTTGTAGAGAATTAAGTTTCCTACTTTTTATGTTCTATGATATTTTTTGATCAGAAGCGTAGTTTTAGAGATATATCGAGATATTTAAAAGTTCCGAAGCCGCACCAACATAATAGAGATACAGAAACACCGTGGCCTCTTTCTTTGAGATAACTCTGCACTATTGCGAGCTGCAACTGCCACTTCCAGGTTAGCTGTGCAGAAGAGGAACAACAAGAAGAAGAGATATCTCGGAATATGTCCGTCAGGCCCCTTCCCTTGAGCTAAATCAGCAAATATCTCGGAAACGATGCCAGCTATGGGAAAATGTTAAGAGACCTTTTTTGTAGAGAATTAAGTTTCCTACTTTTTATGTTCTCTGATATTTTTTGATCAGACGCGTAGTTCTCGAGATATATCAAGATATTTAAAAGTTCCGAAGCCGCACCAACATAATAGAGATACAGAAACACCGTGGCCCCTTTCTTCGAGATAACTCTGCACTATAGCGAGCTGCAAATGCCACTTCCAGCTTAGCTGTGCAGAAGAAGAACAACAAGAAGAAGAAATATCTCGAAATATGTCCGTCAGGCCCCTTCCCTTGAGATATATCTGCAAATATCTCGGAAACGATGCCAGCTATGGGAAAATGTTAAGAGACCTTTTTTGTAGAGAATTAAGTTTCCTACTTTTTATGTTCTATGATATTTTTTGATCAGAAGCGTAGTTCTCGAGATATATCACGATATTTAAAAGTTCCGAAGCCGCACCAACATAATAGAGATACAGAAACACCATGGCCCCTTTCTTTGAGATAACTCTGCACTATTGCGCGCTGCAAATGCCACTTCCAGCTTAGCTGTGCAGAAGAAGAACAACAAGAAGAAGAAATATCTCGAAATATGTCCGTCAGGCCCCTTCCCTTGAGATAAATCTGCAAATATCTCGGAAACGAAGCGAGCTATGGCAAAATGTTAACAGACCTTTTTTGTAGAGAATTAAGTTTCCTACTTTTTATGTTGTATGATATTTTTTGATCAGATGCGTAGTTCTCGAGATATATCAAGATATTTAAAAGTTCCGAAGCCGCACCAACATAATAGAGATACAGAAACACCGTGGCCCCTTTCTTTGAGATAACTCTGCACTATTGCGAGCTGCAAATGCCACTTCCAGCTTAGCTGTGCAGAAGAAGAACAACAAGAAGAAGAAATATCTCAAAATATGTCCGTCAGGCCCCTTCCCTTGAGATAAATCTGCAAATATCTCGGAAACGATGCCAGCTATGGGAAAATGTTGAGAGACCTTTTTTGTAGAGAATTAAGTTTCCTACTTTTTATGTTCTATGATATTTTTTGATCAGAAGCGTAGTTTTAGAGATATATCGAGATATTTAAAAGTTCCGAAGCCGCACCAACATAATAGAGATACAGAAACACCGTGGCCCCTTTCTTTGAGATAACTCTGCACTATTGCGAGCTGCAACTGCCACTTCCAGCTTAGCTGTGCAGAAGAGGAACAACAAGAAGAAGAAATATCTCAAAATATGTCCGTCAGGCCCCTTCTCTTGAGATAAATCTGCAAATATCTCAGAAACGAAGCGAGCTATGGCAAAATGTTAAGAGACCTTTTTTGTAGAGAATTAAGTTTCCTACTTTTTATGTTGTATGATATTTTTTGATCAGATGCGTAGTTCTCGAGATATATCACGATATTTAAAAGTTCCGAAGCCGCACCAACATAATAGAGATACAGAAACACCGTGGCCCCTTTCTTTGAGATAACTCTGCACTGTTGCGCGCTGCAAATGCCACTTCCAGCTTAGCTGTGCAGAAGAAGAACAACAAGAAGAAGAAATATCTCGAAATATGTCCGTCAGGCCCCTTCCCTTGAGATAAATCTGCAAATATCTCGGAAACGAAGCGAGCTATGGCAAAATGTTAAGAGACCTTATTTGTAGAGAATTCAGTTTCCTACTTTTTATGTTGTATGATATTTTTTGATCAGATGCGTAGTTCTCGAGATATATCACGATATTTAAAAGTTCCGAAGCCGCACCAACATAATAGAGATACAGAAACACCGTGGCCCCTTTCTTTGAGATAACTCTGCACTATTGCGCGCTGCAAATGCCACTTCCAGCTTAGCTGTGCAGAAGAAGAGCAACAAGAAGAAGAAATATCTCGAAATATGTCCGTCAGGCCCCTTCCCTTGAGATAAATCTGCAAATATCTCGGAAACGATGCCAGCTGTGGGAAAATGTTAAGAGACCTTTTTTGTAGAGAATTAAGTTTCCTACTTTTTATGTTGTATGATATTTTTTGATCAGATGCGTAGTTCTCGAGATATATCAAGATATTTAAAAGTTCCGAAGCCGCACCAACATAATAGAGATACAGAAACACCGTGGCCCCTTTCTTTGAGATAACTCTGCACTATTGCGCGCTGCAAATGCCACTTCCAGCTTAGCTGTGCAGAAGAAGAACAACAAGAAGAAGAAATATCTCGAAATATGTCCGTCAGGCTCCTTCCCTTGAGATAAATCTGCAAATATCTCGGAAACAAAGCGAGCTATGGCAAAATGAGAAGAGACCTTTTTTGTAGAGAATTATGTTTCCTACAATTTACGTTCTCTGATATTTTTTGATCAGAAGCGTAGTTTTCGAGATATATCGAGATATTTAAAAGTTCCGAAGCCGCACCAACATAATAGAGATACAGAAACACCGTGGCCCCTTTCTTGGAGATAACTCTGCACTACTGCGAGCTGCAACTGCCACTTGCAGCTTAGCTGTGCAGAAGAGGATCAACAAGAAGAAGAAATATCTCGGAATATGTCCGTCAGGCCCCTTCCCTTGAGCTAAATCTGCAAATATCTCGGAAACGATGCCAGCTATGGGAAAATGTTGAGAGACCTTTTTTGTAGAGAATTAAGTTTCCTACTTTTTATGTTCCATGATATTTTTTGATCAGATGCGTAGTTCTCGAGATATATCAAGTTATTTAAAAGTTCCGAAGCCGCACCAACATAATAGAGATACAGAAACACCGTGGCCCCTTTCTTTGAGATAACTCTGCACTATTGCGAGCTGCAAATGCCACTTCCAGCTTAGCTGTGCAGAAGAAGAACAACAAGAAGAAGAAATATCTCGAAATATGTCCGTCAGGCCCCTTCCCCTGAGATAAATCTGCAAATATCTCGGAAACGAAGCGAGCGATGGCAAAATGTTAAGAGACCTTTTTTGTAGAGAATTATGTTTCCTACAATTTACGTTCTCTGATATTTTTTGATCAGAAGCGTAGTTTTCGAGATATATCGAGATATTTAAAAGTTCCGAAGCCGCACCAACATAATAGAGATACAGAAACACCGTGGCCCCTTTCTTTGAGATAACTCTGCACTATTGCGAGCTGGAAATGCCACTTCCAGTTTAGCTGTGCAGAAGAAGAACAACAAGAAGAAGAAATATCTCGAAATATGTCCGTCAGGCCCCTTCCCTTGAGATAAATCTGCAAATATCTCGGAAACGATGCCAGCTATGGGAAAATGTTAAGAGACCTCTTTTGTAGAGAATTAAGTTTCCTACTTTTTATGTTCTATGATATTTTTTGATCAGAAGCGTAGTTTTAGAGATATATCGAGATATTTAAAAGTTCCGAAGCCGCACCAACATAATAGAGATACAGAAACACCGTGGCCCCTTTCTTTGAGATAACTCTGCACTAGTGCGAGCCGCAAATGCCACTTCCAGCTTAGCTGTGCAGAAGAAGAACAACAAGAAGAAGAAATATCTCGAAATATGTCCGTCAGGACCCTTCCCTTGAAATAAATCTGCAAATATCTCGGAAACGAAGCGAGCTATGGCAAAATGTTAAGAGACCTTTTTTGTAGAGAATTCAGTTTCCTACTTTTTATGTTGTATGATATTTTTTGATCAGATGCGTAGTTCTCGAGATATATCACGATATTTAAAAGTTCCGAAGCCGCACCAACATAATAGAGATACAGAAACACCGTGGCCCCTTTCTTCGAGATAACTCTGCACTATAGCGAGCTGCAAATGCCACTTCCAGCTTAGCTGTGCAGAAGAAGAACAACAAGAAGAAGAAATATCTCGAAATATGTCCGTCAGGCCCCTTCCCTTGAGATATATCTGCAAATATCTCGGAAACGATGCCAGCTATGGGAAAATGTTAAGAGACCTTTTTTGTAGAGAATTAAGTTTCCTACTTTTTATGTTCTATGATATTTTTTGATCAGAAGCGTAGTTTTCGAGATATATCGCGATATTTAAAAGTTCCGAAGCCGCACCAACATAATAGAGATACAGAAACACCGTGGCCTCTTTCTTTGAGATAACTCTGCACTATTGCGAGCTGCAACTGCCACTTCCAGGTTAGCTGTGCAGAAGAGGAACAACAAGAAGAAGAAATATCTCGGAATATGTCCGTCAGGCCCCTTCCCTTGAGCTAAATCAGCAAATATCTCGGAAACGATGCCAGCTATGGGAAAATGTTAAGAGACCTTTTTTGTAGAGAATTAAGTTTCCTACTTTTTATGTTCTCTGATATTTTTTGATCAGACGCGTAGTTCTCGAGATATATCAAGATATTTAAAAGTTCCGAAGCCGCACCAACATAATAGAGATACAGAAACACCGTGGCCCCTTTCTTCGAGATAACTCTGCACTATAGCGAGCTGCAAATGCCACTTCCAGCTTAGCTGTGCAGAAGAAGAACAACAAGCAGAAGAAATATCTCGAAATATGTCCGTCAGGCCCCTTCCCTTGAGATATATCTGCAAATATCTCGGAAACGATGCCAGCTATGGGAAAATGTTAAGAGACCTTTTTTGTAGAGAATTAAGTTTCCTACTTTTTATGTTCTATGATATTTTTTGATCAGAAGCGTAGTTTTCGAGATATATCGCGATATTTAAAAGTTCCGAAGCCGCACCAACATAATAGAGATACAGAAACACCGTGGCCCCTGTCTTTGGGATAACTCTGCACTATTGCGAGCTGGAAATGCCACTTCCAGTTTAGCTGTGCAGAAGAAGAACAACAAGAAGAAGAAATATCTCGAAATATGTCCGTCAGGACCCTTCCCTTGAGATAAATCTGCAAATATCTCGGAAACGATGCCAGCTGTGGGAAAATGTTAAGAGACCTTTTTTGTAGAGAATTAAGTTTCCTACTTTTTATGTTGTATGATATTTTTTGATCAGATGCGTAGTTCTCGAGATATATCAAGATATTTAAAAGTTCCGAAGCCGCACCAACATAATAGAGATACAGAAACACCGTGGCCCCTTTCTTTGAGATAACTCTGCACTATTGCGCGCTGCAAATGCCACTTCCAGCTTAGCTGTGCAGAAGAAGAACAACAAGAAGAAGAAATATCTCGAAATATGTCCGTCAGGCTCCTTCCCTTGAGATAAATCTGCAAATATCTCGGAAACAAAGCGAGCTATGGCAAAATGAGAAGAGACCTTTTTTGTAGAGAATTATGTTTCCTACAATTTACGTTCTCTGATATTTTTTGATCAGAAGCGTAGTTTTCGAGATATATCGAGATATTTAAAAGTTCCGAAGCCGCACCAACATAATAGAGATACAGAAACACCGTGGCCCCTTTCTTGGAGATAACTCTGCACTACTGCGAGCTGCAACTGCCACTTGCAGCTTAGCTGTGCAGAAGAGGATCAACAAGAAGAAGAAATATCTCGGAATATGTCCGTCAGGCCCCTTCCCTTGAGCTAAATCTGCAAATATCTCGGAAACGATGCCATCTATGGGAAAATGTTAAGAGACCTTTTTTGTAGAGAATTAAGTTTCCTACTTTTTATGTTCCATGATATTTTTTGATCAGATGCGTAGTTCTCGAGATATATCAAGTTATTTAAAAGTTCCGAAGCCGCACCAACATAATAGAGATACAGAAACACCGTGGCCCCTTTCTTTGAGATAACTCTGCACTATTGCGAGCTGCAAATGCCACTTCCAGCTTAGCTGTGCAGAAGAAGAACAACAAGAAGAAGAAATATCTCGAAATATGTCCGTCAGGCCCCTTCCCCTGAGATAAATCTGCAAATATCTCGGAAACGAAGCGAGCGATGGCAAAATGTTAAGAGACCTTTTTTGTAGAGAATTATGTTTCCTACAATTTACGTTCTCTGATATTTTTTGATCAGAAGCGTAGTTTTCGAGATATATCGAGATATTTAAAAGTTCCGAAGCCGCACCAACATAATAGAGATACAGAAACACCGTGGCCCCTTTCTTTGAGATAACTCTGCACTATTGCGAGCTGGAAATGCCACTTCCAGTTTAGCTGTGCAGAAGAAGAACAACAAGAAGAAGAAATATCTCGAAATATGTCCGTCAGGCCCCTTCCCTTGAGATAAATCTGCAAATATCTCGGAAACGATGCCAGCTATGGGAAAATGTTAAGAGACCTCTTTTGTAGAGAATTAAGTTTCCTACTTTTTATGTCCTATGATATTTTTTGATCAGAAGCGTAGTTCTCGAGATATATCGAGATATTTAAAAGTTCCGAAGCCGCACCAACATAATAGAGATACAGAAACACCGTGGCCCCTTTCTTTGAGATAACTCTGCACTATTGCGCGCTGCAAATGCCACTTCCAGCTTAGCTGTGCAGAAGAAGAACAACAAGAAGAAGAAATATCTCGAAATATGTCCGTCAGGCCCCTTCCCTTGACATAAATCAGCAAATATCTCGGAAACGAAGCGAGCTATGGCAAAATGTTAAGAGACCTTTTTTGTAGAGAATTATGTTTCGTACAATCTACGTTCTCTGATATTTTTTGATCAGAAGCGTAGTTTTCGAGATATATCGAGATATTTAAAAGTTCCGAAGCCGCCCCAACATAATAGAGATACAGAAACACCGTGGCCTCTTTCTTTGAGATAACTCTGCACTATTGCGAGCTGCAACTGCCACTTCCAGCTTAGCTGTGCAGAAGAGGAACAACAAGAAGAAGAAATATCTCGGAATATGTCCGTCAGGCCCCTTCCCTTGAGCTAAATCTGCAAATATCTCGGAAACGATGCCAGCTATGGGAAAATGTTAAGAGACCTTTTTTGTAGAGAATTAAGTTTCCTACTTTTTATGTTCTATGATATTTTTTGATCAGAAGCGTAGTTTTAGAGATATATCGAGATATTTAAAAGTTCCGAAGCCGCACCAACATAATAGAGATACAGAAACACCGTGGCCCCTTTCTTTGAGATAACTCTGCACTAGTGCGAGCCGCAAATGCCACTTCCAGCTTAGCTGTGCAGAAGAAGAACAACAAGAAGAAGAAATATCTCGAAATATGTCCGTCAGGACCCTTCCCTTGAGATAAATCTGCAAATATCTCGGAAACGAAGCGAGCTATGGCAAAATGTTAAGAGACCTTTTTTGTAGAGAATTAAGTTTCCTACTTTTTATCTTCTATGATATTTTTTGATCAGATGCGTAGTTCTCGAGATATATAAAGATATTTAAAAGTTCCGAAGCCGCACCAACATAATAGAGATACAGAAACACCGTGGCCCCTTTCTTTGAGATAACTCTGCACTATTGCGAGCTGCAAATGCCACTTCCAGCTTAGCTGTGCAGAAGAAGAACAACAAGAAGAAGAAATATCTCGAAATATGTCCGTCAGGCCCCTTCCCTAGAGCTAAATCTGCAAATATCTCGGAAACGATGCCAGCTATGGGAAAATGTTAAGAGACCTTTTTTGTAGAGAATTAAGTTTCCTACTTTTTATGTTCTATGATATTTTTTGATCAGAAGCGTAGTTTTAGAGATATATCGAGATATTTAAAAGTTCCGAAGCCGCACCAACATAATAGAGATACAGAAACACCGTGGCCCCTTTCTTTGGGATAACTCTGCACTATTGCGAGCTGGAAATGCCACTTCCAGTTTAGCTGTGCAGAAGAAGAACAACAAGAAGAAGAAATATCTCGAAATATGTCCGTCAGGACCCTTCCCTTGAGATAAATCTGCAAATATCTCGGAAACGAAGCAAGCTATGGCAAAATGTTAAGACACGTTTTTTGTAGAGAATTATGTTTCCTACAATTTATGTCGTATGATATTTTTTGATCAGAAGCGTAGTTTTCGAGATATATCGAGATATTTAAAAGTTCCGAAGCCGCACCAACATAATAGAGATACAGAAACACCGTGGCCTCTTTCTTTGAGATAACTCTGCACTATTGCGAGCTGGAAATGCCACTTCCAGTTTAGCTGTGCAGAAGAAGAACAACAAGAAGAAGAAATATCTCGAAATATGTCCGTCAGGCCCCTTCCCTTCAGATAAATCTGCAAATATCTCGGAAACGAAGCGAGCTATGGCAAAATGTTAAGAGACCTTTTTTGTAGAGAATTAAGTGTCCTACTTTTTATGTTCTATGATATTTTTTGATCAGATGCGTAGTTCTCGAGATATATCAAGATATTTAAAAGTTCCGAAGCCGCACCAACATAATAGAGATACAGAAACACCGTGGCCCCTTTCTTTGAGATAACTCTGCACTATGGCGAGCTGTAAATGCCACTTCCAGCTTAGCTGTGCAGAAGAAGAACAACAAGAAGAAGAAATATCTCGAAATATGTCCGTCAGGCCCGTTCCTTTGAGTTGAATCTGCAAATATCTCGGAAACGAAGCGAGCTATGGCAAAATGTTGAGACACGTTTTTTGTAGAGAATTATGTTTCCTACAATTTATGTCCTATGATATTTTTTGATCAGAAGCGTAGTTCTCGAGATATATCGAGATATTTAAAAGTTCCGAAGCCGCACCAACATAATAGAGATACAGAATCACCGTGGCCCCTTTCTTTGAGATAACTCTGCACTATTGCGAGCTGCAAATGCCACTTCCAGCTTAGCTGTGAAGAAGAAGAACAACAAGAAGAAGAAATATCTCGAAATATGTCCGTTAGGCCCCTTCCCTTGAGATAAATCTGCAAACATCTCGGAAACGAAGCGAGCTATGGCAAAATGTTAAGAGACCTTTTTTGTAGAGAATTAAGTTTCCTACTTTTTATCTTCTATGATATTTTTTGATCAGATGCGTAGTTCTCGAGATATATAAAGATATTTAAAAGTTCCGAAGCCGCACCAACATAATAGAGATACAGAAACACCGTGGCCCCTTTCTTTGAGATAACTCTGCACTATTGCGAGCTGCAAATGCCACTTCCAGCTTAGCTGTGCAGAAGAAGAACAACAAGAAGAAGAAATATCTCGAAATATGTCCGTCAGGCCCCTTCCCTTGAGCTAAATCTGCAAATATCTCGTAAACGATGCCAGCTATGGCAAAATGTTAAGACACGTTTTTTGTAGAGAATTATGTTTCCTACAATTTCTGTCGTATGATATTTTTTGATCAGATGCGTAGTTCTCGAGATATATCAAGATATTTAAAAGTTCCGAAGCCGCACCAACATAATAGAGATACAGAAACACCGTGGCCCCTTTCTTTGAGATAACTCTGCACTATTGCGAGCTGGAAATGCCACTTCCAGCTTAGCTGTGCAGAAGAAGAACAACAAGAAGAAGAAATATCTCGAAATATGTCCGTCAGGCCCGTTCCTTTGAGTTGAATCTGCAAATATCTCGGAAACGAAGCGAGCTATGGCAAAATGTTGAGACACGTTTTTTGTAGAGAATTATGTTTCCTACAATTTATGTCCTATGATATTTTTTGATCAGAAGCGTAGTTCTCGAGATATATCGAGATATTTAAAAGTTCCGAAGCCGCACCAACATAATAGAGATACAGAAACACCGTGGCCCCTTTCTTTGAGATAACTCTGCACTATTGCGAGCTGGAAATGCCACTTCCAGTTTAGCTGTGCAGAAGAAGAACAACAAGAAGAAGAAATATCTCGAAATATGTCCGTCAGGCCCCTTCCCTTGAGATAAATCTGCAAATATCTCGGAAACGAAGCGAGCTATGGCAAAATCTTAAGAGACCTTTTTTGTAGAGAATTAAGTGTCCTACTTTTTATGTTCTATGATATTTTTTGATCAGATGCGTAGTTCTCGAGATATATCAAGATATTTAAAAGTTCCGAAGCCGCACCAACATAATAGAGATACAGAAACACCGTGGCCCCTTTCTTTGAGATAACTCTGCACTATTGCGAGCTGGAAATGCCACTTCCAGTTTAGCTGTGCAGAAGAAGAACAACAAGAAGAAGAAATATCTCGAAATATGTCCGTCAGGACCCTTCCCTTGAGATAAATCTGCAAATATCTCGGAAACGATGCCAGCTGTGGGAAAATGTTAAGAGACCTTTTTTGTAGAGAATTAAGTTTCCTACTTTTTATGTTGTATGATATTTTTTGATCAGATGCGTAGTTCTCGAGATATATCAAGATATTTAAAAGTTCCGAAGCCGCACCAACATAATAGAGATACAGAAACACCGTGGCCCCTTTCTTTGAGATAACTCTGCACTATTGCGCGCTGCAAATGCCACTTCCAGCTTAGCTGTGCAGAAGAAGAACAACAAGAAGAAGAAATATCTCGAAATATGTCCGTCAGGCCCCTTCCCTTGACATAAATCAGCAAATATCTCGGAAACGAAGCGAGCTATGGCAAAATGTTAAGAGACCTTTTTTGTAGAGAATTATGTTTCCTACAATCTACGTTCTCTGATATTTTTTGATCAGAAGCGTAGTTTTCGAGATATCTCGAGATATTTAAAAGTTCCGAAGCCGCACCAACATAATAGAGATACAGAAACACCCTGGCCTCTTTCTTTGAGATAACTCTGCACTATTGCGAGCTGCAACTGCCACTTCCAGCTTAGCTGTGCAGAAGAGGAACAACAAGAAGAAGAAATATCTCGGAATATGTCCGTCAGGCCCCTTCCCTTGAGCTAAATCTGCAAATATCTCGGAAACGATGCCAGCTATGGGAAAATGTTAAGAGACCTTTTTTGTAGAGAATTAAGTTTCCTACTTTTTATCTTGTATGATATTTTTTGATCAGATGCGTAGTTCTCGAGATATATAAAGATATTTAAAAGTTCCGAAGCCGCACCAACATAATAGAGATACAGAAACACCGTGGCCCCTTTCTTTGAGATAACTCTGCACTATTGCGAGCTGCAAATGCCACTTCCAGCTTAGCTGTGAAGAAGAAGAACAACAAGAAGAAGAAATATCTCGAAATATGTCCGTTAGGCCCCTTCCCTTGAGATAAATCTGCAAACATCTCGGAAACGAAGCGAGCTATGGCAAAATGTTAAGAGACCTTTTTTGTAGCGAATTAAGTTTCCTACTTTTTATCTTCGATGATATTTTTTGATCAGATGCGTAGTTCTCGAGATATATAAAGATATTTAAAAGTTCCGAAGCCGCACCAACATAATAGAGATACAGAAACACCGTGGCCCCTTTCTTTGAGATAACTCTGCACTATTGCGAGCTGCAAATGCCACTTCCAGCTTAGCTGTGCAGAAGAAGAACAACAAGAAGAAGAAATATCTCGAAATATGTCCGTCAGGCCCCTTCCCTTGAGCTAAATCTGCAAATATCTCGGAAACGATGCCAGCTATGGGAAAATGTTAAGAGACCTTTTTTGTAGAGAATTAAGTTTCCTACTTTTTATGTTCTATGATATTTTTTGATCAGAAGCGTAGTTTTCGAGATATATCGAGATATTTAAAAGTTCCGAAGCCGCACCAACATAATAGAGATACAGAAACACCGTGGCCCCTTTCTTTGGGATAACTCTGCACTATTGCGAGCTGGAAATGCCACTTCCAGTTTAGCTGTGCAGAAGAAGAACAACAAGAAGAAGAAATATCTCGAAATATGTCCGTCAGGACCCTTCCCTTGAGATAAATCTGCAAATATCTCGGAAACGAAGCGAGCTATGGCAAAACGTTAAGAAACCTTTTTTGTAGAGAATTATGTTTCCTACAATTTATGTTCTATGATATTTTTTGATCAGAAGCGTAGTTTTCGAGATATATCGAGATATTTAAAAGTTCCGAAGCCGCACCAACATAATAGAGATACAGAAACACCGTGGCCCCTTTCGTTGAGCTAACTCTGCACTATTGCGAGATGGAAATGCCACTTCCAGTTTAGTTGTGCAGAAGAAGAACAACAAGAAGAAGTAATATCTCGAAATATGTACGTCAGGCCCCTTCCCTTGAGATATATCTGGAAATATCTCGGAAACGAAACGAGCTATGGCAAAATCATAAGAGACCTTTTTTGTAGAGAATTATGTTTCCTACAATTTATGTTGCATGATATTTTTTGATCAGAAGCGTAGTTTTCGAGATATATCGAGATATTTAAAAGTTCCGAAGCCGCACCAACATAATAGAGATACAGAAACACCGTGGCCCCTTTCTTTGAGATAACTCTGCACTAGTGCGAGCCGCAAATGCCACTTCCAGCTTAGCTGTGCAGAAGAAGAACAACAAGAAGAAGAAATATCTCGAAATATGTCCGTCAGGCCCCTTCCCTTGAGATAAATCTGCGAATATCTCGGAAACGAAGCGAGCTATGGCAAAATGTTAAGAGACCTTTTTTGTAGAAAATTGAGTGTCCTACTTTTTATGTTCTATGATATTTTTTGATCAGATGCGTAGTTCTCGCGATATATCTAGATATTTAAAAGTTTCGGAGCCGCACCAACATAATAGAGATACAGAAACACCGTGGCCCCTTTCTTTGAGATAACTCTGCACTATTGCGAGCTGCAAATGCCACTTCCAGCTTAGCTGTGCAGAAGAAGAACAACAAGAAGAAGAAATATCTCGAAATATGTCCGTCAGGCCCCTTCCCTTGAGATAAATCTGCAAATATCTCGGAAAGGAAGCGAGCTATGGCAAAATGTTAAGAGACCTTATTTGTAGAGAATTAAGTTTCCTACTTTTTATGTTCTATGATATTTTTTGATCAGATGGGTAGTTCTCGAGATATATCAAGATATTTAAAAGTTCCGAAGCCGCACCAACATAATAGAGATACAGAAACACCGTGGCCCCTTTCTTTGAGATAACTCTGCACTATTGCGAGCTGCAAATGCCACTTCCAGCTTAGCTGTGCAGAAGAAGAACAACAAGAAGAAGAAATATCTCGAAATATGTCCGTCAGGCCCCTTCCCTTGAGATAAATCTGCAAATATCTCGGAAACGAAGCGAGCTATGGCAAAACCTTAAGAGACGTTTTTTGTAGAGAATTATGTTTCCTACAATTCATGTTCTATGATATTTTTTGATCAGAAGCGTAGTTTTCGAGATATATCGCGATATTTAAAAGTTCCGAAGCCGCACCAACATAATAGAGATACAGAAACACCGTGGCCCCTTTCTTTGAGATAACTCTGCACTAGTGCGAGCCGCAAATGCCACTTCCAGCTTAGCTGTGCAGAAGAAGAACAACAAGAAGAAGAAATATCTCGAAATATGTCCGTCAGGCCCCTTCCCTTGAGATATATCTGCAAATATCTCGGAAACGAAGCGAGGTATGGCAAAATGTTAAGAGACCTTTTTTGTAGAGAATTATGTTTCCTACAATTTATGTTCTATGATATTTTTTGATCAGAAGCGTAGTTTTCGAGATATATCGCGATATTTAAAAGTTCCGAAGCCGCACCAACATAATAGAGATACAGAAACACCGTGGCCCCTTTCTTTGAGATAACTCTGCACTAGTGCGAGCCGCAAATCCCACTTCCAGCTTAGCTGTGCAGAAGAAGAACAACAAGAAGAAGAAATATCTCGAAATATGTCCGTCAGGCCCCTTCCCTTGAGATAAATCTGCAAATATCTCGGAAACGAAGCGAGCTATGGCAAAATGTTAAGAGACGTTTTTTGTAGACAATTCTGTTTCCTACAATTTATGTTGTATGATATTTTTTGAGCAGAAGCGTAGTTTTCGAGATATATCGAGATATTTAAAAGTTCCGAAGCCGCACCAACATAATAGAGATACAGAAACACGGTGGCCCCTTTCTTTGAGATAACTCTGCACTGTTGCGAGCTGCAAATGCCACTTCCAGCTTAGCTGTGCAGAAGAAGAACAACAAGAAGAAGAAATATCACGAAATATGTCCGTCAGGCCCCTTCCCTTGAGATATATCTGCAAATATCTCGGAAACGGAGCGAGCTATGGCAAAATGTTAAGAGACCTTTTTTGTAGAGAATTATGTTTCCTACAATTTATGTTGTATGATATTTTTTGAGCAGAAGCGTAGTTTTCGAGATATATCGAGATATTTAAAAGTTCCGAAGCCGCACCAACATAATAGAGATACAGAAACACAGTGGCCCCTTTCCTTGAGATAACTCTGCACTATTGCGAGCCGCAAATGCCACTTCCAGCTTAGCTGTGCAGAAGAAGAACAACAAGAAGAAGACATATCTCGAAATATGTCCGTCAGGCCCCTTCCCTTGAGATATATCTGCAAATATCTCGGAAACGAAGCGAGGTATGGCAAAATGTTAAGAGACCTTTTTTGTAGAGAATTATGTTTCCTACAATTTATGTTCTATGATATTTTTTGATCAGAAGCGTAGTTTTCGAGATATATTGAGATATTTAAAAGTTCCGAAGCCGCACCAACATAATAGAGATACAGAAACACAGTGGCCCCTTTCTTTGAGATAACTCTGCACTATTGCGAGCTGCAAATGCCACTTCCAGCTTAGCTGTGCAGAAGAAGAACAACAAGAAGAAGAAATATCTCGAAATATGTCCGTCAGGCCCCTTCCCTTGAGATAAATCTACAAATATCTCGGAAACGAAGCGAGCTATGGCAAAATGTTAAGAGACGTTTTTTGTAGAGAATTATGTTTCCTACAATTCATGTTCTATGATATTTTTTGATCAGAAGCGTAGTTTTCGAGATATATCGAGATATTTGAAAGTTCCGAAGCCGCACCAACATAATAGAGATACAGAAACACCGTGGCCCCTTTCTTTGAGATAACTCTGCACTAGTGCGAGCCGCAAATGCCACTTCCAGCTTAGCTGTGCAGAAGAAGAACAACAAGAAGAAGAAATATCTCGAAATATGTCCGTCAGGCCCCTTCCCTTGAGATAAATCTGCAAATATCTCGGAAACGAAGCGAGCTATGGCAAAATGTTAAGAGACCTTTTTTGTAGAAAATTGAGTGTCCTACTTTTTATGTTCTATGATATTTTTTGATCAGATGCGTAGTTCTCGCGATATATCTAGATATTTAAAAGTTTCGGAGCCGCACCAACATAATAGAGATACAGAAACACCGTGGCCCCTTTCTTTGAGATAACTCTGCACTATTGCGAGCTGCAAATGCCACTTCCAGCTTAGCTGTGCAGAAGAAGAACAACAAGAAGAAGAAATATCTCGAAATATGTCCGTCAGGCCCCTTCCCTTGAGATAAATCTGCAAATATCTCGGAAAGGAAGCGAGCTATGGCAAAATGTTAAGAGACCTTATTTGTAGAGAATTAAGTTTCCTACTTTTTATGTTCTATGATATTTTTTGATCAGATGGGTAGTTCTCGAGATATATCAAGATATTTAAAAGTTCCGAAGCCGCACCAACATAATAGAGATACAGAAACACCGTGGCCCCTTTCTTTGAGATAACTCTGCACTATTGCGAGCTGCAAATGCCACTTCCAGCTTAGCTGTGCAGAAGAAGAACAACAAGAAGAAGAAATATCTCGAAATATGTCCGTCAGGCCCCTTCCCTTGAGATAAATCTGCAAATATCTCGGAAACGAAGCGAGCTATGGCAAAACCTTAAGAGACGTTTTTTGTAGAGAATTATGTTTCCTACAATTCATGTTCTATGATATTTTTTGATCCGAAGCGTAGTTTTCGAGATATATCGAGATATTTAAAAGTTCCGAAGCCGCACCAACATAATAGAGATACAGAAACACCGTGGCCCCTTTCTTTGAGATAACTCTGCACTAGTGCGAGCCGCAAATGCCACTTCCTGCTTAGCTGTGCAGAAGAAGAACAACAAGAAGAAGAAATATCTCGAAATATGTCCGTCAGGCCCCTTCCCTTGAGATATATCTGCAAATATCTCGGAAACGAAGCGAGGTATGGCAAAATGTTAAGAGACCTTTTTTGTAGAGAATTACGTTTCCTACAATTTATGTTCTATGATATTTTTTGATCAGAAGCGTAGTTTTCGAGATATATCGCGATATTTAAAAGTTCCGAAGCCGCACCAACATAATAGAGATACAGAAACACCGTGGCCCCTTTCTTTGAGATAACTCTGCACTTCTGCGAGCCGCAAATGCCACTTCCAGCTTAGCTGTGCAGAAGAAGAACAACAAGAAGAAGAAATATCTCGAAATATGACCGTCAGGCCCCTTCCCTTGAGATAAATCTGCAAATATCTCGGAAACGAAGCGAGCTATGGCAAAATGTTAAGAGACCTTATTTGTAGAGAATTAAGTTTCCTACTTTCTAGGTTCTATGATATTTTTTGATCAGATGCGTAGTTCTCGAGATATATCAAGATATTTAAAAGTTCCGAAGCCGCACCAACATAATAGAGATACAGAAACACCGTGGCCCCTTTCTGTGAGATAACTCTGCACTAGTGCGAGCCGCAAATCCCACTTCCAGCTTAGCTGTGCAGAAGAAGAACAACAAGAAGAAGAAATATCTCGAAATATGTCCGTCAGGCCCCTTCCCTTGAGATAAATCTGCAAATATCTCGGAAACGAAGCGAGCTATGGCAAAATGTTAAGAGACGTTTTTTGTAGACAATTCTGTTTCCTACAATTTATGTTGTATGATATTTTTTGAGCAGAAGCGTAGTTTTCGAGATATATCGAGATATTTAAAAGTTCCGAAGCCGCACCAACATAATAGAGATACAGAAACACAGTGGCCCCTTTCTTTGAGATAACTCTGCACTATTGCAAGCTGCAGATGCCACTTCCAGCTTAGCTGTGCAGAAGAAGAACAACAAGAAGAAGAAATATCACGAAATATGTCCGTCAGGCCCCTTCCCTTGAGATATATCTGCAAATATCTCGGAAACGGAGCGAGCTATGGCAAAATGTTAAGAGACCTTTTTTGTAGAGAATTATGTTTCCTACAATTTATGTTGTATGATATTTTTTGAGCAGAAGCGTAGTTTTCGAGATATATCGAGATATTTAAAAGTTCCGAAGCCGCACCAACATAATAGAGATACAGAAACACAGTGGCCCCTTTCCTTGAGATAACTCTGCACTATTGCGAGCTGCAAATGCCACTTCCAGCTTAGCTGTGCAGAAGAAGAACAACAAGAAGAAGAAATATCACGAAATATGTCCGTCAGGCCCCTTCCCTTGAGATATATCTGCAAATATCTCGGAAACGGAGCGAGCTATGGCAAAATGTTAAGAGACCTTTTTTGTAGAGAATTATGTTTCCTACAATTTATGTTCTATGATATTTTTTGATCAGAAGCGTAGTTTTCGAGATATATAGAGATATTTAAAAGTTCCGAAGCCGCACCAACATAATAGAGATACAGAAACACAGTGGCCCCTTTCTTTGAGATAACTCTGCACTAGTGCGAGCCGCAAATGCCACTTCCAGCTTAGCTGTGCAGAAGAAGAACAACAAGAAGAAGAAATATCTCGAAATATGTCCGTCAGGCCCCTTCCCTCGAGATAAATCTGCAAATATCTCGGAAACGAAGCGAGCTATGGCAAAATGTTAAGAGACCTTTTTTGTAGAGAATTAAGTTTCCTACTTTTTATGTTCTATGATATTTTTTGATCAGATGCGTAGTTCTTGAGATATATGAAGATATTTAAAAGTTCCGAAGCCGCACCAACATTATAGAGATACAGAAACACCGTGGCCCCTTTCTTTGAGATAACTCTGCACTATTGCGAGCCGCAAATGCCACTTCCAGCTTAGCTGTGCAGAAGAAGAACAACAAGAAGAAGAAATATCTCGAAATATGTCCGTCAGGCCCCTTCCCTTGAGATAAATCTGCAAATATCTCGGAAACGAAGCGAGCTATGGCAAAATGTTAAGCGACGTTTTTTGTAGAGAATTATGTTTCCTACAATTTATGTTCTATGATATTTTTTGATCAGAAGCGTAGTTTTCGAGATATATTGAGATATTTAAAAGTTCCGAAGCCGCACCAACATTATAGAGATACAGAAACACCGTGGCCCCTTTCTTTGAGATAACTCTGCACTATTGCGAGCCGCAAATGCCACTTCCAGCTTAGCTGTGCAGAAGAAGAACAACAAGAAGAAGAAATATCTCGAAATATGACCGTCAGGCCCCTTCCCTTGAGATAAATCTGCAAATATCTCGGAAACGAAGCGAGCTATGGCAAAATGTTAAGAGACCTTATTTGTAGAGAATTAAGTTTCCTACTTTCTAGGTTCTATGATATTTTTTGATCAGATGCGTAGTTCTCGAGATATATCAAGATATTTAAAAGCTCCGAAGCCGCACCAACATAATAGAGATACAGAAACACCGTGGCCCCTTTCTTTGAGATAACTCTGCACTAGTGCGAGCCGCAAATCCCACTTCCAGCTTAGCTGTGCAGAAGAAGAACAACAAGAAGAAGAAATATCTCGAAATATGTCCGTCAGGCCCCTTCCCTTGAGATAAATCTGCAAATATCTCGGAAACGAAGCGAGCTATGGCAAAATGTTAAGAGACGTTTTTTGTAGACAATTCTGTTTCCTACAATTTATGTTCTATGATATTTTTTGAGCAGAAGCGTAGTTTTCGAGATATATCGAGATATTTAAAAGTTCCGAAGCCGCACCAACATAATAGAGATACAGAAACACCGTGGCCCCTTTCTTTGAGATAACTCTGCACTATTGCGAGCTGCAAATGCCACTTCCAGCTTAGCTGTGCAGAAGAAGAACAACAAGAAGAAGAAATATCACGAAATATGTCCGTCAGGCCCCTTCCCTTGAGATATATCTGCAAATATCTCGGAAACGGAGCGAGCTATGGCAAAATGTTAAGAGACCTTTTTTGTAGAGAATTATGTTTCCTACAATTTATGTTCTATGATATTTTTTGATCAGAAGCGTAGTTTTCGAGATATATAGAGATATTTAAAAGTTCCGAAGCCGCACCAACATAATAGAGATACAGAAACACAGTGGCCCCTTTCTTTGAGATAACTCTGCACTAGTGCGAGCCGCAAATGCCACTTCCAGCTTAGCTGTGCAGAAGAAGAACAACAAGAAGAAGAAATATCTCGAAATATGTCCGTCAGGCCCCTTCCCTTGAGATAAATCTACAAATATCTCGGAAACGAAGCGAGCTATGGCAAAATGTTAAGAGACATTTTTTGTAGAGACTTATGTTTCCTACAATTTATGTTCTATGATATTTTTTGATCAGAAGCGTAGTTTTCGAGATATATCGAGATATTTAAAAGTTCCGAAGCCGCACCAACATAATAGAGATACAGAAACACCGTGGCCCCTTTCTTTGAGATAACTCTGCATTAGTGCGAGCCGCAAATGCCACTTCCAGCTTAGCTGTGCAGAAGAAGATCAACAAGAAGAAGAAATATCTCGAAATATGTCCGTCAGGCCCCTTCCCTCGAGATAAATCTGCAAATATCTCAGAAACGAAGCGAGCTATGGCAAAATGTTAAGGGACCTTTTTTGTAGAGAATTAAGTTTCCTACTTTTTATGTTCTATGATATTTTTTGATCAGATGCGTAGTTCTCGAGATATATCAAGATATTTAAAAGTTCCGAAGCCGCACCAACATAATAGAGATACAGAAACACCGTGGCCCCTTTCTTTGAGATAACTCTGCACTATTGCGAGCTGCAAATGCCACTTCCAGCTTAGCTGTGCAGAAGAAGAACAACAAGAAGAAGAAATATCTCGAAATATGTCCGTCAGGCCCCTTCCCTTGAGATAAATCTGCAAATATCTCGGAAACGAAGCGAGCTACGGCAAAACGTTAAGAGACGTTTTTTGTAGAGAATTATGTTTCCTACAATTCATGTTCTATGATATTTTTTGATCCGAAGCGTAGTTTTCGAGATATATCGAGATATTTAAAAGTTCCGAAGCCGCACCAACATAATAGAGATACAGAAACACCGTGGCCCCTTTCTTTGAGATAACTCTGCACTAGTGCGAGCCGCAAATGCCACTTCCAGCTTAGCTGTGCAGAAGAAGAACAACAAGAAGAAGAAATATCTCGAAATATGTCCGTCAGGCCCCTTCCCTTGAGATAAATCTGCAAATATCTCGGAAACGAAGCGAGCTATGGCAAAATGTTAAGAGACGTTTTTTGTAGAGAATTATGTTTCCTACAATTTATGTTCTATGATATTTTTTGATCAGAAGCGTAGTTTTCGAGATATATTGAGATATTTAAAAGTTCCGAAGCCGCACCAACATAATAGAGATACAGAAACACCGTGGCCCCTTTCTTTGAGATAACTCTGCACTAGTGCGAGCCGCAAATCCCACTTCCAGCTTAGCTGTGCAGAAGATGAACAACAAGAAGAAGAAATATCTCGAAATATGTCCGTCAGGCCCCTTCCCTTGAGATAAATCTGCAAATATCTCGGAAACGAAGCGAGCTATGGCAAAATGTTAAGAGACGTTTTTTGTAGACAATTCTGTTTCCTACAATTTATGTTCTATGATATTTTTTGAGCAGAAGCGTAGTTTTCGAGATATATCGAGATATTTAAAAGTTCCGAAGCCGCACCAACATAATAGAGATACAGAAACACCGTGGCCCCTTTCTTTGAGATAACTCTGCACTATTGCGAGCTGCAAATGCCACTTCCAGCTTAGCTGTGCAGAAGAAGAACAACAAGAAGAAGAAATATCACGAAATATGTCCGTCAGGCCCCTTCCCTTGAGATATATCTGCAAATATCTCGGAAACGGAGCGAGCTATGGCAAAATGTTAAGAGACCTTATTTGTAGAGAATTAAGTTTCCTACTTTCTAGGTTCTATGATATTTTTTGATCAGATGCGTAGTTCTCGAGATATATCAAGATATTTAAAAGTTCCGAAGCCGCACCAACATAATAGAGATACAGAAACACCGTGGCCCCTTTCTTTGAGATAACTCTGCACTAGTGCGAGCCGCAAATCCCACTTCCAGCTTAGCTGTGCAGAAGAAGAACAACAAGAAGAAGAAATATCTCGAAATATGTCCGTCAGGCCCCTTCCCTTGAGATAAATCTGCAAATATCTCGGAAACGAAGCGAGCTATGGCAAAATGTTAAGAGACGTTTTTTGTAGACAATTCTGTTTCCTACAATTTATGTTCTATGATATTTTTTGAGCAGAAGCGTAGTTTTCGAGATATATCGAGATATTTAAAAGTTCCGAAGCCGCACCAACATAATAGAGATACAGAAACACCGTGGCCCCTTTCTTTGAGATAACTCTGCACTATTGCGAGCTGCAAATGCCACTTCCAGCTTAGCTGTGCAGAAGAAGAACAACAAGAAGAAGAAATATCACGAAATATGTCCGTCAGGCCCCTTCCCTTGAGATATATCTGCAAATATCTCGGAAACGGAGCGAGCTATGGCAAAATGTTAAGAGACCTTTTTTGTAGAGAATTATGTTTCCTACAATTTATGTTCTATGATATTTTTTGATCAGAAGCGTAGTTTTCGAGATATATAGAGATATTTAAAAGTTCTGAAGCCGCACCAACATAATAGAGATACAGAAACACAGTGGCCCCTTTCTTTGAGATAACTCTGCACTAGTGCGAGCCGCAAATGCCACTTCCAGCTTAGCTGTGCAGAAGAAGAACAACAAGAAGAAGAAATATCTCGAAATATGTCCGTCAGGCCCCTTCCCTTGAGATAAATCTACAAATATCTCGGAAACGAAGCGAGCTATGGCAAAATGTTAAGAGACATTTTTTGTAGAGACTTATGTTTCCTACAATTTATGTTCTATGATATTTTTTGATCAGAAGCGTAGTTTTCGAGATATATCGAGATATTTAAAAGTTCCGAAGCCGCACCAACATAATAGAGATACAGAAACACCGTGGCCCCTTTCTTTGAGATAACTCTGCATTAGTGCGAGCCGCAAATGCCACTTCCAGCTTAGCTGTGCAGAAGAAGATCAACAAGAAGAAGAAATATCTCGAAATATGTCCGTCAGGCCCCTTCCCTCGAGATAAATCTGCAAATATCTCAGAAACGAAGCGAGCTATGGCAAAATGTTAAGGGACCTTTTTTGTAGAGAATTAAGTTTCCTACTTTTTATGTTCTATGATATTTTTTGATCAGATGCGTAGTTCTCGAGATATATCAAGATATTTAAAAGTTCCGAAGCCGCACCAACATAATAGAGATACAGAAACACCGTGGCCCCTTTCTTTGAGATAACTCTGCACTATTGCGAGCTGCAAATGCCACTTCCAGCTTAGCTGTGCAGAAGAAGAACAACAAGAAGAAGAAATATCTCGAAATATGTCCGTCAGGCCCCTTCCCTTGAGATAAATCTGCAAATATCTCGGAAACGAAGCGAGCTACGGCAAAACGTTAAGAGACGTTTTTTGTAGAGAATTATGTTTCCTACAATTCATGTTCTATGATATTTTTTGATCCGAAGCGTAGTTTTCGAGATATATCGAGATATTTAAAAGTTCCGAAGCCGCACCAACATAATAGAGATACAGAAACACCGTGGCCCCTTTCTTTGAGATAACTCTGCACTAGTGCGAGCCGCAAATGCCACTTCCAGCTTAGCTGTGCAGAAGAAGAACAACAAGAAGAAGAAATATCTCGAAATATGTCCGTCAGGCCCCTTCCCTTGAGATAAATCTGCAAATATCTCGGAAACGAAGCGAGCTATGGCAAAATGTTAAGAGACGTTTTTTGTAGAGAATTATGTTTCCTACAATTTATGTTCTATGATATTTTTTGATCAGAAGCGTAGTTTTCGAGATATATTGAGATATTTAAAAGTTCCGAAGCCGCACCAACATAATAGAGATACAGAAACACCGTGGCCCCTTTCTTTGAGATAACTCTGCACTAGTGCGAGCCGCAAATCCCACTTCCAGCTTAGCTGTGCAGAAGATGAACAACAAGAAGAAGAAATATCTCGAAATATGTCCGTCAGGCCCCTTCCCTTGAGATAAATCTGCAAATATCTCGGAAACGAAGCGAGCTATGGCAAAATGTTAAGAGACGTTTTTTGTAGACAATTCTGTTTCCTACAATTTATGTTCTATGATATTTTTTGAGCAGAAGCGTAGTTTTCGAGATATATCGAGATATTTAAAAGTTCCGAAGCCGCACCAACATAATAGAGATACAGAAACACCGTGGCCCCTTTCTTTGAGATAACTCTGCACTATTGCGAGCTGCAAATGCCACTTCCAGCTTAGCTGTGCAGAAGAAGAACAACAAGAAGAAGAAATATCACGAAATATGTCCGTCAGGCCCCTTCCCTTGAGATATATCTGCAAATATCTCGGAAACGGAGCGAGCTATGGCAAAATGTTAAGAGACCTTTTTTGTAGAGAATTATGTTTCCTACAATTTATGTTCTATGATATTTTTTGATCAGAAGCGTAGTTTTCGAGATATATAGAGATATTTAAAAGTTCCGAAGCCGCACCAACATAATAGAGATACAGAAACACAGTGGCCCCTTTCTATGAGATAACTCTGCACTAGTGCGAGCCGCAAATGCCACTTCCAGCTTAGCTGTGCAGAAGAAGAACAACAAGAAGAAGAAATATCTCGAAATATGTCCGTCAGGCCCCTTCCCTTGAGATATATCTGCAAATATCTCGGAAACGAAACGAGCTATGGCAAAATCTTAAGAGACCGTTTTTGTAGAGAATTATGTTTCCTACAATTTATGTTCTATGATATTTTTTGATCAGATCCGTAGTTCTCGAGATATATCAAGATATTTAAAAGTTCCGAAGCTGCACCAACATAATAGAGGTACAGAAACACCGTGGCCTCTTTCTTTGAGATAACTCTGCACTATTGCGAGCTGCAAATGCCACTTCCAGCTTAGCTGTGCAGAAGAAGAACAACAAGAAGAAGAAATATCTCGAAATATGTCCGTCAGACCCCTTCCCTTGAGATAAATCTGCAAATATCTCGGAAACGAAGCGAGCTATGGCAAAATGTTAAGAGACCTTTTTTGTAGAGAATTAAGTTTCCTACTTTTTATGTTGTATGATATTTTTTGATCAGATGCGTAGTTCTCGAGATATATCAAGATATTTAAAAGTTCCGATGCCGCACCAACATAATAGAGATACAGAAACACCGTGGCCCCTTTCTTTGAGATAACTCTGCACTATTGCGACCTGCAAATGCCACTTCCAGCTTAGCTGTGCAGAAGAAGAACAACAAGAAGAAGAAATATCTCGAAATATGTTCATCAGGACCCTTCCCTTGAGATAAATCTGCAAATATCTCGGAAACGAAGCGAGCGATGGCAAAATGTTAAGAGACCTTTTTTGTAGAGAATTATGTTTCCTACAATTTATGTTCTATGATATTTTTTGATCAGAAGCGTAGTTTTCGAGATATATCGAGATATTTAAAAGCTCCGAAGCCGCACCAACATAATAGAGATATAGAAACACCGTGGCCCCTTTCTTTGGGATAACTCTGCACTAATGCTTGCTGGAAATGCCACTTCCAGTTTAGCTGTGCAGAAGAAGAACGACAAGAAGAAGAAATATCTCGAGATATGTCCGTCAGGACCCTTCCCTTGAGATAAATCTGCAAATATCTCGGAAACGAAGCGAGCTATGGCAAAACGTTGAGAGACCTATTTTGTAGAGAATTATGTTTCCTACAATTTATGTTCTATGATATTTTTTGATCAGATGCGTAGTTTTCGAGATATATCGAGATATTTAAAAGTTCCGAAGCCGCACCAACATAATAGAGATACAGAAACACCGTGGCCCCTTTCTTTGAGATAACTCTGCACTATTGCGAGCAGCAAATGCCACTTCCAGCTTAGCTGTGCAGAAGAAGAACAACAAGAAGAAGAAATATCTCGAAATATGTCCGTTAGGCCCCTTCCCTTGAGATATGTCTGCAAATATCTCGGAAACGAAGCGAGCTATGGCAAAATGTTAAGAGACCTTTTTTGTAGAGAATTAAGTTTCCTACTTTTTATGATCTATGATATTTTTTGATCAGATGCGTAGTTCTCGAGATATATCAAGATATTTAAAAGTTCCGAAGCCGCACCAACATAATAGAGATACAGAAACACCGTGGCCCCTTTCTTTGAGATAACTCTGCACTATTGCGAGCTGCAAATGCCACTTCCAGCTTAGCTGTGCAGAAGAAGAACAACAAGAAGAAGAAATATCTCGAAATATGTCCGTCAGGCCCCTTCCCTTGAGATAAATCTGCAAATATCTCGGAAACGAAGCGAGCTACGGCAAAACGTTAAGAGACGTTTTTTGTAGAGAATTATGTTTCCTACAATTCATGTTCTATGATATTTTTTGATCCGAAGCGTAGTTTTCGAGATATATCGAGATATTTAAAAGTTCCGAAGCCGCACCAACATAATAGAGATACAGAAACACCGTGGCCCCTTTCTTTGAGATAACTCTGCACTAGTGCGAGCCGCAAATGCCACTTCCAGCTTAGCTGTGCAGAAGAAGAACAACAAGAAGAAGAAATATCTCGAAATATGTCCGTCAGGCCCCTTCCCTTGAGATAAATCTGCAAATATCTCGGAAACGAAGCGAGCTATGGCAAAATGTTAAGAGACGTTTTTTGTAGAGAATTATGTTTCCTACAATTTATGTTCTATGATATTTTTTGATCAGAAGCGTAGTTTTCGAGATATATTGAGATATTTAAAAGTTCCGAAGCCGCACCAACATAATAGAGATACAGAAACACCGTGGCCCCTTTCTTTGAGATAACTCTGCACTAGTGCGAGCCGCAAATCCCACTTCCAGCTTAGCTGTGCAGAAGATGAACAACAAGAAGAAGAAATATCTCGAAATATGTCCGTCAGGCCCCTTCCCTTCAGATAAATCTGCAAATATCTCGGAAACGAAGCGAGCTATGGCAAAATGTTAAGAGACGTTTTTTGTAGACAATTCTGTTTCCTACAATTTATGTTCTATGATATTTTTTGAGCAGAAGCGTAGTTTTCGAGATATATCGAGATATTTAAAAGTTCCGAAGCCGCACCAACATAATAGAGATACAGAAACACCGTGGCCCCTTTCTTTGAGATAACTCTGCACTATTGCGAGCTGCAAATGCCACTTCCAGCTTAGCTGTGCAGAAGAAGAACAACAAGAAGAAGAAATATCACGAAATATGTCCGTCAGGCCCCTTCCCTTGAGATATATCTGCAAATATCTCGGAAACGGAGCGAGCTATGGCAAAATGTTAAGAGACCTTTTTTGTAGAGAATTATGTTTCCTACAATTTATGTTCTATGATATTTTTTGATCAGAAGCGTAGTTTTCGAGATATATAGAGATATTTAAAAGTTCCGAAGCCGCACCAACATAATAGAGATACAGAAACACAGTGGCCCCTTTCTATGAGATAACTCTGCACTAGTGCGAGCCGCAAATGCCACTTCCAGCTTAGCTGTGCAGAAGAAGAACAACAAGAAGAAGAAATATCTCGAAATATGTCCGTCAGGCCCCTTCCCTTGAGATATATCTGCAAATATCTCGGAAACGAAACGAGCTATGGCAAAATCTTAAGAGACCGTTTTTGTAGAGAATTATGTTTCCTACAATTTATGTTCTATGATATTTTTTGATCAGATCCGTAGTTCTCGAGATATATCAAGATATTTAAAAGTTCCGAAGCTGCACCAACATAATAGAGGTACAGAAACACCGTGGCCTCTTTCTTTGAGATAACTCTGCACTATTGCGAGCTGCAAATGCCACTTCCAGCTTAGCTGTGCAGAAGAAGAACAACAAGAAGAAGAAATATCTCGAAATATGTCCGTCAGACCCCTTCCCTTGAGATAAATCTGCAAATATCTCGGAAACGAAGCGAGCTATGGCAAAATGTTAAGAGACCTTTTTTGTAGAGAATTAAGTTTCCTACTTTTTATGTTGTATGATATTTTTTGATCAGATGCGTAGTTCTCGAGATATATCAAGATATTTAAAAGTTCCGATGCCGCACCAACATAATAGAGATACAGAAACACCGTGGCCCCTTTCTTTGAGATAACTCTGCACTATTGCGACCTGCAAATGCCACTTCCAGCTTAGCTGTGCAGAAGAAGAACAACAAGAAGAAGAAATATCTCGAAATATGTTCATCAGGACCCTTCCCTTGAGATAAATCTGCAAATATCTCGGAAACGAAGCGAGCGATGGCAAAATGTTAAGAGACCTTTTTTGTAGAGAATTATGTTTCCTACAATTTATGTTCTATGATATTTTTTGATCAGAAGCGTAGTTTTCGAGATATATCGAGATATTTAAAAGCTCCGAAGCCGCACCAACATAATAGAGATATAGAAACACCGTGGCCCCTTTCTTTGGGATAACTCTGCACTAATGCTTGCTGGAAATGCCACTTCCAGTTTAGCTGTGCAGAAGAAGAACGACAAGAAGAAGAAATATCTCGAGATATGTCCGTCAGGACCCTTCCCTTGAGATAAATCTGCAAATATCTCGGAAACGAAGCGAGCTATGGCAAAACGTTGAGAGACCTATTTTGTAGAGAATTATGTTTCCTACAATTTATGTTCTATGATATTTTTTGATCAGATGCGTAGTTTTCGAGATATATCGAGATATTTAAAAGTTCCGAAGCCGCACCAACATAATAGAGATACAGAAACACCGTGGCCCCTTTCTTTGAGATAACTCTGCACTATTGCGAGCAGCAAATGCCACTTCCAGCTTAGCTGTGCAGAAGAAGAACAACAAGAAGAAGAAATATCTCGAAATATGTCCGTTAGGCCCCTTCCCTTGAGATATGTCTGCAAATATCTCGGAAACGAAGCGAGCTATGGCAAAATGTTAACAGACCTTTTTTGTAGAGAATTAAGTTTCCTACTTTTTATGATCTATGATATTTTTTGATCAGATGCGTAGTTCTCGAGATATATCAAGATATTTAAAAGTTCCGAAGCCGCACCAACATAATAGAGATACAGAAACACCGTGGCCCCTTTCTTTGAGATAACTCTGCACTATTGCGAGCTGCAAATGCCACTTCCAGCTTAGCTGTGCAGAAGAAGAACAACAAGAAGAAGAAATATCTTGAAATATGTCCGTCAGGCCCCTTCCCTTGAGATAAATCTGCAAATATCTCGGAAACGAAGCGAGCTATGGCAAAATGTTAAGATACCTTTTTTGTAGAGAATTAAGTTTCCTACTTTTTATGTTCTATGTAATTTTATGATCAGATGCGTAGTTCTCGAGATATATCAAGATATTTAAAAGTTCCGAAGCCGCACCAACATAATAGAGATACAGAAACACCGTGGCCCCTTTCTTTGAGATAACTCTGCACTATTGCGAGCTGCAAATGCCACTTCCAGCTTAGCTGTGCAGAAGAGGAACAACAAGAAGAAGAAATATCTCGGAATATGTCCGTCAGGCCCCTTCCCTTGAGGTAAATCTGGAAATATCTCGGAAACGAAGCGAGCTATGGCAAAATGTTAAGAGACCTTTTTTGTAGAGAATTAAGTTTCCTACTTTTTATGTTCTACGATATTTTTTGATCAGATGCGTGGTTCTCGAGATATATCAAGATATTTAAAAGTTCCGAAGCCGCACCAACATAATAGAGATACAGAAACACCGTGGCCCCTTTCTTTGGGATAACTCTGCACTATTGCGAGCTGCAAATGCCACTTCCAGCTTAGCTGTGCAGAAGAAGAACAACAAGAAGAAGAAATATCTCGAAATATGTCCGTCAGGCCACTTCCCTTGAGATAAATCTGCAAATATCTCGGAAACGAAGCGAGCTATGGCAAAATGTTAAGAGACCTTTTTTGTAGACAATTATGTTTCCTACTTTTTACGTTGTATGATATTTTTTGATCAGATGCGTAATTGTCGAGATATATCAAGATATTTAAATGTTCCGAAGCCGCACCAACATAATAGAGATACAGAAACACCGTGGCCCCTTTCTTTGGGATAACTCTGCACTATTGCGAGCTGGAAATGCCACTTCCAGTTTAGCTGTGCAGAAGAAGAACGACAAGAAGAAGAAATATCTCGAGATATGTCCGTCAGGACCCTTCCCTTGAGATAAATCTGCAAATATCTCGGAAACGAAGCGAGCTATGGCAAAACGTTGAGAGACCTATTTTGTAGAGAATTATGTTTCCTACAATTTATGTTCTATGATATTTTTTGATCAGATGCGTAGTTTTCGAGATATATCGAGATATTTAAAAGTTCCGAAGCCGCACCAACATAATAGAGATACAGAAACACCGTGGCCCCTTTCTTTGAGATAACTCTGCACTATTGCGAGCAGCAAATGCCACTTCCAGCTTAGCTGTGCAGAAGAAGAACAACAAGAAGAAGAAATATCTCGAAATATGTCCGTTAGGCCCCTTCCCTTGAGATATGTCTGCAAATATCTCGGAAACGAAGCGAGCTATGGCAAAATGTTAACAGACCTTTTTTGTAGAGAATTAAGTTTCCTACTTTTTATGATCTATGATATTTTTTGATCAGATGCGTAGTTCTCGAGATATATCAAGATATTTAAAAGTTCCGAAGCCGCACCAACATAATAGAGATACAGAAACACCGTGGCCCCTTTCTTTGAGATAACTCTGCACTATTGCGAGCTGCAAATGCCACTTCCAGCTTAGCTGTGCAGAAGAAGAACAACAAGAAGAAGAAATATCTTGAAATATGTCCGTCAGGCCCCTTCCCTTGAGATAAATCTGCAAATATCTCGGAAACGAAGCGAGCTATGGCAAAATGTTAAGATACCTTTTTTGTAGAGAATTAAGTTTCCTACTTTTTATGTTCTATGTAATTTTATGATCAGATGCGTAGTTCTCGAGATATATCAAGATATTTAAAAGTTCCGAAGCCGCACCAACATAATAGAGATACAGAAACACCGTGGCCCCTTTCTTTGAGATAACTCTGCACTATTGCGAGCTGCAAATGCCACTTCCAGCTTAGCTGTGCAGAAGAGGAACAACAAGAAGAAGAAATATCTCGGAATATGTCCGTCAGGCCCCTTCCCTTGAGGTAAATCTGGAAATATCTCGGAAACGAAGCGAGCTATGGCAAAATGTTAAGAGACCTTTTTTGTAGAGAATTAAGTTTCCTACTTTTTATGTTCTACGATATTTTTTGATCAGATGCGTGGTTCTCGAGATATATCAAGATATTTAAAAGTTCCGAAGCCGCACCAACATAATAGAGATACAGAAACACCGTGGCCCCTTTCTTTGGGATAACTCTGCACTATTGCGAGCTGCAAATGCCACTTCCAGCTTAGCTGTGCAGAAGAAGAACAACAAGAAGAAGAAATATCTCGAAATATGTCCGTCAGGCCACTTCCCTTGAGATAAATCTGCAAATATCTCGGAAACGAAGCGAGCTATGGCAAAATGTTAAGAGACCTTTTTTGTAGACAATTATGTTTCCTACTTTTTACGTTGTATGATATTTTTTGATCAGATGCGTAATTGTCGAGATATATCAAGATATTTAAATGTTCCGAAGCCGCACCAACATAATAGAGATACAGAAACACCGTGGCCCCTTTCTTTGGGATAACTCTGCACTATTGCGAGCTGCAAATGCCACTTCCAGCTTAGCTGTGCAGAAGAAGAACAACAAGAAGAAGAAATATCTCGAAATATGTCCGTCAGGCCACTTCCCTTGAGATAAATCTGCAAATATCTCGGAAACGAAGCGAGCTATGGCAAAATGTTAAGAGACCTTTTTTGTAGACAATTATGTTTCCTACTTTTTACGTTGTATGATATTTTTTGATCAGATGCGTAATTGTCGAGATATATCAAGATATTTAAATGTTCCGAAGCCGCACCAACATAATAGAGATACAGAAACACCGTGGCCCCTTTCTTTGGGATAACTCTGCACTATTGCGAGCTGCAAATGCCACTTCCAGCTTAGCTGTGCAGAAGAAGAACAACAAGAAGAAGAAGTATCTCGAAATATGTCCGTCAGGCCACTTCCCTTGAGATAAATCTGCAAATATCTCGGAAACGAAGCGAGCTATGGCAAAATGTTAAGAGACCTTATTTGTAGAGAATTAAGTTTCCAACTTTTTACGTTCTATGATATTTTTTCATCAGATGCGTAGTTCTCGAGATATATCAAGATACTTAAAAGTTCCGAAGCTGCACCAACATAATAGAGGTATAGAAACACCGTGGCCTCTTTCTTTGAGATAACTCTGCACTATTGCGAGCTGCAAATGCCACTTCCAGCTTAGCTGTGCAGAAGAAGAACAACAAGAAGAAGAAATATCTCGAAATATGTCCGTCAGGCCCCTTCCCTTGAGATAAATCTGCAAATATCTCGGAAACGAAGCGAGCTATGGCAAAATGGTAAGAGACCTTTCTTGTAGAAAATTAGGTTTCCTACTTTTTATGTTCTATGATATTTTTTGATCAGAAGCGTAGTTTTCGAGATATATCGAGATATTTAAAAGTTCCGAAGCCGCACCAACATAATAGAGATACAGAAACACCGTGGCCCCTTTCTTTGAGATAACTCTGCACTATTGCGAGCTGCAAATGCCACTTCCAGCTTAGCTGTGCAGAAGAAGAACAACAAGAAGAAGAAATATCTCGAAATATGTCCGTCAGGCCTCTTCCCTTGAGATAAATCTGCAAATATCTCGGAAACGAAGCGAGCTATGGCAAAATCTTAAGAGACCTTATTTGTAGAGGATTAAGTTTCCTACTTTTTATGTTCCATGATATTTTTTGATCAGATGCGTAGTTTTCGTGATATATCGAGATATTTAAAAGTTCCGAAGCCGCACCAACATAATAGAGATACAGAAACACCGTGGCCCCTTTCTTTGAGATAACTCCGCACTATTGCGACCTGCAAATGACACTTCCAGCTTAGCTGTGCAGAAGAAGAACAACAAGAAGAAGAAATATCTCGAAATATGTCCGTCAGGCCCCTTCCCTTGAGATAAATCTGCAAATATCTCGGAAACGAAGCGAGCTATGGCAAAATGTTAAGATACCTTTTTTGTAGAGAATTAAGTTTCCTACTTTTTATGTTCTATGTAATTTTATGATCAGATGCGTAGTTCTCGAGATATATCAAGATATTTAAAAGTTCCGAAGCCGCACCAACATAATAGAGGTACAGAAACACCGTGGCCCCTTTCTTTGAGATAACTCTGCACTATTGCGAGCTGCAAATGCCACTTCCAGCTTAGCTGTGCAGAAGAAGAACAACAAGAAGAAGAAATATCTCGAAATATGTCCGTCAGGCCACTTCCCTTGAGATATATCTGCAAATATCTCGGAAACGAAACGAGCTATGGCAAAATGTTAAGAGACCTTTTTTGTAGAGAATTATGTTTCCTACTTTTTATGTTCTATGATATTTTTTGATCAGACGCGTAGTTCTCGAGATATATCAAGATATTTAAAAGTTCCGAAGCCGCACCAACATAATAGAGATACAGAAACACCGTGGCCCCTTTCTTTGAGATAACTCTGCACTATTGCGAGCTGCAAATGCCACTTCCAGCTTACCTGTGCAGAAGAAGAACAACAAGAAGAAGAAATATCTCGAAATATGTTCGTCAGGCCTCTTCCCTTGAGATAAATCTGCAAATATCTCGGAAACGAAGAGAGCTATGGCAAAATCTTAAGAGACCTTTTTTGTAGAGAATTATGTTTCCTACAATTTATGTTCTATGATATTTTTTGAACAGAAGCGTAGTTTTCGAGATATATCGAGATATTTAAAAGTTCCGAAGCCGCACCAACATAATAGAGATACAGAAACATCGTGGCCCCTTTCTTTGAGATAACTCTGCACTATTGCGAGCTGCAAATGCCACTTCCCGCTTAGCTGTGCAGAAGAAGAACAACAAGAAGAAGAAATATCTCGAAATATGTCCGTTAGGCCCCGTCCCTTGAGATAAATCTGCAAATATCTCGGAAACGAAGCGAGCTATGGCAAAATGTTAAGAGACCTTTTTTGTAGAGAATTAAGTTTCCTACTTTTTATGATCTATGATATTTTTTGATCAGATGCGTAGTTCTCGAGATATATCAAGATATTTAAAAGTTCCGAAGCCGCACCAACATAATAGAGATACAGAAACACCGTGGCCCCTTTCTTTCAGATAACTCTGCACTATTGCGAGCTGCAAATGCCACTTCCAGCTTAGCTGTGCAGAAGAGGAACAACAAGAAGAAGAAATATCTCGGAATATGTCCGTCAGGCCCCTTCCCTTGAGGTAAATCTGGAAATATCTCGGAAACGAAGCGAGCTATGGCAAAATGTTAAGAGACCTTTTTTGTAGAGAATTAAGTTTCCTACTTTTTATGTTCTACGATATTTTTTGATCAGATGCGTGGTTCTCGAGATATATCAAGATATTTAAAAGTTCCGAAGCCGCACCAACATAATAGAGATACAGAAACACCGTGGCCCCTTTCTTTGGGATAACTCTGCACTATTGCGAGCTGCAAATGCCACTTCCAGCTTAGCTGTGCAGAAGAAGAACAACAAGAAGAAGAAATATCTCGAAATATGTCCGTCAGGCCACTTCCCTTGAGATAAATCTGCAAATATCTCGGAAACGAAGCGAGCTATGGCAAAATGTTAAGAGACCTTTTTTGTAGACAATTATGTTTCCTACTTTTTACGTTGTATGATATTTTTTGATCAGATGCGTAATTGTCGAGATATATCAAGATATTTAAATGTTCCGAAGCCGCACCAACATAATAGAGATACAGAAACACCGTGGCCCCTTTCTTTGGGATAACTCTGCACTATTGCGAGCTGCAAATGCCACTTCCAGCTTAGCTGTGCAGAAGAAGAACAACAAGAAGAAGAAATATCTCGAAATATGTCCGTCAGGCCACTTCCCTTGAGATAAATCTGCAAATATCTCGGAAACGAAGCGAGCTATGGCAAAATGTTAAGAGACCTTTTTTGTAGACAATTATGTTTCCTACTTTTTACGTTGTATGATATTTTTTGATCAGATGCGTAATTGTCGAGATATATCAAGATATTTAAATGTTCCGAAGCCGCACCAACATAATAGAGATACAGAAACACCGTGGCCCCTTTCTTTGGGATAACTCTGCACTATTGCGAGCTGCAAATGCCACTTCCAGCTTAGCTGTGCAGAAGAAGAACAACAAGAAGAAGAAATATCTCGAAATATATCCGTTAGGCCCCTTCCCTTGAGATAAATCTGCAAATATCTCGGAAACGAAGCGAGCTATGGCAAAATGTTAAGATACGTTTTTTGTAGAGAATTATGTTTCCTACTTTTTATGTTCTATGATATTTTTTGATCAGACGCGTAGTTTTCGAGATATATCGAGATATTTAAAAGTTCCGAAGCCGCACCAACATAATAGAGATACAGAAACACCGTGGCCCCTTTCTTTGAGATAACTCTGCACTATTGCGAGCTGGAAATGCCACTTCCAGTTTAGCTGTGCAGAAGAAGAACAACAAGAAGAAGAAATATCTCGAAATATGTCCGTCAGGACCCTTCCCTTGAGATAAATCTGCAAATATCTCGGAAACGAAGCGAGCTATGGCAAAATGTTAAGAGACCTTTCTTGTAGAGAATTAAGTTTTCTACTTTTTATCTTCTATGATATTTTTTGATCAGATGCGTAGTTCTCGAGATATATCAAGATATTTAAAAGTTCCGAAGCCGCACCAACATAATAGAGATACAGAAACACCGTGGCCCCTTTCTTTGCGATAACTCTGCACTAGTGCGAGCCGCAAATGCCACTTCCAGCTTAGCTGTGCAGAAGAAGAACAACAAGAAGAAGAAATATCTCGAAATATGTCCGTCAGGCCCCTTCCCTTGAGATAAATCTGCAAATATCTCGGAAACGAAGAGAGCTAAGGCAAAATTTTAAGAGACCTTTTTTGTAGAGAATTAAGTTTCCTACTTTTTATGTTCTATGATATTTTTTGATCAGATGCGTAGTTCTCGAGATATATCAAGATATTTAAAAGTTCCGAAGCCGCACCAACATAATAGAGATACAGAAACACCGTGGCCCCTTTCTTTGCGATAACTCTGCACTAGTGCGAGCCGCAAATGCCACTTCCAGCTTAGCTGTGCAGAAGAACAACAACAAGAAGAAGAAATATCTCGAAATATGTCCGTCAGGCCCCTTCCCTTGAGATAAATCTGCAAATATCTCGGAAACGAAGCGAGCTATGGCAAAATGTTAAGAGACCTTTTTTGTAGAGAATTAAGTTTCCTACTTGTTATCTTGTATGATATTTTTTGATCAGATGCGTAGTTCTCGAGATATATCAAGATATTTAAAAGTTCCGAAGCCGCACCAACATAATAGAGATACAGAAACACCGTGGCCCCTCTCTTTGAGATAACTCTGCACTATTGCGAGCTGCAAATGCCACTTCCAGCTTAGCTGTGCAGAAGAAGAACAACAAGAAGAAGAAATATCTCGAAATATGTCCGTCAGGCCCCTTCCCTTGAGATAAATCTGCAAATATCTCGGAAACGAAGAGAGCTAAGGCAAAATTTTAAGAGACCTTTTTTGTAGAGAATTAAGTTTCCTATTTTTTATGTTCTATGATATTTTTTGATCAGATGCGTAGTTCTCGAGATATATCAAGATATTTAAAAGTTCCGAAGCCGCACCAACATAATAGAGATACAGAAACTCCGTGGCCCCTTTCTTTGAGATAACTCTGCACTATTGCGAGCTGCAAATGCCACTTCCAGCTTAGCTGTGCAGAGGAAGAACAACAAGAAGAAGAAATATCTCGAAATATGTCCGTCAGGCCCGTTCCTTTGAACTGAATCTGCAAATATCTCGGAAACGAAGCGAGCTATGGCAAAATGTTAAGAGACGTTTTTTGTAGAGAATTATGTTTCCTACAATTTATGTTCTATGATATTTTTTGATCAGAAGCGTAGTTTTCGAGATATATCGAGATATTTAAAAGTTCCGAAGCCGCACCAACATAATAGAGATACAGAAACACCGTGGCCCCTTTCTTTGAGATAACTCTGCACTAGTGCGAGCCACAAATGCCACTTCCAGCTTAGCTGTGCAGAAGAAGAACAACAAGAAGAAGAAATATCTCGAAATATGTCCGTCAAGCCCCTTCCCTTGAGATAAATCTGCAAATATCTCGGAAACGAAGCGAGCTATGGCAAAATGTTAAGAGACCTTTTTTGTAGAGAATTAAGTTTCCTACTTTTTATCTTGTATGATATTTTTTGATCAGATGCGTAGTTCTCGAGATATATCAAGATACTTAAAAGTTCCGAAGCCGCACCAACATAATAGAGGTACAGAAACACCGTGGCCCCTTTCTTTGAGATAACTCTGCACTATTGCGAGCTCCAAATGCCACTTCCAGCTTAGCTGTGCAGAAGAAGAACAACAAGAAGAAGAAATATCTCGAAATATGTCCGTCAGGCCCCTTCCCTTGAGATAAATCTGCAAATATCTCGGAAACGAAGCGAGCTATGGCAAAATGTTACGAGACCTTTTTTGTAGAGAATTATGTTTCCTACAATTTATGTTCTATGATATTTTTTGATCAGAAGCGTAGTTTTCGAGATATATCGAGATATTTAAAAATTCCGAAGCCGCACCAACATAATAGAGATACAGAAACACCGTGGCCCCTTGCTTTGAGATAACTCTGCACTATTGCGAGCTGCAAATGCCACTTCCAGCTTAGCTGTGCAGAAGAAGAACAACAAGAAGAAGAAATATCTCAAAATATGTCCGCCAGGCTCCTTCCCTTGAGATAAATCTGCAAATATCTCGGAAACGAAACGAGCTATGGCAAAATGTTAAGAGACCTTTTTTGTAGAAAATTAGGTTTCCTACTTTTTATGTTCTATGATATTTTTTGATCAGACGCGTAGTTCTCGAGATATATCAAGATATTTAAAAGTTCCGAAGCCGCACCAACATAATAGAGATACAGAAACACCGTGGCCCCTTTCTTTGAGATAACTCTGCACTATTGCGGGCTGGAAATGCCACTTCCAGTTTAGCTGCGCAGAAGAAGAACAACAAGAGGAAGAAATATCTCGAAATATGTCCGTTAGGCCCCTTCCCTTGAGATAAATCTGCAAATATCTCGGAAACGAAGCGAGCTATGGCAAAATGTTAAGAAACCTTTTTTGTAGAGAATTAAGTTTCCTACTTTTTATGTTCTATGATATTTTTTGATCAGATGCGTACTTCTCGAGATATATCAAGATATTTAAAAGTTCCGAAGCCGCACCAACATAATAGAGATACAGAAACACCGTGGCCCCTTTCTTTGAGATAACTCCGCACTATTGCGAGCTGCAAATGCCACTTCCAGCTTAGCTGTGCAGAAGAAGAACAACAAGAAGAAGAAATATCTCGAAATATGTCCGTCAGGCCCCTTCCCTTGAGATAAATCTGCAAATATCTCGGAAACGAAGAGAGCTAAGGCAAAATTTTAAGAGACCTTTTTTGTAGAGAATTAAGTTTCCTACTTTTTATGTTCTATGATATTTTTTGATCAGATGCGTAGTTCTCGAGATATATCAAGATATTTAAAAGTTCCGAAGCCGCACCAACATAATAGAGATACAGAAACACCGTGGCCCCTTTCTTTGCGATAACTCTGCACTAGTGCGAGCCGCAAATGCCACTTCCAGCTTAGCTGTGCAGAAGAAGAACAACAAGAAGAAGAAATATCTCGAAATATGTCCGTCAGGCCCCTTCCCTTGAGATAAATCTGCAAATATCTCGGAAACGAAGAGAGCTAAGGCAAAATTTTAAGAGACCTTTTTTGTAGAGAATTAAGTTTCCTACTTTTTATGTTCTATGATATTTTTTGATCAGATGCGTAGTTCTCGAGATATATCAAGATATTTAAAAGTTCCGAAGCCGCACCAACATAATAGAGATACAGAAACTCCGTGGCCCCTTTCTTTGAGATAACTCTGCACTATTGCGAGCTGCAAATGCCACTTCCAGCTTAGCTGTGCAGAGGAAGAACAACAAGAAGAAGAAATATCTCGAAATATGTCCGTCAGGCCCGTTCCTTTGAACTGAATCTGCAAATATCTCGGAAACGAAGCGAGCTATGGCAAAATGTTAAGAGACGTTTTTTGTAGAGAATTATGTTTGCTACAATTTATGTTCTATGATATTTTTTGATCAGAAGCGTAGTTTTCGAGATATATCGAGATATTTAAAAGTTCCGAAGACGCACCAACATAATAGAGATACAGAAACACCGTGGCCCCTTTCTTTGAGATAACTCTGCACTAGTGCGAGCCACAAATGCCACTTCCAGCTTAGCTGTGCAGAAGAAGAACAACAAGAAGAAGAAATATCTCGAAATATGTCCGTCAAGCCCCTTCCCTTGAGATAAATCTGCAAATATCTCGGAAACGAAGCGAGCTATGGCAAAATGTTAAGAGACCTTTTTTGTAGAGAATTAAGTTTCCTACTTTTTATCTTGTATGATATTTTTTGATCAGATGCGTAGTTCTCGAGATATATCAAGATACTTAAAAGTTCCGAAGCCGCACCAACATAATAGAGGTACAGAAACACCGTGGCCCCTTTCTTTGAGATAACTCTGCACTATTGCGAGCTCCAAATGCCACTTCCAGCTTAGCTGTGCAGAAGAAGAACAACAAGAAGAAGAAATATCTCGAAATATGTCCGTCAGGCCCCTTCCCTTGAGATAAATCTGCAAATATCTCGGAAACGAAACGAGCTATGGCAAAATGTTAAGAGACCTTTTTTGTAGAAAATTAGGTTTCCTACTTTTTATGTTCTATGATATTTTTTTATCAGATGCGTAGTTCTCGAGATATATCAAGATATTTAAAGGTTCCGAAGCTGCACCAACATAATAGAGGTACAGAAACACCGTGGCCTCTTTCTTTGAGATAACTCTGCACTATTGCGAGCTGCAAGTGCCACTTCGAGCTTAGCTGTGCTGAAGAAGAACAACAAGAAGAAGAAATATCTCGAAATATGTCCGTCAGGCCCCTTCCCTTGAGATAAATCTGCAAATATCTAAGGAAACGAAGCGAGCTATGGCAAAATGTTAAGAGACCTTTTTTGTAGAGAATTAAGTTTCCTACTTTTTATGTTCTATGATATTTTTTGATCAGATGCGTAGTTCTCGAGATATATCAAGATATTTAAAAGCTCCGAAGCTGCACCAACATAATAGAGGTACAGAAACACCGTGGCCCCTTTCTTTGAGATAACTCTGCACTATTGCGAGCTGCAAATGCCACTTCCAGCTTAGCTGTGCAGAAGAAGAACAACAAGAAGAAGAAATATCTCAAAATATGTCCGCCAGGCCCCTTCCCTTGAGATAAATCTGCAAATATCTCGGAAACGAAGCGAGCTATGGCAAAATGCTAAGAGACCTTTTTTGTAGAGAATTAAGTTTCCTACTTTTTATGTTCTATGATATTTTTTGATCAGAGGCGTAGTTTTCAAGATATATCGAGATATTTAAAAGTTCCGAAGCCGCACCAACATAATAGAGATACAGAAACACCGTGGCCCCTTTCTTTGAGATAACTCTGCACTATTGCGAGCTGCAAATGCCACTTCCAGCTTAGCTGTGCAGAAGAACAACAACAAGAAGAAATAATATCACGAAATATGTCCGTTAGGCCCCTTCCCTTGAGATAAATCTGCAAATATCTCGGAAACGAAGCGAGCTATGGCAAAATGTTAAGAGACCTTTTTTGTAGAGAATTAAGTTTCCTACTTTTTATGTTCTATGATATTTTTTGATCAGATGCGTACTTCTCGAGATATATCAAGATATTTAAAAGTTCCGAAGCCGCACCAACATAATAGAGATACAGACACACCGTGGCCCCTTTCTTTGAGATAACTCTGCACTATTGCGAGCTGCAAATGCCACTTCCAGCTTAGCTGTGCAGAAGAACAACAACAAGAAGAAGAAATATCACGAAATATGTCCGTTAGGCCCCTTCCCTTGAGATAAATCTGCAAATATCTCGGAAACGAAGCGAGCTATGGCAAAATGTTAAGAGACCTTTTTTGTAGAGAATTAAGTTCCCTACTTTTTATGTTGTATGATATTTTTTGATCAGATGCGTAATTCTCGAGATATATCAAGATATTTAAAAGTTCCGAAGCCGCACCAAAATAATAGAGATACAGAAACACCGTGGCCCCTTTCTTTGAGATAACTCTGCACTATTGCGCGCTGCAAATGCCACTTCCAGCTTAGCTGTGCAGAAGAAGAACAACAAGAAGAAGAAATATCTCGAAATATGTCCGTCAGGCCCCTTCCCTTGAGATAAATCTGCAAATATCTCGGAAACGAAGCGAGCTATGGCAAAATGTTAAGAGACCTTTTTTGTAGAGAATTAAGTTTCCTACTTTTTATCTTGTATGATATTTTTTGATCAGATGCGTAGTTCTCGAGATATATCAAGATATTTAAAAGTTCCGAAGCCGCACCAACATAATAGAGATACAGAAACACCGTGGCCCCTCTCTTTGAGATAACTCTGCACTATTGCGAGCTGCAAATGCCACTTCCAGCTTAGCTGTGCAGAAGAAGAACAACAAGAAGAAGAAATATCTCGAAATATGTCCGTCAGGCCCCTTCCCTTGAGATAAATCTGCAAATATCTCGGAAACGAAGAGAGCTAAGGCAAAATTTTAAGAGACCTTTTTTGTAGAGAATTAAGTTTCCTATTTTTTATGTTCTATGATATTTTTTGATCAGATGCGTAGTTCTCGAGATATATCAAGATATTTAAAAGTTCCGAAGCCGCACCAACATAATAGAGATACAGAAACTCCGTGGCCCCTTTCTTTGAGATAACTCTGCACTATTGCGAGCTGCAAATGCCACTTCCAGCTTAGCTGTGCAGAGGAAGAACAACAAGAAGAAGAAATATCTCGAAATATGTCCGTCAGGCCCGTTCCTTTGAACTGAATCTGCAAATATCTCGGAAACGAAGCGAGCTATGGCAAAATGTTAAGATACGTTTTTTGTAGAGAATTATGTTTCCTACAATTTATGTTCTATGATATTTTTTGATCAGAAGCGTAGTTTTCGAGATATATCGAGATATTTAAAAGTTCCGAAGCCGCACCAACATAATAGAGATACAGAAACACCGTGGCCCCTTTCTTTGAGATAACTCTGCACTAGTGCGAGCCACAAATGCCACTTCCAGCTTAGCTGTGCAGAAGAAGAACAACAAGAAGAAGAAATATCTCGAAATATGTCCGTCAAGCCCCTTCCCTTGAGATAAATCTGCAAATATCTCGGAAACGAAGCGAGCTATGGCAAAATGTTAAGAGACCTTTTTTGTAGAGAATTAAGTTTCCTACTTTTTATCTTGTATGATATTTTTTGATCAGACGCGTAGTTCTCGAGATATATCAAGATACTTAAAAGTTCCGAAGCCGCACCAACATAATAGAGGTACAGAAACACCGTGGCCCCTTTCTTTGAGATAACTCTGCACTATTGCGAGCTCCAAATGCCACTTCCAGCTTAGCTGTGCAGAAGAAGAACAACAAGAAGAAGAAATATCTCGAAATATGTCCGTCAGGCCCCTTCCCTTGAGATAAATCTGCAAATATCTCGGAAACGAAGCGAGCTATGGCAAAATGTTACGAGACCTTTTTTGTAGAGAATTATGTTTCCTACAATTTATGTTCTATGATATTTTTTGATCAGAAGCGTAGTTTTCGAGATATATCGAGATATTTAAAAATTCCGAAGCCGCACCAACATAATAGAGATACAGAAACACCGTGGCCCCTTGCTTTGAGATAACTCTGCACTATTGCGAGCTGCAAATGCCACTTCCAGCTTAGCTGTGCAGAAGAAGAACAACAAGAAGAAGAAATATCTCAAAATATGTCCGCCAGGCTCCTTCCCTTGAGATAAATCTGCAAATATCTCGGAAACGAAACGAGCTATGGCAAAATGTTAAGAGACCTTTTTTGTAGAAAATTAGGTTTCCTACTTTTTATGTTCTATGATATTTTTTGATCAGACGCGTAGTTCTCGAGATATATCAAGATATTTAAAAGTTCCGAAGCCGCACCAACATAATAGAGATACAGAAACACCGTGGCCCCTTTCTTTGAGATAACTCTGCACTATTGCGGGCTGGAAATGCCACTTCCAGTTTAGCTGCGCAGAAGAAGAACAACAAGAGGAAGAAATATCTCGAAATATGTCCGTTAGGCCCCTTCCCTTGAGATAAATCTGCAAATATCTCGGAAACGAAGCGAGCTATGGCAAAATGTTAAGAGACCTTTTTTGTAGAGAATTAAGTTTCCGACTTTTTATGTTCTATGATATTTTTTGATCAGATGCGTACTTCTCGAGATATATCAAGATATTTAAAAGTTCCGAAGCCGCACCAACATAATAGAGATACAGAAACACCGTGGCCCCTTTCTTTGAGATAACTCCGCACTATTGCGAGCTGCAAATGCCACTTCCAGCTTAGCTGTGCAGAAGAAGAACAACAAGAAGAAGAAATATCTCGAAATATGTCCGTCAGGCCCCTTCCCTTGAGATAAATCTGCAAATATCTCGGAAACGAAGCGAGCTATGGCAAAATGTTAAGAGACCTTTTTTGTAGAGAATTAAGTTCCCTACTTTTTATGTTGTATGATATTTTTTGATCAGATGCGTAATTCTCGAGATATATCAAGATATTTAAAAGTTCCGAAGCCGCACCAAAATAATAGAGATACAGAAACACCGTGGCCCCTTTCTTTGAGATAACTCTGCACTATTGCGCGCTGCAAATGCCACTTCCAGCTTAGCTGTGCAGAAGAAGAACAACAAGAAGAAGAAATATCTCGAAATATGTCCGTCAGGCCCCTTCCCTTGAGATAAATCTGCAAATATCTCGGAAACGAAGCGAGCAATGGCAAAATGTTAAGAGACCTTTTTTGTAGAAAATTAGGTTTCCTACTTTTTATGTTCTATGATATTTTTTTATCAGATGCGTAGTTCTCGAGATATATTTAGATATTTAAAAGTTCCGAAGCTGCACCAACATAATAGGGGTACAGAAACACCGTGGCCTCTTTCTTTGAGATAACTCTGCACTATCGCGAGCTGCAAATGCCACTTCCAGCATAGCTGTGCAGAAGAGGAACAACAAGAAGAAGAAATATCTCGGCATATGTCCGTCAGGCCCCTTCCCTTGAGCTAAATCTGCAAATATCTCGGAAACGATGCCAGCTATGGGAAAATGTTAAGAGACCTTTTTTGTAGAGAATTAAGTTTTCTACTTTTTATGATCTATGATATTTTTTGATCAGATGCGTAGTTCTCGAGATATATCAAGATATTTAATAGTTCCGAAGCCGCACCAACATAATAGAGATACAGAAACACCGTGGCCCCTTTCTTTGAGATAACTCTGCACTATTGCGCGCTGCAAATGCCACTTCCAGCTTAGCTGTGCAGAAGAAGAACAACAAGAAGAAGAAATATCTCGAAATATGTCCGTCAGGCCCCTTCCCTTGAGATAAATCTGCAAATATCTCGGAAACGAAGCGAGCTATGGCAAAATGTTAAGAGACCTTTTCTGTAGAGAATTAAGTTTCCTACTTTTTATGTTCTATGATATTTTTTGATCAGAAGCGTAGTTTTCAAGATATATCGAGATATTTAAAAGTTCCGAAGCCGCACTAACATAATAGAGATACAGAAACACCGTGGCCCCTTTCTTTGAGATAACTCTGCACTATTGCGAGCTGCAAATGCCACTTCCAGTTTAGCTGTGCAGAAGAAGAACAACAAGAAGAAGAAATATCTCGAAATATGTCCGCCAGGCTCCTTCCCTTGAGATAAATCTGCAAATATCTCGGAAACGAAACGAGCTATGGCAAAATGTTAAGAGACCTTTTTTGTAGAGAATTAAGTTTCCTACTTTTTATGTTGTATGATATTTTTCGATCAGAGGCGTAGTTCTCGAGATATATCAAGATATTTAAAAGCTCCGAAGCCGCACCAACATAATAGAGATACAGAAACACCGTGGCCCCTTTCTTTGAGATCACTCTGCACTATTGCGAGCTGCAAATGCCACTTCCAGTTTAGCTGTGCAGAAGAAAAACAACAAGAAGAAGAAATATCTCGAAATATGTCCATCAGGACCCTTCCCTTGAGATAAATCTGCAAATATCTCGGAAACGAAGCGAGCTATGGCAAAATGTTAAGAGACCTTTCTTGTAGAGAATTATGTTTCCTACAATTTATGTTGTATGATATTTTTCGATCAGAGGCGTAGTTCTCGAGATATATCAAGATATTTAAAAGCTCCGAAGCCGCACCAACATAATAGAGATACAGAAACACCGTGGCCCCTTTCTTTGAGATCACTCTGCACTATTGCGAGCCGGAAATGCCAACTCCAGTTTAGCTGTGCAGAAGAAAAACAACAAGAAGAAGAAATATCTCGAAATATGTCCATCAGGACCCTTCCCTTGAGATAAATCCTCAAATATCTCGGAAACGAAGCAAGCTATGGCAAAATGTTAAGAGACCTTTCTTGTAGAGAATTATGTTTCCTACAATTTATGTTCTATGATATTTTTTGATCAGAAGCGTAGTTTTCGAGATATATCGAGATATTTAAAAGTTCCGAAGCCGCACCAACATAATAGAGATACAGAAACACCGTGGCCCCTTTCTTTGAGATAACTCTGCACTATTGCGAGCTGCAAATGCCACTTCCAGTTTAGCTGTGCAGAAGAAGAACAACAAGAAGAAGAAATATCTCGAAATATGTCCGTCAGGCCCCTTCCCTTGAGATAAATCTGCAAATATCTCGGAAACGAAGCGAGCTATGGCAAAATGTTAAGAGACCTTTTCTGTAGAGAATTAAGTTTCCTACTTTTTATGTTCTATGATATTTTTTGATCAGAAGCGTAGTTTTCAAGATATATCGAGATATTTAAAAGTTCCGAAGCCGCACTAACATAATAGAGATACAGAAACACCGTGGCCCCTTTCTTTGAGATAACTCTGCACTATTGCGAGCTGCAAATGCCACTTCCAGTTTAGCTGTGCAGAAGAAGAACAACAAGAAGAAGAAATATCTCGAAATATGTCCGCCAGGCTCCTTCCCTTGAGATAAATCTGCAAATATCTCGGAAACGAAACGAGCTATGGCAAAATGTTAAGAGACCTTTTTTGTAGAGAATTAAGTTTCCTACTTTTTATGTTGTATGATATTTTTCGATCAGAGGCGTAGTTCTCGAGATATATCAAGATATTTAAAAGCTCCGAAGCCGCACCAACATAATAGAGATACAGAAACACCGTGGCCCCTTTCTTTGAGATCACTCTGCACTATTGCGAGCTGCAAATGCCACTTCCAGTTTAGCTGTGCAGAAGAAAAACCACAAGAAGAAGAAATATCTCGAAATATGTCCATCAGGACCCTTCCCTTGAGATAAATCTGCAAATATCTCGGAAACGAAGCGAGCTATGGCAAAATGTTAAGAGACCTTTCTTGTAGAGAATTATGTTTCCTACAATTTATGTTGTATGATATTTTTCGATCAGAGGCGTAGTTCTCGAGATATATCAAGATATTTAAAAGCTCCGAAGCCGCACCAACATAATAGAGATACAGAAACACCGTGGCCCCTTTCTTTGAGATCACTCTGCACTATTGCGAGCCGGAAATGCCAACTCCAGTTTAGCTGTGCAGAAGAAAAACAACAAGAAGAAGAAATATCTCGAAATATGTCCATCAGGACCCTTCCCTTGAGATAAATCCTCAAATATCTCGGAAACGAAGCGAGCTATGGCAAAATGTTAAGAGACCTTTCTTGTAGAGAATTATGTTTCCTACAATTTATGTTCTATGATATTTTTTGATCAGAAGCGTAGTTTTCGAGATATATCGAGATATTTAAAAGTTCCGAAGCCGCACCAACATAATAGAGATACAGAAACACCGTGGCCCCTTTCTTTGGGATAACTCTGCACTATTGCGAGCTGGAAATGCCACTTCCAGTTTAGATGTGCAGAAGAAGAACAACAAGAAGAAGAAATATCTCGAAACATGTCCGTTAGGCCCCTTCCCTTGAGATAAATCTGCAAATATCACGGAAACGAAGCGAGGTATGGCAAAATGTTAAGAGACCTTTTTTGTAGAGAATTAAGTTTCCTACTTTTTATGTTCTATGATATTTTTTGATCAGATGCGTAGTTCTCGAGATATATCAAGATATTTAAAAGTTCCGAAGCCGCACCAACATAATAGAGATACAGACACACCGTGGCCCCTTTCTTTGAGATAACTCTGCACTATTGCGAGCTGCAAATGCCACTTCCAGCTTAGCTGTGCAGAAGAACAACAACAAGAAGAAGAAATATCACGAAATATGTCCGTTAGGCCCCTTCCCTTGAGATAAATCTGCAAATATCTCGGAAACGAAGCGAGCTATGGCAAAATGTTAAGAGACCTTTTTTGTAGAGAATTAAGTTCCCTACTTTTTATGTTGTATGATATTTTTTGATCAGATGCGTAATTCTCGAGATATATCAAGATATTTAAAAGTTCCGAAGCCGCACCAAAATAATAGAGATACAGAAACACCGTGGCCCCTTTCTTTGAGATAACTCTGCACTATTGCGCGCTGCAAATGCCACTTCCAGCTTAGCTGTGCAGAAGAAGAACAACAAGAAGAAGAAATATCTCGAAATATGTCCGTCAGGCCCCTTCCCTTGAGATAAATCTGCAAATATCTCGGAAACGAAGCGAGCAATGGCAAAATGTTAAGAGACCTTTTTTGTAGAAAATTAGGTTTCCTACTTTTTATGTTCTATGATATTTTTTTATCAGATGCGTAGTTCTCGAGATATATTAAGATATTTAAAAGTTCCGAAGCTGCACCAACATAATAGGGGTACAGAAACACCGTGGCCTCTTTCTTTGAGATAACTCTGCACTATCGCGAGCTGCAAATGCCACTTCCAGCATAGCTGTGCAGAAGAGGAACAACAAGAAGAAGAAATATCTCGGCATATGTCCGTCAGGCCCCTTCCCTTGAGCTAAATCTGCAAATATCTCGGAAACGATGCCAGCTATGGGAAAATGTTAAGAGACCTTTTTTGTAGAGAATTAAGTTTTCTACTTTTTATGATCTATGATATTTTTTGATCAGATGCGTAGTTCTCGAGATATATCAAGATATTTAATAGTTCCGAAGCCGCACCAACATAATAGAGATACAGAAACACCGTGGCCCCTTTCTTTGAGATAACTCTGCACTATTGCGCGCTGCAAATGCCACTTCCAGCTTAGCTGTGCAGAAGAAGAACAACAAGAAGAAGAAATATCTCGAAATATGTCCGTCAGGCCCCTTCCCTTGAGATAAATCTGCAAATATCTCGGAAACGAAGCGAGCTACGGCAAAATGTTAAGAGACCTTTTTTGTAGAAAATTAGGTTTCCTACTTTTTATGTTCTATGATATTTTTTTATCAGATGCGTAGTTCTCGAGATATATTAAGATATTTAAAAGTTCCGAAGCTGCACCAACATAATAGGGGTACAGAAACACCGTGACCTCTTTCTTTGAGATAACTCTGCACTATCGCGAGCTGCAAATGCCACTTCCAGCATAGCTGTGCAGAAGAGGAACAACAAGAAGAAGAAATATCTCGGCATATGTCCGTCAGGCCCCTTCCCTTGAGCTAAATCTGCAAATATCTCGGAAACGATGCCAGCTATGGGAAAATGTTAAGAGACCTTTTTTGTAGAGAATTAAGTTTGCTACTTTTTATGATCTATGATATTTTTTGATCAGATGCGTAGTTCTCGAGATATATCAAGATATTTAATAGTTCCGAAGCCGCACCAACATAATAGAGATACAGAAACACCGTGGCCCCTTTCTTTGAGATAACTCTGCACTATTGCGCGCTGCAAATGCCACTTCCAGCTTAGCTGTGCAGAAGAAGAACAACAAGAAGAAGAAATATCTCGAAATATGTCCGTCAGGCCCCTTCCCTTGAGATAAATCTGCAAATATCTCGGAAACGAAGCGAGCTACGGCAAAATGTTAAGAGACCTTTTTTGTAGGAAATTACGTTTCCTACTTTTTATGTTCTATGATATTTTTTGATCAGATGTGTAGTTCTCGAGATATATCAAGATATTTAAAAGTTCCGAAGCTGCACCAACATAATAGAGGTACAGAAACACCGTGGCCCCTTTCTTTGAGATAACTCTGCACTATTGCGAGCTGCAAATGCCACTTCCAGCTTAGCTGTGCAGAAGAAGAACAACAAGAAGAAGAAATATCTCGAAATATGTCCGTCAGGCCCCTTCCCTTGAGATAAATCTGCAAATATCTCGGAAACGAAGCGAGCTATGGCAAAATGTTAAGAGACCTTTTCTGTAGAGAATTAAGTTTCCTACTTTTTATGTTCTATGATATTTTTTGATCAGAAGCGTAGTTTTCAAGATATATCGAGATATTTAAAAGTTCCGAAGCCGCACTAACATAATAGAGATACAGAAACACCGTGGCCCCTTTCTTTGAGATAACTCTGCACTATTGCGAGCTGCAAATGCCACTTCCAGTTTAGCTGTGCAGAAGAAGAACAACAAGAAGAAGAAATATCTCGAAATATGTCCGTCAGGCCCCTTCCCTTGAGATAAATCTGCAAATATCTCGGAAACGAAGCGAGCTATGGCAAAATGTTAAGAGACCTTTTTTGTAGAGAATTAAGTTTCCTACTTTTTATGTTCTATGATATTTTTTGATCAGATGCGTACTTCTCGAGATATATCAAGATATTTAAAAGTTCCGAAGCCGCACCAACATAATAGAGATACAGAAACACCGTGGCCTCTTTCTTTGAGATAACTCTGCACTATTGCGAGCTGGAAATGCCACTTCCAGCTTAGCTGTGCAGAAGAAGAACAACAAGAAGAAGAAATATCTCGAAATATGTCCGTCAGGGCACTTCCCTTGAGATAAATCTGCAAATATCTCGGAAACGAAGCGAGCTATGGCAAAATGTTAAGAGACCTTTTTTGTAGAGAATTAAGTTCCCTACTTTTTATGTTGTATGATATTTTTTGATCAGATGCGTAATTCTCGAGATATATCAAGATATTTAATAGTTCCGAAGCCGCACCAACATAATAGAGATACAGAAACACCGTGGCCCCTTTCTTTGAGATCACTCTGCACTATTGCGAGCCGGAAATGCCAACTCCAGTTTAGCTGTGCAGAAGAAAAACAACAAGAAGAAGAAATATCTCGAAATATGTCCATCAGGACCCTTCCCTTGAGATAAATCCTCAAATATCTCGGAAACGAAGCGAGCTATGGCAAAATGTTAAGAGACCTTTTTTGTAGAGAATTATGTTTCCTACAATTTATGTTCGATGATATTTTTTGATCAGAAGCGTAGTTTTCGAGATATATCGAGATATTTAAAAGTTCCGAAGCCGCACCAACATAATAGAGATACAGAAACACCGTGGCCCCTTTCTTTGGGATAACTCTGCACTATTGCGAGCTGGAAATGCCACTTCCAGTTTAGATGTGCAGAAGAAGAACAACAAGAAGAAGAAATATCTCGAAATATGTCCGTTAGGCCCCTTCCCTTGAGATAAATCTGCAAATATCTCGGAAACGAAGCGAGGTATGGCAAAATGTTAAGAGACCTTTTTTGTAGAGAATTAAGTTTCCTACTTTTTATGTTCTATGATATTTTTTGATCAGATGCGTAGTTCTCGAGATATATCAAGATATTTAAAAGTTCCGAAGCCGCACCAACATAATAGAGATACAGACACACCGTGGCCCCTTTCTTTGAGATAACTCTGCACTATTGCGAGCTGCAAATGCCACTTCCAGCTTAGCTGTGCAGAAGAACAACAACAAGAAGAAGAAATATCACGAAATATGTCCGTTAGGCCCCTTCCCTTGAGATAAATCTGCAAATATCTCGGAAACGAAGCGAGCTATGGCAAAATGTTAAGAGACCTTTTTTGTAGAGAATTAAGTTCCCTACTTTTTATGTTGTATGATATTTTTTGATCAGATGCGTAATTCTCGAGATATATCAAGATATTTAAAAGTTCCGAAGCCGCACCAAAATAATAGAGATACAGAAACACCGTGGCCCCTTTCTTTGAGATAACTCTGCACTATTGCGCGCTGCAAATGCCACTTCCAGCTTAGCTGTGCAGAAGAAGAACAACAAGAAGAAGAAATATCTCGAAATATGTCCGTCAGGCCCCTTCCCTTGAGATAAATCTGCAAATATCTCGGAAACGAAGCGAGCAATGGCAAAATGTTAAGAGACCTTTTTTGTAGAAAATTAGGTTTCCTACTTTTTATGTTCTATGATATTTTTTTATCAGATGCGTAGTTCTCGAGATATATTAAGATATTTAAAAGTTCCGAAGCTGCACCAACATAATAGGGGTACAGAAACACCGTGGCCTCTTTCTTTGAGATAACTCTGCACTATCGCGAGCTGCAAATGCCACTTCCAGCATAGCTGTGCAGAAGAGGAACAACAAGAAGAAGAAATATCTCGGCATATGTCCGTCAGGCCCCTTCCCTTGAGCTAAATCTGCAAATATCTCGGAAACGATGCCAGCTATGGGAAAATGTTAAGAGACCTTTTTTGTAGAGAATTAAGTTTTCTACTTTTTATGATCTATGATATTTTTTGATCAGATGCGTAGTTCTCGAGATATATCAAGATATTTAATAGTTCCGAAGCCGCACCAACATAATAGAGATACAGAAACACCGTGGCCCCTTTCTTTGAGATAACTCTGCACTATTGCGCGCTGCAAATGCCACTTCCAGCTTAGCTGTGCAGAAGAAGAACAACAAGAAGAAGAAATATCTCGAAATATGTCCGTCAGGCCCCTTCCCTTGAGATAAATCTGCAAATATCTCGGAAACGAAGCGAGCTACGGCAAAATGTTAAGAGACCTTTTTTGTAGGAAATTACGTTTCCTACTTTTTATGTTCTATGATATTTTTTGATCAGATGTGTAGTTCTCGAGATATATCAAGATATTTAAAAGTTCCGAAGCTGCACCAACATAATAGAGGTACAGAAACACCGTGGCCCCTTTCTTTGAGATAACTCTGCACTATTGCGAGCTGCAAATGCCACTTCCAGCTTAGCTGTGCAGAAGAAGAACAACAAGAAGAAGAAATATCTCGAAATATGTCCGTCAGGCCCCTTCCCTTGAGATAAATCTGCAAATATCTCGGAAACGAAGCGAGCTATGGCAAAATGTTAAGAGACCTTTTCTGTAGAGAATTAAGTTTCCTACTTTTTATGTTCTATGATATTTTTTGATCAGAAGCGTAGTTTTCAAGATATATCGAGATATTTAAAAGTTCCGAAGCCGCACTAACATAATAGAGATACAGAAACACCGTGGCCCCTTTCTTTGAGATAACTCTGCACTATTGCGAGCTGCAAATGCCACTTCCAGTTTAGCTGTGCAGAAGAAGAACAACAAGAAGAAGAAATATCTCGAAATATGTCCGTCAGGCCCCTTCCCTTGAGATAAATCTGCAAATATCTCGGAAACAAAGCGAGCTATGGCAAAATGTTAAGAGACCTTTTTTGTAGAGAATTAAGTTTCCTACTTTTTATGTTCTATGATATTTTTTGATCAGATGCGTACTTCTCGAGATATATCAAGATATTTAAAAGTTCCGAAGCCGCACCAACATAATAGAGATACAGAAACACCGTGGCCTCTTTCTTTGAGATAACTCTGCACTATTGCGAGCTGGAAATGCCACTTCCAGCTTAGCTGTGCAGAAGAAGAACAACAAGAAGAAGAAATATCTCGAAATATGTCCGTCAGGGCACTTCCCTTGAGATAAATCTGCAAATATCTCGGAAACGAAGCGAGCTATGGCAAAATGTTAAGAGACCTTTTTTGTAGAGAATTAAGTTCCCTACTTTTTATGTTGTATGATATTTTTTGATCAGATGCGTAATTCTCGAGATATATCAAGATATTTAATAGTTCCGAAGCCGCACCAACATAATAGAGATACAGAAACACCGTGGCCCCTTTCTTTGAGATAACTCTGCACTATTGCGCGCGGCAAATGCCACTTCCAGCTTAGCTGTGCAGAAGAAGAACAACAAGAAGAAGAAATATCTCGAAATATGTCCGTCAGGGCACTTCCCTTGAGATAAATCTGCAAATATCTCGGAAACGAAGCGAGCTATGGCAAAATGTTAAGAGACCTTTTTTGTAGAGAATTAAGTTCCCTACTTTTTATGTTGTATGATATTTTTTGATCAGATGCGTAATTCTCGAGATATATCAAGATATTTAATAGTTCCGAAGCCGCACCAACATAATAGAGATACAGAAACACCGTGGCCCCTTTCTTTGAGATAACTCTGCACTATTGCGCGCGGCAAATGCCACTTCCAGCTTAGCTGTGCAGAAGAAGAACAACAAGAAGAAGAAATATCTCGAAATATGTCCGTCAGGCCCCTTCCCTTGAGATAAATCTGCAAATATCTCGGAAACGAAGCGAGCTACGGCAAAATGTTAAGAGACCTTTTTTGTAGGAAATTACGTTTCCTACTTTTTATGTTCTATGATATTTTTTGATCAGATGTGTAGTTCTCGAGATATATCAAGATATTTAAAAGTTCCGAAGCTGCACCAACATAATAGAGGTACAGAAACACCGTGGCCCCTTTCTTTGAGATAACTCTGCACTATTGCGAGCTGCAAATGCCACTTCCAGCTTAGCTGTGCAGAAGAAGAACAACAAGAAGAAGAAATATCTCGAAATATGTCCGTCAGGCCCCTTCCCTTGAGATAAATCTGCAAATATCTCGGAAACGAAGTGAGCTATGGCAAAATGTTAAGAGACCTTTTCTGTAGAGAATTAAGTTTCCTACTTTTTATGTTCTATGATATTTTTTGATCAGAAGCGTAGTTTTCAAGATATATCGAGATATTTAAAAGTTCCGAAGCCGCACTAACATAATAGAGATACAGAAACACCGTGGCCCCTTTCTTTGAGATAACTCTGCACTATTGCGAGCTGCAAATGCCACTTCCAGTTTAGCTGTGCAGAAGAAGAACAACAAGAAGAAGAAATATCTCGAAATATGTCCGTCAGGCCCCTTCCCTTGAGATAAATCTGCAAATATCTCGGAAACGAAGCGAGCTATGGCAAAATGTTAAAAGACCTTTTTTGTAGAGAATTAAGTTTCCTACTTTTTATGTTGTATGATATTTTTCGATCAGAGGCGTAGCTCTCGAGATATATCAAGATATTTAAAAGCTCCGAAGCCGCACCAACATAATAGAGATACAGAAACACCGTGGCCCCTTTCTTTGAGATAACTCTGCACTATTGCGCGCTGCAAATGCCACTTCCTGCTTAGCTGTGCAGAAGAAGAACAACAAGAAGAAGAAATATCTCGAAATATGTCCGTCAGGCCCCTTCCCTTGAGATAAATCTGCAAATATCTCGGAAACGAAGCGAGCTACGGCAAAATGTTAAGAGGCCTTTTTTGTAGAAAATTACGTTTCCTACTTTTTATGTTCAATGATATTTTTTGATGAGATGCGTAGTTCTCGAGATATATCAAGATATTTAAAAGTTCCGAAGCCGCACCAACATAATAGAGATACAGACACACCGTGGCCCCTTTCTTTGAGATAACTCTGCACTATTGCGAGCTGCAAATGCCACTTCCAGCTTAGCTGTGCAGAAGAAGTACAACAAGAAGAAGAAATATCTCAAAATATGTCCGCCAGGCCCCTTCCCTTGAGATAAATCTGCAAATATCTCGGAAACGAAACGAGCTATGGCAAAATGTTAAGAGACCTTTTTTGTAGAAAATTAGGTTTCCTACTTTTTATGTTCTATGATATTTTTTGATCAGATGCGTAGTTCTCGAGATATATCAAGATATTTAAAGGTTCCGAAGCTGCACCAACATAATAGAGGTACAGAAACACCGTGGCCTCTTTCTTTGAGATAACTCTGCACTATTGCGAGCTGCAAATGCCACTTCGAGCTTAGCTGTGCAGAAGAAGAACAACAAGAAGAAGAAATATCTCGAAATATGTCCGTCAGGCCCCTTCCCTTGAGATAAATCTGCAAATATCTAAGGAAACGAAGCGAGCTATGGCAAAATGTTAAGAGACCTTCTTTGTAGAGAATTAAGTTTCCTACTTTTTATGTTCTATGATATTTTTTGATCAGATGCGTAGTTCTCGAGATATATCAAGATATTTAAAAGCTCCGAAGCTGCACCAACATAATAGAGGTACAGAAACACCGTGGCCCCTTTCTTTGAGACAACTCTGCACTATTGCGAGCTGCAAATGCCACTTCCAGCTTAGCTGTGCAGAAGAAGAACAACAAGAAGAAGAAATATCTCGAAATATGTCCGTCGGGCCCCTTCCCTTGAGATAAATCTGCAAATATCTCGGAAACGAAGCGAGCTATGGCAAAATGCTAAGAGACCTTTTCTGTAGAGAATTAAGTTTCCTACTTTTTATGTTCTATGATATTTTTTGATCAGAAGCGTAGTTTTCAAGATATATCGAGATATTTAAAAGTTCCGAAGCCGCACTAACATAATAGAGATACAGAAACACCGTGGCCCCTTTCTTTGAGATAACTCTGCACTATTGCGAGCTGCAAATGCCACTTCCAGTTTAGCTGTGCAGAAGAAGAACAACAAGAAGAAGAAATATCTCGAAATATGTCCGTCAGGCCCCTTCCCTTGAGATAAATCTGCAAATATCTCGGAAACGAAGCGAGCTATGGCAAAATGTTAAGAGACCTTTTTTGTAGAGAATTAAGTTTCCTACTTTTTATGTTGTATGATATTTTTTGATCAGAGGCGTAGTTCTCGAGATATATCAAGATATTTAAAAGCTCCGAAGCCGCACCAACATAATAGAGATACAGAGACACCGTGGCCCCTTTCTTTGAGATCACTCTGCACTATTGCTAGCTGGAAATGCCACTTCCAGTTTAGCTGTGCAGAAGAAAAACAACAAGAAGAAGAAATATCTCGAAATATGTCCATCAGGACCCTTCCCTTGAGATAAATCTGCAAATATCACGGAAACGAAGCGAGCTATGGCAAAATGTTAAGAGACCTTTTTTGTAGAGAATTAAGTTTCCTACTTTTTATGTTCTATGATATTTTTTGATCAGATGCGTAGTTCTCGAGATATATCAAGATATTTAAAAGTTCCGAAGCTGCACCAACATAATAGAGGTACAGAAACACCGTGGCCCCTTTCTTTGAGATAACTCTGCACTATTGCGCGCTGCAAATGCCACTTCCAGCTTAGCTGTGCAGAAGGAGAACAACAAGAAGAAGAAATATCTCAAAATATGTCCGCCAGGCCCCTTCCCTTGAGATAAATCTGCAAATATCTCGGAAACGAAACGAGCTATGGCAAAATGTTAAGAGACCTTTTTTGTAGAAAATTAGGTTTCCTACTTTTTATGTTCTATGATATTTTTTAATCAGATGCGTAGTTCTCGAGATATATCAAGATATTTAAAGGTTCCGAAGCTGCACCAACATAATAGAGGTACAGAAACAGCGTGGCCTCTTTCTTTGAGATAACTCTGCACTATTGCGAGCTGCAAATGCCACTTCCAGCTTAGCTGTGCAGAAGAAGAACAACAAGAAGAAGAAATATCTCGAAATATGTCCGTCAGGCCCCTTCCCTTGAGAAAAATCTGCAAATATCTCGGAAACGAGGCGAGCTACGGCAAAATGTTAAGAGACCTTTTTTGTAGAAAATTACGTTTCCTACTTTTTATGTTCTATGATATTTTTTGAGCAGATGCGTAGTTCTCGAGATATATCAAGATATTTAAAAGTTCCGAAGCCGCACCAACATAATAGAGATACAGACACACCGTGGCCCCTTTCTTTGAGATAACTCTGCACTATTGCGAGCTGCAAATGCCACTTCCAGCTTAGCTGTGCAGAAGAAGAACAACAAGAAGAAGAAATATCTCGAAATATATCCGTCTGGCCCCTTCCCTCGAGATAAATCTGCAAATATCTCGGAAACGAAGCGAGCCATGGCAAAATGTTAAGATACCTTCTTTGTAGAGAATTAAGTTTCCTACTTTTTATGTACTATGATATTTTTTGATCAGATGCGTAGTTCTCGAGATATATCAAGATATTTAAAAGCTCCGAAGCTGCACCAACATAATAGAGGTACAGAAACACCGTGGCCCCTTTCTTTGAGATAACTCTGCACTATTGCGAGCTGCAAATGCCACTTCCAGCTTAGCTGTGCAGAAGAAGAACAACAAGAATAAGAAATATTTCGAAATATGTCCGTCAGGCCCCTTCCCTTGAGATAAATCTGCAAATATCTCGGAAACGAAGCGAGCTATCGCAAAATGTTAAGAGACCTTTTTTGTAGAGAATTAAGTTTCCTACTTTTTATGTTCTATGATATTTTTTGATCCGATGCGTAGTTCTCGAGATATATCAAGATATTTAAAAGTTCCGAAGCCGCACCAACATAATAGAGATGCAGAAACACCGTGGCCCCTTTCTTTGAGATAACTCTGCACTATTGTGAGCTGCAAATGCCACTTCCAGCTTAGCTGTGCAGAAGAAGAACAACAAGAAGAAGAAATATCTCGAGATATGTCCGTCAGGCCCCTTCCCTTGAGATAAATCTGCAAATATCTCGGAAACGAAGCGAGCTACGGCAAAATGGTAAGAGACCTTTTTTGTAGAAAATTAGGTTTCCTACTTTTTATGTTCTATGATATTTTTTGATCAGATGCGTAGTTCTCGAGATATATCAAGATATTTAAAAGTTCCGAAGCTGCACCAACATAATAGAGGTACAGAAACACCGTGGCCTCTTTCTTTGAGATAACTCTGCACTATTGCGAGCTGCAAATGCCACTTCCAGCTTAGCTGTGCAGAAGAGGAACAACAAGAAGAAGAAATATCTCGGAATATGTCCGTCAGGCCCCTTCCCTTGAGATACATCTGCAAATATCTCGGAAACGAAGCGAGCTATGGCAAAATGTTAAGGGACCTTATTTGTAGAGAATTAAGTTTCCCACTTTTTATGTTCTATGATATTTTTTGATCAGATGCGTAGTTCTCGAGATATATCAAGATATTTAAAAGTTCCGAAGCCGCACCAACATAATAGAGATACAGAAACACCGTGGCCCCTTTCTTTGAGATAACTCTGCACTATTGCGAGCTGCAAATGCCACTTCCAGCTTAGCGGTGCAGAAGAAGAACAACAAGAAGAAGAAATATCTCGAAATATGTCCGTCAGGCCCCTTCCCTTGAGATAAATATGCAAATATCTCGGAAACAATGCGAACTATGGCAAAATATTAAGAGATCTTTTTTGTAGGAAATTAAGTTTCCTACTATTTATGTTCTATGATATTTTTTGATCAGATGCGTAGTTTTCGAGATATATCGACATTTTTAAAAGTTCCGAAGCCGCACCAACGTAATAGAGATACGGAAACACCGTGGCCCCTCTCTTTGAGATAACTCTATACTATTGCGAGCTGGAAATGCCACTTCCAGTTTAGCTGTGCAGAAGAAGAACAACAAGAAGAAGAAATATCTCGATATATGTCCGTCAGGCCCCTTCCTTTGAGCTAAATCTGCAAATATCTCGGAAACGATGCGAGCTATGGCAAAATGTTAACAGACCTTTTTTGTAGAGAATTAAGTTTCCTACTTTTTATGTTCTATGATATTTTTTGATCAGATGCGTAGTTTTCGAGATATATCAAGATATTTAAAAGTTCCGAAGCCGCACCAACATAATAGAGATACGGAAACACCGTGGCCCCTTTCTGTGAGATAACTCTGCACTATTGCGAGCTGCAAATGCCAGTTCCAGCTTAGCTGTGCAGAGGAAGCACAACCAGAACAAGAAATATCTCGAAATATGTCCGTCCGGCCCCTTCCCTTGAGCTATATCTGCAAATATCTCGGAAACGATGCGAGCTACGGCAAAATATCAAGAGACCTTTTTTGTAGAGAATTATGTTTCCTACAATTTACGTTCTCTGATATTTTTTGATCAGAAGCGTAGTTTTCGAGATATATCGAGATATTTAAAAGTTCCGAAGCGGCACCAACATAATAGAGATACAGAAACACCGTGGCCCCTTTCTTTGAGATAACTCTGCACTATTGCGACCTGCAAATGCCACTTCCAGCTTAGCTGTGCAGAAGAAGAACAACAAGAAGAAGAAATATCTCGAAATATGTCCGTCAGGCCCCTTCCCTTGAGATAAATCTGCAAATATCTCGGAAACGAAGCGAGCTACGGCAAAATGTTAAGAGACCTTTTTTGTAGAAAATTACGTTTCCTACTTTCTATGTTCTATGATATTTTTTGATCAGATGCGTAGTTCTCGAGGTATATCAAGTTATTTAAAAGTTCCGAAGCTGCACCAACATAATAGAGGTACAGAAACACCGTGGCCCCTTTCTTTGAGATAACTCTGCACTATTGCGAGCTGCAAATGCCACTTCCAGCTTAGCTGTGCAGAAGAAGAACAACAAGAAGAAGAAATATCTCGAAATATGTCCGTCAGGCCCCTTCCCTTGAGATAAATCTGCAAATATCTCGGAAACGAAGCGAGGTTATGGCAAACTGTTAAGAGACCTTTTTTGTAGAGAATTAAGTTTCCTACTTTTTATGTTCTATGATATTTTTTGATCAGATGCGTAGTTCTCGAGATATATCAAGATATTTAAAGGTTCCGAAGCCGCAACAACATAATAAAGATACATAAACACCGTGGCCTCTTTCTTTGAGATAACTCTGCACTATTGCGAGCTGCAAATGCCACTTCCAGCTTAGCTGCGCTGAAGAAGAACAACAAGAAGAAGAAATGTCTCGAAGTATGTCCGTCAGGCCCCTTCCCTTGAGCTAAATCTGCAAATATCTCGGAAACGATGCGAGCTATCGCAAAATGATAAGAGATCTTTTTTGTAGAGAATTAAGTTTCGTACTTTTTATGTTCTATGATATTTTTTGATCAGATGCGTAGTTCTCGAGATATATCAAGATATTTAAAAGTTCCGAAGCCGCACCAACATAATAGAGATACGGAAACACCGTGGCCCCTTTCTGTGAGATGACTCTGCACTATTGCGAGCTGCAAATGCCAGTTCGAGCTTAGCTGTGCTGAAGAAGCACAACAAGAACAAGAAATATCTCGGAATATGTCCGTCAGGCCCCTACCCATGAGCTAAATCTGCAAATATCTCGGAAACAATGCGAGCTATGGCAAAATATTAAGAGATCTTTTTGGAGGAAATTAAGTTTCCTACTATTTATGATCTATGATATTTTTTGATCAGATGCGTAGTTCTCGAGATATATCAAGATATTTAAAAATTCCGAAGCCGCACCAACATAATAGAGATACAGAAACACCGTGGCCCCTTTCTTTGAGATAACTCTGCACTATTGCGAGCTGCAAATGCCACTTCCAGCTTAGCTGTGCAGAAGAAGAACAACAAGAAGAAGAAATATCTCGAAATATGTCCGTCAGACCCCTTCCCTTGAGATAAATCTGCAAATATCTCGGAAACGAAGCGAGCTATGGCAAAATGTTAAGAGACCTCTTTTGTAGAGAATTATGTTTCCTACAATTTACGTTCTATGATATTTTTTGATCAGAAGCGTAGTTTTCGAGATATATCGAGATATTTAAAAGTTCCGAAGCCGCACCAACATAATAGAGATACAGAAACACCGTGGCCCCTTTCTTTGAGATAACTCTGCACTATTGCGACCTGCAAATGCCACTTCCAGCTTAGCTGTGCAGAGGAAGAACAACAAGAAGAAGAAATATCTCGAAATATGTCCGTCAGGCCCCTTCCCTTGAGATAGATCTGCAAATATCTCGGAAACGAAGCGAGCTATGGCAAAATGTTAAGAGACCTTTTTTGTAGAGAATTATGTTTCCTACAATTTATGTTCTATGATATTTTTTGATCAGAAGCGTAGTTTTCGAGATATATCGAGATATTTAAAAATTCCGAAGCCGCACCAACATAATAGAGATACAGAAACACCGTGGCCCCTTTCTTTGAGATAACTCTGCACTATTGCGAGCTGCAAATGCCACTTCCAGCTTAGCTGTGCAGAAGAAGAACAACAAGAAGAAGAAATATCTCAAAATATGTCCGCCAGGCCCCTTCCCTTGAGATAAATCTGCAAATATCTCGGAAACGAAACGAGCTATGGCAAAATCTTAAGAGACCTTTTTTGTAGAGAATTAGGTTTCCTACTTTTTATGTTCTGTGATATGTTTTGATCAGATGCGTAGTTCTCGATATATATCAAGATATTTAAAAGTTCCGAAGCTGCACCAACATAATAGAGGTACAGAAACACCGCGGCCGATTTCTTTGAGATAACTCTGCACTATTGCGAGCTGCAAATGCCACTTCGAGCTTAGCTGTGCAGAAGAAGAACAACAAGAAGAAGAAATATCTCGAAATATGTCCGTCAGACCCCTTCCCTTGAGATAAATCTGCAAATATCTCGGAAACGAAGCGAGCTACGGCAAAATGTTAGGAGACCTTTTTTGTAGAAAATTAGGTTTCCTACTTTTTATGTTCTACGATATTTTTTGATCAGATGCGTAGTTCTGGAGATATATCAAGATATTTAAAAGTTCCGAAGCTGCACCAACATAATAGAGATACAGAAACACCGTGGCCCCTTTCTTTGAGATAACTCTGCACTATTGCGAGCTGCAAATGCCACTTCCAGCTTAGCTGTGCAGAAGAAGAACAACAAGAAGAAGAAATATCTCGAAATATGTCCATCAGACCCCTTCCCTTGAGATAAATCTGCAAATATCTCGGAAACGAAGCGAGCTGTGGCAAAATGTTAAGTCAACCTTTTTTGTAGAGAATTAAGTTTCCTACTTTTTATGTTCTATGATATTTTTTGATCAGATGCGTAGTTCTCGAGATATATCAAGATATTTAAAAGTTCCGAAGCCGCACCAACATAATAGAGATACAGAAACACCGTGGCCCCTTTCTTTGAGATAACTCTGCACTATTGCGAGCTGCAAATGCCACTTCCAGCTTAGCTGTGCAGAAGAAGAACAACAAGAAGAAGAAGTATCTCGAAATATGTCCGTCAGACCCCTTCCCTTGAGATAAATCTGCAAATATCTCGGAAACGAAGCGAGCTATGGCAAAATGTTAAGAGACCTTTTTTGTAGAGAATTATGTTTCCTACAATTTACCTTCTATGATATTTTTTGATCAGAAGCGTAGTTTTCGAGATATATCGAGATATTTAAAAGTTCCGAAGCCGCACCAACATAATAGAGATACAGAAACACCGTGGCCCCTTTCTTTGAGATAACTCTGCACTATTGCGAGCTGCAAATGCCACTTCCAGCTTAGCGGTGCAGAAGAAGAACAACAAGAAGAAGAAATATCTCGAAATATGTCCGTCAGGCCCCTTCCCTTGAGATAAATATGCAAATATCTCGGAAACAATGCGAATTATGGCAAAATATTAAGAGATCTTTTTCGTAGGAAATTAAGTTTCCTACTATTTATGTTCTATGATATTTTTTGATCAGATGCGTAGTTTTCGAGATATATCGACATTTTTAAAAGTTCCGAAGCCGCACCAACGTAATAGAGATACGGAAACACCGTGGCCCCTCTCTTTGAGATAACTCTATACTATTGCGAGCTGGAAATGCCACTTCCAGTTTAGCTGTGCAGAAGAAGAACAACAAGAAGAAGAAATATCTCGATATATGTCCGTCAGGCCCCTTCCTTTGAGCTAAATCTGCAAATATCTCGGAAACGATGCGAGCTATGGCAAAATGTTAACAGACCTTTTTTGTAGAGAATTAAGTTTCCTACTTTTTATGTTCTATGATATTTTTTGATCAGATGCGTAGTTTTCGAGATATATCAAGATATTTAAAAGTTCCGAAGCCGCACCAACATAATAGAGATACGGAAACACCGTGGCCCCTTTCTGTGAGATAACTCTGCACTATTGCGAGCTGCAAATGCCAGTTCCAGCTTAGCTGTGCAGAGGAAGCACAACCAGAACAAGAAATATCTCGAAATATGTCCGTCCGGCCCCTTCCCTTGAGCTATATCTGCAAATATCTCGGAAACGATGCGAGCTACGGCAAAATATCAAGAGACCTTTTTTGTAGAGAATTATGTTTCCTACAATTTACGTTCTCTGATATTTTTTGATCAGAAGCGTAGTTTTCGAGATATATCGAGATATTTAAAAGTTCCGAAGCGGCACCAACATAATAGAGATACAGAAACACCGTGGCCCCTTTCTTTGAGATAACTCTGCACTATTGCGACCTGCAAATGCCACTTCCAGCTTAGCTGTGCAGAAGGAGAACAACAAGAAGAAGAAATATCTCGAAATATGTCCGTCAGGCCCCTTCCCTTGAGATAAATCTGCAAATATCTCGGAAACGAAGCGAGCTACGGCAAAATGTTAAGAGACCTTTTTTGTAGGAAATTACGTTTCCTACTTTTTATGTTCTATGATATTTTTTGATCAGATGCGTAATTCTCGAGATATATCAAGATATTTAAAAGTTCCGAAGCCGCACCAAAATAATAGAGATACAGAAACACCGTGGCCCCTTTCTTTGAGATAACTCTGCACTATTGCGCGCTGCAAATGCCACTTCCAGCTTAGCTGTGCAGAAGAAGAACAACAAGAAGAAGAAATATCTCGAAATATGTCCGTCAGGCCCCTTCCCTTGAGATAAATCTGCAAATATCTCGGAAACGAAGCGAGCAATGGCAAAATGTTAAGAGACCTTTTTTGTAGAAAATTAGGTTTCCTACTTTTTATGTTCTATGATATTTTTTTATCAGATGCGTAGTTCTCGAGATATATTAAGATATTTAAAAGTTCCGAAGCTGCACCAACATAATAGGGGTACAGAAACACCGTGGCCTCTTTCTTTGAGATAACTCTGCACTATCGCGAGCTGCAAATGCCACTTCCAGCATAGCTGTGCAGAAGAGGAACAACAAGAAGAAGAAATATCTCGGCATATGTCCGTCAGGCCCCTTCCCTTGAGCTAAATCTGCAAATATCTCGGAAACGATGCCAGCTATGGGAAAATGTTAAGAGACCTTTTTTGTAGAGAATTAAGTTTTCTACTTTTTATGATCTATGATATTTTTTGATCAGATGCGTAGTTCTCGAGATATATCAAGATATTTAATAGTTCCGAAGCCGCACCAACATAATAGAGATACAGAAACACCGTGGCCCCTTTCTTTGAGATAACTCTGCACTATTGCGCGCTGCAAATGCCACTTCCAGCTTAGCTGTGCAGAAGAAGAACAACAAGAAGAAGAAATATCTCGAAATATGTCCGTCAGGCCCCTTCCCTTGAGATAAATCTGCAAATATCTCGGAAACGAAGCGAGCTACGGCAAAATGTTAAGAGACCTTTTTTGTAGGAAATTACGTTTCCTACTTTTTATGTTCTATGATATTTTTTGATCAGATGTGTAGTTCTCGAGATATATCAAGATATTTAAAAGTTCCGAAGCTGCACCAACATAATAGAGGTACAGAAACACCGTGGCCCCTTTCTTTGAGATAACTCTGCACTATTGCGAGCTGCAAATGCCACTTCCAGCTTAGCTGTGCAGAAGAAGAACAACAAGAAGAAGAAATATCTCGAAATATGTCCGTCAGGCCCCTTCCCTTGAGATAAATCTGCAAATATCTCGGAAACGAAGCGAGCTATGGCAAAATGTTAAGAGACCTTTTCTGTAGAGAATTAAGTTTCCTACTTTTTATGTTCTATGATATTTTTTGATCAGAAGCGTAGTTTTCAAGATATATCGAGATATTTAAAAGTTCCGAAGCCGCACTAACATAATAGAGATACAGAAACACCGTGGCCCCTTTCTTTGAGATAACTCTGCACTATTGCGAGCTGCAAATGCCACTTCCAGTTTAGCTGTGCAGAAGAAGAACAACAAGAAGAAGAAATATCTCGAAATATGTCCGTCAGGCCCCTTCCCTTGAGATAAATCTGCAAATATCTCGGAAACAAAGCGAGCTATGGCAAAATGTTAAGAGACCTTTTTTGTAGAGAATTAAGTTTCCTACTTTTTATGTTCTATGATATTTTTTGATCAGATGCGTACTTCTCGAGATATATCAAGATATTTAAAAGTTCCGAAGCCGCACCAACATAATAGAGATACAGAAACACCGTGGCCTCTTTCTTTGAGATAACTCTGCACTATTGCGAGCTGGAAATGCCACTTCCAGCTTAGCTGTGCAGAAGAAGAACAACAAGAAGAAGAAATATCTCGAAATATGTCCGTCAGGGCACTTCCCTTGAGATAAATCTGCAAATATCTCGGAAACGAAGCGAGCTATGGCAAAATGTTAAGAGACCTTTTTTGTAGAGAATTAAGTTCCCTACTTTTTATGTTGTATGATATTTTTTGATCAGATGCGTAATTCTCGAGATATATCAAGATATTTAATAGTTCCGAAGCCGCACCAACATAATAGAGATACAGAAACACCGTGGCCCCTTTCTTTGAGATAACTCTGCACTATTGCGCGCGGCAAATGCCACTTCCAGCTTAGCTGTGCAGAAGAAGAACAACAAGAAGAAGAAATATCTCGAAATATGTCCGTCAGGGCACTTCCCTTGAGATAAATCTGCAAATATCTCGGAAACGAAGCGAGCTATGGCAAAATGTTAAGAGACCTTTTTTGTAGAGAATTAAGTTCCCTACTTTTTATGTTGTATGATATTTTTTGATCAGATGCGTAATTCTCGAGATATATCAAGATATTTAATAGTTCCGAAGCCGCACCAACATAATAGAGATACAGAAACACCGTGGCCCCTTTCTTTGAGATAACTCTGCACTATTGCGCGCGGCAAATGCCACTTCCAGCTTAGCTGTGCAGAAGAAGAACAACAAGAAGAAGAAATATCTCGAAATATGTCCGTCAGGCCCCTTCCCTTGAGATAAATCTGCAAATATCTCGGAAACGAAGCGAGCTACGGCAAAATGTTAAGAGACCTTTTTTGTAGGAAATTACGTTTCCTACTTTTTATGTTCTATGATATTTTTTGATCAGATGTGTAGTTCTCGAGATATATCAAGATATTTAAAAGTTCCGAAGCTGCACCAACATAATAGAGGTACAGAAACACCGTGGCCCCTTTCTTTGAGATAACTCTGCACTATTGCGAGCTGCAAATGCCACTTCCAGCTTAGCTGTGCAGAAGAAGAACAACAAGAAGAAGAAATATCTCGAAATATGTCCGTCAGGCCCCTTCCCTTGAGATAAATCTGCAAATATCTCGGAAACGAAGTGAGCTATGGCAAAATGTTAAGAGACCTTTTCTGTAGAGAATTAAGTTTCCTACTTTTTATGTTCTATGATATTTTTTGATCAGAAGCGTAGTTTTCAAGATATATCGAGATATTTAAAAGTTCCGAAGCCGCACTAACATAATAGAGATACAGAAACACCGTGGCCCCTTTCTTTGAGATAACTCTGCACTATTGCGAGCTGCAAATGCCACTTCCAGTTTAGCTGTGCAGAAGAAGAACAACAAGAAGAAGAAATATCTCGAAATATGTCCGTCAGGCCCCTTCCCTTGAGATAAATCTGCAAATATCTCGGAAACGAAGCGAGCTATGGCAAAATGTTAAAAGACCTTTTTTGTAGAGAATTAAGTTTCCTACTTTTTATGTTGTATGATATTTTTCGATCAGAGGCGTAGCTCTCGAGATATATCAAGATATTTAAAAGCTCCGAAGCCGCACCAACATAATAGAGATACAGAAACACCGTGGCCCCTTTCTTTGAGATAACTCTGCACTATTGCGCGCTGCAAATGCCACTTCCTGCTTAGCTGTGCAGAAGAAGAACAACAAGAAGAAGAAATATCTCGAAATATGTCCGTCAGGCCCCTTCCCTTGAGATAAATCTGCAAATATCTCGGAAACGAAGCGAGCTACGGCAAAATGTTAAGAGGCCTTTTTTGTAGAAAATTACGTTTCCTACTTTTTATGTTCAATGATATTTTTTGATGAGATGCGTAGTTCTCGAGATATATCAAGATATTTAAAAGTTCCGAAGCCGCACCAACATAATAGAGATACAGACACACCGTGGCCCCTTTCTTTGAGATAACTCTGCACTATTGCGAGCTGCAAATGCCACTTCCAGCTTAGCTGTGCAGAAGAAGTACAACAAGAAGAAGAAATATCTCAAAATATGTCCGCCAGGCCCCTTCCCTTGAGATAAATCTGCAAATATCTCGGAAACGAAACGAGCTATGGCAAAATGTTAAGAGACCTTTTTTGTAGAAAATTAGGTTTCCTACTTTTTATGTTCTATGATATTTTTTGATCAGATGCGTAGTTCTCGAGATATATCAAGATATTTAAAGGTTCCGAAGCTGCACCAACATAATAGAGGTACAGAAACACCGTGGCCTCTTTCTTTGAGATAACTCTGCACTATTGCGAGCTGCAAATGCCACTTCGAGCTTAGCTGTGCAGAAGAAGAACAACAAGAAGAAGAAATATCTCGAAATATGTCCGTCAGGCCCCTTCCCTTGAGATAAATCTGCAAATATCTAAGGAAACGAAGCGAGCTATGGCAAAATGTTAAGAGACCTTCTTTGTAGAGAATTAAGTTTCCTACTTTTTATGTTCTATGATATTTTTTGATCAGATGCGTAGTTCTCGAGATATATCAAGATATTTAAAAGCTCCGAAGCTGCACCAACATAATAGAGGTACAGAAACACCGTGGCCCCTTTCTTTGAGACAACTCTGCACTATTGCGAGCTGCAAATGCCACTTCCAGCTTAGCTGTGCAGAAGAAGAACAACAAGAAGAAGAAATATCTCGAAATATGTCCGTCGGGCCCCTTCCCTTGAGATAAATCTGCAAATATCTCGGAAACGAAGCGAGCTATGGCAAAATGCTAAGAGACCTTTTCTGTAGAGAATTAAGTTTCCTACTTTTTATGTTCTATGATATTTTTTGATCAGAAGCGTAGTTTTCAAGATATATCGAGATATTTAAAAGTTCCGAAGCCGCACTAACATAATAGAGATACAGAAACACCGTGGCCCCTTTCTTTGAGATAACTCTGCACTATTGCGAGCTGCAAATGCCACTTCCAGTTTAGCTGTGCAGAAGAAGAACAACAAGAAGAAGAAATATCTCGAAATATGTCCGTCAGGCCCCTTCCCTTGAGATAAATCTGCAAATATCTCGGAAACGAAGCGAGCTATGGCAAAATGTTAAGAGACCTTTTTTGTAGAGAATTAAGTTTCCTACTTTTTATGTTGTATGATATTTTTTGATCAGAGGCGTAGTTCTCGAGATATATCAAGATATTTAAAAGCTCCGAAGCCGCACCAACATAATAGAGATACAGAGACACCGTGGCCCCTTTCTTTGAGATCACTCTGCACTATTGCTAGCTGGAAATGCCACTTCCAGTTTAGCTGTGCAGAAGAAAAACAACAAGAAGAAGAAATATCTCGAAATATGTCCATCAGGACCCTTCCCTTGAGATAAATCTGCAAATATCACGGAAACGAAGCGAGCTATGGCAAAATGTTAAGAGACCTTTTTTGTAGAGAATTAAGTTTCCTACTTTTTATGTTCTATGATATTTTTTGATCAGATGCGTAGTTCTCGAGATATATCAAGATATTTAAAAGTTCCGAAGCTGCACCAACATAATAGAGGTACAGAAACACCGTGGCCCCTTTCTTTGAGATAACTCTGCACTATTGCGCGCTGCAAATGCCACTTCCAGCTTAGCTGTGCAGAAGGAGAACAACAAGAAGAAGAAATATCTCAAAATATGTCCGCCAGGCCCCTTCCCTTGAGATAAATCTGCAAATATCTCGGAAACGAAACGAGCTATGGCAAAATGTTAAGAGACCTTTTTTGTAGAAAATTAGGTTTCCTACTTTTTATGTTCTATGATATTTTTTAATCAGATGCGTAGTTCTCGAGATATATCAAGATATTTAAAGGTTCCGAAGCTGCACCAACATAATAGAGGTACAGAAACAGCGTGGCCTCTTTCTTTGAGATAACTCTGCACTATTGCGAGCTGCAAATGCCACTTCCAGCTTAGCTGTGCAGAAGAAGAACAACAAGAAGAAGAAATATCTCGAAATATGTCCGTCAGGCCCCTTCCCTTGAGAAAAATCTGCAAATATCTCGGAAACGAGGCGAGCTACGGCAAAATGTTAAGAGACCTTTTTTGTAGAAAATTACGTTTCCTACTTTTTATGTTCTATGATATTTTTTGAGCAGATGCGTAGTTCTCGAGATATATCAAGATATTTAAAAGTTCCGAAGCCGCACCAACATAATAGAGATACAGACACACCGTGGCCCCTTTCTTTGAGATAACTCTGCACTATTGCGAGCTGCAAATGCCACTTCCAGCTTAGCTGTGCAGAAGAAGAACAACAAGAAGAAGAAATATCTCGAAATATATCCGTCTGGCCCCTTCCCTCGAGATAAATCTGCAAATATCTCGGAAACGAAGCGAGCCATGGCAAAATGTTAAGATACCTTCTTTGTAGAGAATTAAGTTTCCTACTTTTTATGTACTATGATATTTTTTGATCAGATGCGTAGTTCTCGAGATATATCAAGATATTTAAAAGCTCCGAAGCTGCACCAACATAATAGAGGTACAGAAACACCGTGGCCCCTTTCTTTGAGATAACTCTGCACTATTGCGAGCTGCAAATGCCACTTCCAGCTTAGCTGTGCAGAAGAAGAACAACAAGAATAAGAAATATTTCGAAATATGTCCGTCAGGCCCCTTCCCTTGAGATAAATCTGCAAATATCTCGGAAACGAAGCGAGCTATCGCAAAATGTTAAGAGACCTTTTTTGTAGAGAATTAAGTTTCCTACTTTTTATGTTCTATGATATTTTTTGATCCGATGCGTAGTTCTCGAGATATATCAAGATATTTAAAAGTTCCGAAGCCGCACCAACATAATAGAGATGCAGAAACACCGTGGCCCCTTTCTTTGAGATAACTCTGCACTATTGTGAGCTGCAAATGCCACTTCCAGCTTAGCTGTGCAGAAGAAGAACAACAAGAAGAAGAAATATCTCGAGATATGTCCGTCAGGCCCCTTCCCTTGAGATAAATCTGCAAATATCTCGGAAACGAAGCGAGCTACGGCAAAATGGTAAGAGACCTTTTTTGTAGAAAATTAGGTTTCCTACTTTTTATGTTCTATGATATTTTTTGATCAGATGCGTAGTTCTCGAGATATATCAAGATATTTAAAAGTTCCGAAGCTGCACCAACATAATAGAGGTACAGAAACACCGTGGCCTCTTTCTTTGAGATAACTCTGCACTATTGCGAGCTGCAAATGCCACTTCCAGCTTAGCTGTGCAGAAGAGGAACAACAAGAAGAAGAAATATCTCGGAATATGTCCGTCAGGCCCCTTCCCTTGAGATACATCTGCAAATATCTCGGAAACGAAGCGAGCTATGGCAAAATGTTAAGGGACCTTATTTGTAGAGAATTAAGTTTCCCACTTTTTATGTTCTATGATATTTTTTGATCAGATGCGTAGTTCTCGAGATATATCAAGATATTTAAAAGTTCCGAAGCCGCACCAACATAATAGAGATACAGAAACACCGTGGCCCCTTTCTTTGAGATAACTCTGCACTATTGCGAGCTGCAAATGCCACTTCCAGCTTAGCGGTGCAGAAGAAGAACAACAAGAAGAAGAAATATCTCGAAATATGTCCGTCAGGCCCCTTCCCTTGAGATAAATATGCAAATATCTCGGAAACAATGCGAACTATGGCAAAATATTAAGAGATCTTTTTTGTAGGAAATTAAGTTTCCTACTATTTATGTTCTATGATATTTTTTGATCAGATGCGTAGTTTTCGAGATATATCGACATTTTTAAAAGTTCCGAAGCCGCACCAACGTAATAGAGATACGGAAACACCGTGGCCCCTCTCTTTGAGATAACTCTATACTATTGCGAGCTGGAAATGCCACTTCCAGTTTAGCTGTGCAGAAGAAGAACAACAAGAAGAAGAAATATCTCGATATATGTCCGTCAGGCCCCTTCCTTTGAGCTAAATCTGCAAATATCTCGGAAACGATGCGAGCTATGGCAAAATGTTAACAGACCTTTTTTGTAGAGAATTAAGTTTCCTACTTTTTATGTTCTATGATATTTTTTGATCAGATGCGTAGTTTTCGAGATATATCAAGATATTTAAAAGTTCCGAAGCCGCACCAACATAATAGAGATACGGAAACACCGTGGCCCCTTTCTGTGAGATAACTCTGCACTATTGCGAGCTGCAAATGCCAGTTCCAGCTTAGCTGTGCAGAGGAAGCACAACCAGAACAAGAAATATCTCGAAATATGTCCGTCCGGCCCCTTCCCTTGAGCTATATCTGCAAATATCTCGGAAACGATGCGAGCTACGGCAAAATATCAAGAGACCTTTTTTGTAGAGAATTATGTTTCCTACAATTTACGTTCTCTGATATTTTTTGATCAGAAGCGTAGTTTTCGAGATATATCGAGATATTTAAAAGTTCCGAAGCGGCACCAACATAATAGAGATACAGAAACACCGTGGCCCCTTTCTTTGAGATAACTCTGCACTATTGCGACCTGCAAATGCCACTTCCAGCTTAGCTGTGCAGAAGAAGAACAACAAGAAGAAGAAATATCTCGAAATATGTCCGTCAGGCCCCTTCCCTTGAGATAAATCTGCAAATATCTCGGAAACGAAGCGAGCTACGGCAAAATGTTAAGAGACCTTTTTTGTAGAAAATTACGTTTCCTACTTTCTATGTTCTATGATATTTTTTGATCAGATGCGTAGTTCTCGAGGTATATCAAGTTATTTAAAAGTTCCGAAGCTGCACCAACATAATAGAGGTACAGAAACACCGTGGCCCCTTTCTTTGAGATAACTCTGCACTATTGCGAGCTGCAAATGCCACTTCCAGCTTAGCTGTGCAGAAGAAGAACAACAAGAAGAAGAAATATCTCGAAATATGTCCGTCAGGCCCCTTCCCTTGAGATAAATCTGCAAATATCTCGGAAACGAAGCGAGGTTATGGCAAACTGTTAAGAGACCTTTTTTGTAGAGAATTAAGTTTCCTACTTTTTATGTTCTATGATATTTTTTGATCAGATGCGTAGTTCTCGAGATATATCAAGATATTTAAAGGTTCCGAAGCCGCAACAACATAATAAAGATACATAAACACCGTGGCCTCTTTCTTTGAGATAACTCTGCACTATTGCGAGCTGCAAATGCCACTTCCAGCTTAGCTGCGCTGAAGAAGAACAACAAGAAGAAGAAATGTCTCGAAGTATGTCCGTCAGGCCCCTTCCCTTGAGCTAAATCTGCAAATATCTCGGAAACGATGCGAGCTATGGCAAAATGATAAGAGATCTTTTTTGTAGAGAATTAAGTTTCGTACTTTTTATGTTCTATGATATTTTTTGATCAGATGCGTAGTTCTCGAGATATATCAAGATATTTAAAAGTTCCGAAGCCGCACCAACATAATAGAGATACGGAAACACCGTGGCCCCTTTCTGTGAGATGACTCTGCACTATTGCGAGCTGCAAATGCCAGTTCGAGCTTAGCTGTGCTGAAGAAGCACAACAAGAACAAGAAATATCTCGGAATATGTCCGTCAGGCCCCTACCCATGAGCTAAATCTGCAAATATCTCGGAAACAATGCGAGCTATGGCAAAATATTAAGAGATCTTTTTGGAGGAAATTAAGTTTCCTACTATTTATGATCTATGATATTTTTTGATCAGATGCGTAGTTCTCGAGATATATCAAGATATTTAAAAATTCCGAAGCCGCACCAACATAATAGAGATACAGAAACACCGTGGCCCCTTTCTTTGAGATAACTCTGCACTATTGCGAGCTGCAAATGCCACTTCCAGCTTAGCTGTGCAGAAGAAGAACAACAAGAAGAAGAAATATCTCGAAATATGTCCGTCAGACCCCTTCCCTTGAGATAAATCTGCAAATATCTCGGAAACGAAGCGAGCTATGGCAAAATGTTAAGAGACCTCTTTTGTAGAGAATTATGTTTCCTACAATTTACGTTCTATGATATTTTTTGATCAGAAGCGTAGTTTTCGAGATATATCGAGATATTTAAAAGTTCCGAAGCCGCACCAACATAATAGAGATACAGAAACACCGTGGCCCCTTTCTTTGAGATAACTCTGCACTATTGCGACCTGCAAATGCCACTTCCAGCTTAGCTGTGCAGAGGAAGAACAACAAGAAGAAGAAATATCTCGAAATATGTCCGTCAGGCCCCTTCCCTTGAGATAGATCTGCAAATATCTCGGAAACGAAGCGAGCTATGGCAAAATGTTAAGAGACCTTTTTTGTAGAGAATTATGTTTCCTACAATTTATGTTCTATGATATTTTTTGATCAGAAGCGTAGTTTTCGAGATATATCGAGATATTTAAAAATTCCGAAGCCGCACCAACATAATAGAGATACAGAAACACCGTGGCCCCTTTCTTTGAGATAACTCTGCACTATTGCGAGCTGCAAATGCCACTTCCAGCTTAGCTGTGCAGAAGAAGAACAACAAGAAGAAGAAATATCTCAAAATATGTCCGCCAGGCCCCTTCCCTTGAGATAAATCTGCAAATATCTCGGAAACGAAACGAGCTATGGCAAAATCTTAAGAGACCTTTTTTGTAGAGAATTAGGTTTCCTACTTTTTATGTTCTGTGATATGTTTTGATCAGATGCGTAGTTCTCGATATATATCAAGATATTTAAAAGTTCCGAAGCTGCACCAACATAATAGAGGTACAGAAACACCGCGGCCGATTTCTTTGAGATAACTCTGCACTATTGCGAGCTGCAAATGCCACTTCGAGCTTAGCTGTGCAGAAGAAGAACAACAAGAAGAAGAAATATCTCGAAATATGTCCGTCAGACCCCTTCCCTTGAGCTAAATCTGCAAATATCTCGGAAACGATGCGAGCTATGGCAAAATGTTAACAGACCTTTTTTGTAGAGAATTAAGTTTCCTACTTTTTATGTTCTATGATATTTTTTGATCAGATGCGTAGTTTTCGAGATATATCAAGATATTTAAAAGTTCCGAAGCCGCACCAACATAATAGAGATACGGAAACACCGTGGCCCCTTTCTGTGAGATAACTCTGCACTATTGCGAGCTGCAAATGCCAGTTCCAGCTTAGCTGTGCAGAGGAAGCACAACCAGAACAAGAAATATCTCGAAATATGTCCGTCCGGCCCCTTCCCTTGAGCTATATCTGCAAATATCTCGGAAACGATGCGAGCTACGGCAAAATATCAAGAGACCTTTTTTGTAGAGAATTATGTTTCCTACAATTTACGTTCTCTGATATTTTTTGATCAGAAGCGTAGTTTTCGAGATATATCGAGATATTTAAAAGTTCCGAAGCGGCACCAACATAATAGAGATACAGAAACACCGTGGCCCCTTTCTTTGAGATAACTCTGCACTATTGCGACCTGCAAATGCCACTTCCAGCTTAGCTGTGCAGAAGAAGAACAACAAGAAGAAGAAATATCTCGAAATATGTCCGTCAGGCCCCTTCCCTTGAGATAAATCTGCAAATATCTCGGAAACGAAGCGAGCTACGGCAAAATGTTAAGAGACCTTTTTTGTAGAAAATTACGTTTCCTACTTTCTATGTTCTATGATATTTTTTGATCAGATGCGTAGTTCTCGAGGTATATCAAGTTATTTAAAAGTTCCGAAGCTGCACCAACATAATAGAGGTACAGAAACACCGTGGCCCCTTTCTTTGAGATAACTCTGCACTATTGCGAGCTGCAAATGCCACTTCCAGCTTAGCTGTGCAGAAGAAGAACAACAAGAAGAAGAAATATCTCGAAATATGTCCGTCAGGCCCCTTCCCTTGAGATAAATCTGCAAATATCTCGGAAACGAAGCGAGGTTATGGCAAACTGTTAAGAGACCTTTTTTGTAGAGAATTAAGTTTCCTACTTTTTATGTTCTATGATATTTTTTGATCAGATGCGTAGTTCTCGAGATATATCAAGATATTTAAAGGTTCCGAAGCCGCAACAACATAATAAAGATACATAAACACCGTGGCCTCTTTCTTTGAGATAACTCTGCACTATTGCGAGCTGCAAATGCCACTTCCAGCTTAGCTGCGCTGAAGAAGAACAACAAGAAGAAGAAATGTCTCGAAGTATGTCCGTCAGGCCCCTTCCCTTGAGCTAAATCTGCAAATATCTCGGAAACGATGCGAGCTATGGCAAAATGATAAGAGATCTTTTTTGTAGAGAATTAAGTTTCGTACTTTTTATGTTCTATGATATTTTTTGATCAGATGCGTAGTTCTCGAGATATATCAAGATATTTAAAAGTTCCGAAGCCGCACCAACATAATAGAGATACGGAAACACCGTGGCCCCTTTCTGTGAGATGACTCTGCACTATTGCGAGCTGCAAATGCCAGTTCGAGCTTAGCTGTGCTGAAGAAGCACAACAAGAACAAGAAATATCTCGGAATATGTCCGTCAGGCCCCTACCCATGAGCTAAATCTGCAAATATCTCGGAAACAATGCGAGCTATGGCAAAATATTAAGAGATCTTTTTGGAGGAAATTAAGTTTCCTACTATTTATGATCTATGATATTTTTTGATCAGATGCGTAGTTCTCGAGATATATCAAGATATTTAAAAATTCCGAAGCCGCACCAACATAATAGAGATACAGAAACACCGTGGCCCCTTTCTTTGAGATAACTCTGCACTATTGCGAGCTGCAAATGCCACTTCCAGCTTAGCTGTGCAGAAGAAGAACAACAAGAAGAAGAAATATCTCGAAATATGTCCGTCAGACCCCTTCCCTTGAGATAAATCTGCAAATATCTCGGAAACGAAGCGAGCTATGGCAAAATGTTAAGAGACCTCTTTTGTAGAGAATTATGTTTCCTACAATTTACGTTCTATGATATTTTTTGATCAGAAGCGTAGTTTTCGAGATATATCGAGATATTTAAAAGTTCCGAAGCCGCACCAACATAATAGAGATACAGAAACACCGTGGCCCCTTTCTTTGAGATAACTCTGCACTATTGCGACCTGCAAATGCCACTTCCAGCTTAGCTGTGCAGAGGAAGAACAACAAGAAGAAGAAATATCTCGAAATATGTCCGTCAGGCCCCTTCCCTTGAGATAGATCTGCAAATATCTCGGAAACGAAGCGAGCTATGGCAAAATGTTAAGAGACCTTTTTTGTAGAGAATTATGTTTCCTACAATTTATGTTCTATGATATTTTTTGATCAGAAGCGTAGTTTTCGAGATATATCGAGATATTTAAAAATTCCGAAGCCGCACCAACATAATAGAGATACAGAAACACCGTGGCCCCTTTCTTTGAGATAACTCTGCACTATTGCGAGCTGCAAATGCCACTTCCAGCTTAGCTGTGCAGAAGAAGAACAACAAGAAGAAGAAATATCTCAAAATATGTCCGCCAGGCCCCTTCCCTTGAGATAAATCTGCAAATATCTCGGAAACGAAACGAGCTATGGCAAAATCTTAAGAGACCTTTTTTGTAGAGAATTAGGTTTCCTACTTTTTATGTTCTGTGATATGTTTTGATCAGATGCGTAGTTCTCGATATATATCAAGATATTTAAAAGTTCCGAAGCTGCACCAACATAATAGAGGTACAGAAACACCGCGGCCGATTTCTTTGAGATAACTCTGCACTATTGCGAGCTGCAAATGCCACTTCGAGCTTAGCTGTGCAGAAGAAGAACAACAAGAAGAAGAAATATCTCGAAATATGTCCGTCAGACCCCTTCCCTTGAGAGAAATCTGCAAATATCTCGGAAACGAAGCGAGCTACGGCAAAATGTTAGGAGACCTTTTTTGTAGAAAATTAGGTTTCCTACTTTTTATGTTCTACGATATTTTTTGATCAGATGCGTAGTTCTGGAGATATATCAAGATATTTAAAAGTTCCGAAGCTGCACCAACATAATAGAGATACAGAAACACCGTGGCCCCTTTCTTTGAGATAACTCTGCACTATTGCGAGCTGCAAATGCCACTTCCAGCTTAGCTGTGCAGAAGAAGAACAACAAGAAGAAGAAATATCTCGAAATATGTCCATCAGACCCCTTCCCTTGAGATAAATCTGCAAATATCTCGGAAACGAAGCGAGCTGTGGCAAAATGTTAAGTCAACCTTTTTTGTAGAGAATTAAGTTTCCTACTTTTTATGTTCTATGATATTTTTTGATCAGATGCGTAGTTCTCGAGATATATCAAGATATTTAAAAGTTCCGAAGCCGCACCAACATAATAGAGATACAGAAACACCGTGGCCCCTTTCTTTGAGATAACTCTGCACTATTGCGAGCTGCAAATGCCACTTCCAGCTTAGCTGTGCAGAAGAAGAACAACAAGAAGAAGAAGTATCTCGAAATATGTCCGTCAGACCCCTTCCCTTGAGATAAATCTGCAAATATCTCGGAAACGAAGCGAGCTATGGCAAAATGTTAAGAGACCTTTTTTGTAGAGAATTATGTTTCCTACAATTTACCTTCTATGATATTTTTTGATCAGAAGCGTAGTTTTCGAGATATATCGAGATATTTAAAAGTTCCGAAGCCGCACCAACATAATAGAGATACAGAAACACCGTGGCCCCTTTCTTTGAGATAACTCTGCACTATTGCGAGCTGCAAATGCCACTTCCAGCTTAGCGGTGCAGAAGAAGAACAACAAGAAGAAGAAATATCTCGAAATATGTCCGTCAGGCCCCTTCCCTTGAGATAAATATGCAAATATCTCGGAAACAATGCGAATTATGGCAAAATATTAAGAGATCTTTTTCGTAGGAAATTAAGTTTCCTACTATTTATGTTCTATGATATTTTTTGATCAGATGCGTAGTTTTCGAGATATATCGACATTTTTAAAAGTTCCGAAGCCGCACCAACGTAATAGAGATACGGAAACACCGTGGCCCCTCTCTTTGAGATAACTCTATACTATTGCGAGCTGGAAATGCCACTTCCAGTTTAGCTGTGCAGAAGAAGAACAACAAGAAGAAGAAATATCTCGATATATGTCCGTCAGGCCCCTTCCTTTGAGCTAAATCTGCAAATATCTCGGAAACGATGCGAGCTATGGCAAAATGTTAACAGACCTTTTTTGTAGAGAATTAAGTTTCCTACTTTTTATGTTCTATGATATTTTTTGATCAGATGCGTAGTTTTCGAGATATATCAAGATATTTAAAAGTTCCGAAGCCGCACCAACATAATAGAGATACGGAAACACCGTGGCCCCTTTCTGTGAGATAACTCTGCACTATTGCGAGCTGCAAATGCCAGTTCCAGCTTAGCTGTGCAGAGGAAGCACAACCAGAACAAGAAATATCTCGAAATATGTCCGTCCGGCCCCTTCCCTTGAGCTATATCTGCAAATATCTCGGAAACGATGCGAGCTACGGCAAAATATCAAGAGACCTTTTTTGTAGAGAATTATGTTTCCTACAATTTACGTTCTCTGATATTTTTTGATCAGAAGCGTAGTTTTCGAGATATATCGAGATATTTAAAAGTTCCGAAGCGGCACCAACATAATAGAGATACAGAAACACCGTGGCCCCTTTCTTTGAGATAACTCTGCACTATTGCGACCTGCAAATGCCACTTCCAGCTTAGCTGTGCAGAAGGAGAACAACAAGAAGAAGAAATATCTCGAAATATGTCCGTCAGGCCCCTTCCCTTGAGATAAATCTGCAAATATCTCGGAAACGAAGCGAGCTACGGCAAAATGTTAAGAGACCTTTTTTGTAGAAAATTACGTTTCCTACTTTCTATGTTCTATGATATTTTTTGATCAGATGCGTAGTTCTCGAGGTATATCAAGTTATTTAAAAGTTCCGAAGCTGCACCAACATAATAGAGGTACAGAAACACCGTGGCCCCTTTCTTTGAGATAACTCTGCACTATTGCGAGCTGCAAATGCCACTTCCAGCTTAGCGGTGCAGAAGAAGAACAACAAGAAGAAGAAATATCTCGAAATATGTCCGTCAGGCCCCTTCCCTTGAGATAAATCTGCAAATATCTCGGAAACGAAGCGAGCTATGGCAAAATGTTAAGAGACCTTATTTGTAGAGAATTAAGTTTCCTACTTTTTATGTTCTATGATATTTTTTTATCAGATGCGTAATTCTCGAGATATATCAAGATATTTAAAAGTTCCGAAGCCGCACCAACATAATAGAGATACAGAAACACCGTGGCCCCTTTCTTTGAGATAACTCTGCACTATTGCGAGCTGGAAATGCCACTTCCAGCTTAGCTGTGCAGGAGAAGAACAACAAGAAGAAGAAATATCTCGAAATATGTCCGTCAGACCCCTTCCCTTGAGATAAATCTGCAAATATCTCGGAAACGAAGCGAGCTGTGGCAAAATGTTAAGAGACCTTTTTTGTAGAGAATTAAGTTTCCTACTTTTTATGTTCTATGATATTTTTTGATCAGATGCGTAGTTCTCGAGATATATCAAGATATTTAAAAGTTCCGAAGCCGCACCAACATAATAGAGATACAGAAACACCGTGGCCGCTTTCTGTGAGATAACACTGCACTATTGCGAGCTGCAAATGCCAGTTCGAGCTTCGCTGTGCAGAAGAAGCACAACAAGAACAAGAAATATCTCGGAATATGTCCGTCAGGCCCCTTCCCTTGAGATAAATATGCAAATATCTCGGAAACAATGCGAACTATGGCAAAATATTAAGAGATCTTTTTTGTAGGAAATTAAGTTTCCTACTATTTATGTTCTATGATATTTTTTGATCAGATGCGTAGTTTTCGAGATATATCGACATTTTTAAAAGTTCCGAAGCCGCACCAACGTAATAGAGATACGGAACCACCGTGGCCCCTCTCTTTGAGATAACTCTACACTATTGCGAGCTGGAAATGCCACTTCCAGTTTAGCTGTGCAGAAGAAGAACAACAAGAAGAAGAAATATCTCGATATATGTCCGTCAGGCCCCTTCCTTTGAGCTAAATCTGCAAATATCTCGGAAACGATGCGAGCTATGGCAAAATGTTAACAGACCTTTTTTGTAGAGAATTAAGTTCCCCACTTTTTATGTTCTATGATATTTTTTGATCAGATGCGTAGTTTTCGAGATATATCAAGATATTTAAAAGTTCCGAAACCGCACCAACATAGTAGAGTTACGGAAACACCGTGGCCCCTTTCTGTGAGATAAGTCTGCACTATTGCGAGCTGCAAATGCCACTTCCAGCTTAGCTGTGCAGAAGAAGAACAACAAGAAGAAGAAATATCTCGATATATGTCCGTCAGGCCCCTTCCCTTGAGATAAATCTGCAAATATCTCGGAAACGAAGCGAGCCATGGCAAAATGTTAAGATACCTTTTTTGTAGAGAATGAAGTTTCCTACTTTTTATGTTCTATGATATTTTTTGATCAGATGCGAAGTTCTCGAGATATATCAAGATATTTAAAAGCTCCGAAGCTGCACCAACATAATAGAGGTACAGAAACACCGTGGCCCCTTTCTTTGAGATAACTCTGCACTATTGCGAGCTGCAAATGCCACTTCCAGCTTAGCTGTGCAGAAGAAGAACAACAAGAATAAGAAATATTTCGAGATATGTCCGTCAGGCCCCTTCCCTTGAGATAAATCTGCAAATATCTCGGAAACGAAGCGAGCTACGGCAAAATGGTAAGAGACCTTTTTTGTAGAAAATTAGGTTTCCTACTTTTTATGTTCTATGATATTTTTTGATCAGATGCGTAGTTCTCGAGATATATCAAGATATTTAAAAGTTCCGAAGCTGCACCAACATAATAGAGGTACAGAAACACCGTGGCCTCTTTCTTTGAGATAACTCTGCACTATTGCGAGCTGCAAATGCCACTTCCAGCTTAGCTGTGCAGAAGAGGAACAACAAGAAGAAGAAATATCTCGGAATATGTCCGTCAGGCCCCTTCCCTTGAGCTAAATCTGCAAATATCTCGGAAACGATGCCAGCTATGGGAAAATCTTAAGAGACCTTTTTTGTAGAGAATTAAGTTTCCTACTTTTTATGTTCTATGATATTTTTTGATCAGATGCGTAGTTCTCGAGATATATCAAGATATTTAAAAGTTCCGAAGCCGCACCAACATAATAGAGATACAGAAACACCGTGGCCCCTTTCTTTGAGATAACTCTGCACTATTGCGCGCTGCAAATGCCACTTCCAGCTTAGCTGTGCAGAAGAAGAAGAACAAGAAGAAGAAATATCTCGAAATATGTCCGTCAGGCCCCTTCCCTTGAGAGAAATCTGCAAATATCTCGGAAACGAAGCGAGCTATGGCAAAATGTTAAGAGACCTTATTTGTAGAGAATTAAGTTTCCCACTTTTTATGTTCTATGATATTTTTTGATCAGATGCGTAGTTCTCGAGATATATCAAGATATTTAAAAGTTCCGAAGCCGCACCAACATAATAGAGATACAGAAACACCGTGGCCCCTTTCTTTGAGATAACTCTGCACCATTGCGAGCTGCAAATGCCATTTCCAGCTTAGCTGTGCAGAAGAAGAACAACAAGAAGAAGAAATATCTCGAAATATGTCCGTCAGACCCCTTCCCTTGAGATAAATCTGCAAATATCTCGGAAACGAAGCGAGCTATGGCAAAATGTTAAGAGACCTTTTTTGTAGAGAATTATGTTTCCTATAATTTACGTTCTATGATATTTTTTGAACAGAAGCGTAGTTTTCGAGATATATCGAGATATTTAAAAGTTCCGAAGCCGCACCAACATAATAGAGATACAGAAACACCGTGGCCCCTTTCTTTGAGATAACTCTGCACTATTGCGCGCTGCAAATGCCACTTCCAGCTTAGCTGTGCAGAAGAAGAAGAACAAGAAGAAGAAATATCTCGAAATATGTCCGCCAGGCCCCTTCCCTTGAGATAAATCTGCAAATATCTTGGAAACGAAGCGAGCTATGGCAAAATGTTAAGAGACCTTATTTGTAGAGAATTAAGTTTCCTACTTTTTATGTTCTATGTTATTTTTTGATCAGATGCGTAGTTCTCGAGATATATCAAGATATTTAAAAGTTCCGAAGCCGCACCAACATAATAGAGATACAGAAACACCGTGGCCCCTTTCTTTGAGATAACTCTGCACTATTGCGAGCTGCAAATGCCACTTCCAGCTTAGCTGTGCAGAAGAAGAACAACAAGAAGAAGAAATATCTCGAAATATGTCCGTCAGACCCCTTCCCTTGAGATAAATCTGCAAATATCTCGGAAACGAAGCGAGCTATGGCAAAATGTTAAGAGACCTTTTTTGTAGAGAATTATGTTTCCTACAATTTAGGTTCTATGATATTTTTTGATCAGAAGCGTAGTTTTCGAGATATATCGAGATATTTAAAAGTTCCGAAGCCGCACCAACATAATAGAGATACAGAAACACCGTGGCCCCTTTCTTTGAGATAACTCTGCACTATTGCGCGCTGCAAATGCCACTTCCAGCTTAGCTGTGCAGAAGAAGAAGAACAAGAAGAAGAAATATCTCGAAATATGTCCGTCAGGCCCCTTCCCTTGAGATACATCTGCAAATATCTCGGAAACGAAGCGAGCTATGGCAAAATGTTAACAGACCTTATTTGTAGAGAATTAAGTTTCCCACTTTTTATGATCTATGATGTTTTTTGATCGGATGCGTAGTTCTCGAGATATATCAAGATATTTAAAAGTTCCGAAGCCGCACCAACATAATAGAGATACAGAAACACCGTGGCCCCTTTCTTTGAGATAACTCTGCACTATTGCGAGCTGCAAATGCCACTTCCAGCTTAGCGGTGCAGAAGAAGAACAACAAGAAGAAGAAATATCTCGAAATATGTCCGTCAGGCCCCTTCCCTCGAGATAAATCTGCAAATATCTAAGGAAACGAAACGAGCTATGGCAAAATGTTAAGATACCTTTTTTGTAGAGAATTATGTTTCCTACAATTTACGTTCTCTGATATTTTTTGATCAAAAGCGTAGTTTTCGAGATATATCAAGATATTTAAAAGTTCCGAAGCCGCACCAACATAATAGAGATACAGAAACACCGTGGCCCCTTTCTTTGAGATAACTCTGCACTATTGCGAGCTGCAAATGCCACTTCCAGCTTAGCTGTGCAGAAGAAGAACAACAAGAAGAAGAAATATCTCGAAATATGTCCGTCAGACCCCTTCCCTTGAGATAAATCTGCAAATATCTCGGAAACGAAGCGAGCTATGGCAAAATGTTAAGAGACCTTTTTTGTAGAGAATTATGTTTCCTACAATTTAGGTTCTATGATATTTTTTGATCAGAAGCGTAGTTTTCGAGATATATCGAGATATTTAAAAGTTCCGAAGCCGCACCAACATAATAGAGATACAGAAACACCGTGGCCCCTTTCTTTGAGATAACTCTGCACTATTGCGCGCTGCAAATGCCACTTCCAGCTTAGCTGTGCAGAAGAAGAAGAACAAGAAGAAGAAATATCTCGAAATATGTCCGTCAGGCCCCTTCCCTTGAGATACATCTGCAAATATCTCGGAAACGAAGCGAGCTATGGCAAAATGTTAACAGACCTTATTTGTAGAGAATTAAGTTTCCCACTTTTTATGATCTATGATGTTTTTTGATCGGATGCGTAGTTCTCGAGATATATCAAGATATTTAAAAGTTCCGAAGCCGCACCAACATAATAGAGATACAGAAACACCGTGGCCCCTTTCTTTGAGATAACTCTGCACTATTGCGAGCTGCAAATGCCACTTCCAGCTTAGCGGTGCAGAAGAAGAACAACAAGAAGAAGAAATATCTCGAAATATGTCCGTCAGGCCCCTTCCCTCGAGATAAATCTGCAAATATCTAAGGAAACGAAACGAGCTATGGCAAAATGTTAAGATACCTTTTTTGTAGAGAATTATGTTTCCTACAATTTACGTTCTCTGATATTTTTTGATCAAAAGCGTAGTTTTCGAGATATATCAAGATATTTAAAAGTTCCGTAGCCGCACCAACATAATAGAGATACAGAAACACCGTGGCCCCTTTCTTTGAGATAACTCTGCACTATTGCGAGCTGCAAATGCCACTTCCAGCTTAGCTGTGCAGAAGAAGAACAACAAGAAGAAGAAATATCTCGAAATATGTCCGTCAGACCCCTTCCCTTGAGATAAATCTGCAAATATCTCGGAAACGAAGCGAGCTATGGCAAAATGTTAAGATACCTTTTTTGTAGAGAATTAAGTTTCCTACTTTTTATGCTCTATGATATTTTTTGATCAGATGCGTAGTTCTCGAGATATATCAAGATATTTAAAAGCTCCGAAGCTGCACCAACATAATAGAGGTACAGAAACACCGTGGCCCCTTTCTTTGAGACAACTCTGCACTATTGCGAGCTGCAAATGCCACTGCCAGCTTAGCTGTGCAGAAGAAGAACAACAAGAATAAGAAATATTTCGAGATATGTCCGTCAGGCCCCTTCCCTTGAGATAAATCTGCAAATATCTCGGAAACGAAGCGAGCTATGGCAAAATGTTAAGAGACCTTATTTGTAGAGAATTAAGTTTCCCACTTTTTATGTTCTATGATGTTTTTTGATCAGATGCGTAGTTCTCGAGATATATCAAGATATTTAAAAGTTCCGAAGCCGCACCAACATAATAGAGATACAGAAACACCGTGGCCCCTTTCTTTGAGATAACTCTGCACTATTGCGAGCTGCAAATGCCACTTCCAGCTTAGCGGTGCAGAAGAAGAACAACAAGAAGAAGAAATATCTCGAAATATGTCCGTCAGGCCCCTTCCCTTGAGATAAATCTGCAAATATCTAAGGAAACGAAACGAGCTATGGCAAAATGTTAAGAGACCTTTTTTGTAGAGAATTATGTTTCCTACAATTTACGTTCTCTGATATTTTTTGATCAAAAGCGTAGTTTTCGAGATATATCGAGATATTTAAAAGTTCCGAAGTCGCACCAACATAATAGAGATACAGAAACACCGTGGCCCCTTTCTTTGAGATAACTCTGCACTATTGCGAGCCGCAAATGCCACTTCCAGCTTAGCTGTGCAGAAGAAGAACAACAAGAAGAAGAAATATCTCGAAATATGTCCGTCAGACCCCTTCCCTTGAGATAAATCTGCAAATATCTCGGAAACGAAGCGAGCTGTGGCAAAATGTTAAGAGACCTTTTTTGTAGAGAATTAAGTTTCCTACTTTTTATGTTCTATGATATTTTTTGATCAGATGCGTAGTTCTCGAGATATATCAAGATATTTAAAAGTTCCGAAGCCGCACCAACATAATAGAGATACAGAAACACCGTGGCCCCTTTCTTTGAGATAACTCTGCACTATTGCGAGCTGCAAATGCCACTTCCAGCTTAGCTGTGCAGAAGAAGAACAACACGAAGAAGAAATATCTCGAAATATGTCCGTCAGACCCCTTCTCTTGAGATAAATCTGCAAATATCTCGGGAACGAAGCGAGCTATGGCAAAATGTTAAGATACCTTTTTTGTAGAGAATTAAGTTTCCTACTTTTTATGCTCTATGATATTTTTTGATCAGATGCGTAGTTCTCGAGATATATCAAGATATTTAAAAGCTCCGAAGCTGCACCAACATAATAGAGGTACAGAAACACCGTGGCCCCTTTCTTTGAGATAACTCTGCACTATTGCGACCTGCAAATGCCACTTCCAGCTTAGCTGTGCAGAGGAAGAACAACAAGAAGAAGAAATATCTCGAAATATGTCCGTCAGGCCCCTTCCCTTGAGATAAATCTGCAAATATCTCGGAAACGAAGCGAGCTATGGCAAAATGTTAAGATACCTTTTTTGTAGAGAATTAAGTTTCCTACTTTTTATGCTCTATGATATTTTTTGATCAGATGCGTAGTTCTCGAGATATATCAAGATATTTAAAAGTTCCGAAGCCGCACCAACATAATAGAGATACAGAAACACCGTGGCCCCTTTCTTTGAGATAACTCTGCACTATTGCGAGCTGCAAATGCCACTTCCAGCTTAGCGGTGCAGAAGAAGAACAACAAGAAGAAGAAATATCTCGAAATATGTCCGTCAGGCCCCTTCCCTTGAGATAAATCTGCAAATATCTAAGGAAACGAAACGAGCTATGGCAAAATGTTAAGAGACCTTTTTTGTAGAGAATTATGTTTCCTACAATTTACGTTCTCTGATATTTTTTGATCAAAAGCGTAGTTTTCGAGATATATCGAGATATTTAAAAGTTCCGAAGTCGCACCAACATAATAGAGATACAGAAACACCGTGGCCCCTTTCTTTGAGATAACTCTGCACTATTGCGAGCCGCAAATGCCACTTCCAGCTTAGCTGTGCAGAAGAAGAACAACAAGAAGAAGAAATATCTCGAAATATGTCCGTCAGACCCCTTCCCTTGAGATAAATCTGCAAATATCTCGGAAACGAAGCGAGCTGTGGCAAAATGTTAAGAGACCTTTTTTGTAGAGAATTAAGTTTCCTACTTTTTATGTTCTATGATATTTTTTGATCAGATGCGTAGTTCTCGAGATATATCAAGATATTTAAAAGTTCCGAAGCCGCACCAACATAATAGAGATACAGAAACACCGTGGCCCCCTTCTTTGAGATAACTCTGTACTATTGCGAGCTGCAAATGCCACTTCCAGCTTAGCTGTGCAGAAGAAGAACAACACGAAGAAGAAGTATCTCGAAATATGTCCGTCAGACCCCTTCCCTTGAGATAAATCTGCAAATATCTCGGGAACGAAGCGAATTATGGCAAAATGTTAAGAGACCTTTTTTGTAGAGAATTATGTTTCCTACAATTTACGTTCTATGATATTTTTTGATCAGAAGCGTAGTTTTCGAGATATATCGAGATATTTAAAAGTTCCGAAGCCGCACCAACATAATAGAGATACAGAAACACCGTGGCCCCTTTCTTTGAGATAACTCTGCACTATTGCGCGCTGCAAATGCCACTTCCAACTTAGCTGTGCAGAAGAAGAAGAACAAGAAGAAGAAATATCTCGAAATATGTCCGTCAGGCCCCTTCCCTTGAGATAAATCTGCAAATATCTCGGAAACGAAGCGAGCTGTGGCAAAATGTTAAGAGACCTTATTTGTAGAGAATTAAGTTTCCTACTTTTTATGTTCTATGATATTTTTTGATCAGATGCGTAGTTCTCGAGATATATCAAGATATTTAAAAGTTCCGAAGCCGCACCAACATAATAGAGATACAGAAACACCGTGGCCCCTTTCTTTGAGATAACTCTGCACTATTGCGAGCTGCAAATGCCACTTCCAGCTTAGCTGTGCAGAAGAAGAACAACACGAAGAAGAAATATCTCGAAATATGTCCGTCAGACCCCTTCTCTTGAGATAAATCTGCAAATATCTCGGGAACGAAGCGAGCTATGGGAAAATATTAAGAGACCTTTTTTGTAGAGAATTATGTTTCCTACAATTTACGTTCTATGATATTTTTTGATCAGAAGCGTAGTTTTCGAGATATATCGAGATATTTAAAAGTTCCGAAGCCGCACCAACATAATACAGATACAGAAACACCGTGGCCCCTTTCTTTGAGATAACTCTGCACTATTGCGACCTGCAAATGCCACTTCCAGCTTAGCTGTGCAGAGGAAGAACAACAAGAAGAAGAAATATCTCGAAATATGTCCGTCAGGCCCCTTCCCTTGAGATATATCTGCAAATATCTCGGAAACGAAGCGAGCCATGGCAAAATGTTAAGATACCTTTTTTGTAGAGAATTAAGTTTCCTACTTTTTATGTTCTATGATATTTTTTGATCAGATGCGTAGTTCTCGAGATATATCAAGATATTTAAAAGTTCCGAAGCTGCACCAACATAATAGAGGTACAGAAACACCGTGGCCTCTTTCTTTGAGATAACTCTGCACTATTGCGAGCTGCAAATGCCACTTCCAGCTTAGCTGTGCAGAAGAGGAACAACAAGAAGAAGAAATATCTCGGAATATGTCCGTCAGGCCCCTTCCCTTGAGCTAAATCTGCAAATATCTCGGAAACGATGCAAGCTATGGGAAAATCTTAAGAGACCTTTTTTGTAGAGAATTAAGTTTCCTACTTTTTATCTTCTATGATATTTTTTGATCAGATGCGTAGTTCTCGAGATATATCAAGATATTTAAAAGTTCCGAAGCCGCACCAACATAATAGAGATACAGAAACACCGTGGCCCCTTTCTTTGAGATAACTCTGCACTATTGCGCGCTGCAAATGCCACTTCCAGCTTAGCTGTGCAGAAGAAGAAGAACAAGAAGAAGAAATATCTCGAAATATGTCCGTCAGGCCCCTTCCCTTGAGATAAATCTGCAAATATCTCGGAAACCAAGCGAGCTATGGCAAAATGTTAAGAGACCTTATTTGTAGAGAATTAAGTTTCCCACTTTTTATGTTCTATGATATTTTTTGATCAGATGCGTAGTTCTCGAGATATATCAAGATATTTAAAAGTTCCGAAGCCGCACCAACATAATAGAGATACAGAAACACCGTGGCCCCTTTCTTTGAGATAACTCTGCACTATTGCGAGCTGCAAATGCCACTTCCAGCTTAGCTATGCAGAAGAAGAACAACAAGAAGAAGAAATATCTCGAAATATGTCCGTCAGACCCCTTCCCTTGAGATAAATCTGCAAATATCTCGGAAACGAAGCGAGCTATGGCAAAATGTTAAGAGACCTTTTTTGTAGAGAATTATGTTTTCTACAATTTACGTTCTATAATATTTTTTGATCAGAAGCGTAGTTTTCGAGATATATCGAGATATTTAAAAGTTCCGAAGCCGCACCAACATAATAGAGATACAGAAACACCGTGGCCCCTTTCTTTGAAATAACTCTGCACTATTGCGCGCTGCAAATGCCACTTCCAGCTTAGCTGTGCAGATGAAGAAGAACAAGAAGAAGAAATATCTCGAAATATGTCTGTCAGGCCCCTTCCCTTGAGATAAATCTGCAAATATCTCGGAAACGAAGCGAGCTATGGCAAAATGTTAAGAGACCTTTTTTGTAGAGAATTAAGTTTCCTACTTTTTATGTTCTATGATATTTTTTGATCAGATGCGTAGTTCTCCAGATATATCAAGATATTTAAAAGTTCCGAAGCCGCACCAACATAATAGAGATACAGAAACACCGTGACCCCTTTCTTTGAGATAACTCTGCACTATTGCGAGCTGCAAATGCCACTTCCAGCTTAGCTGTGCAGAAGAAGAACAACAAGAAGAAGAAATATCTCGAAATATGTCCGTCAGGCCCCTTCCCTTGAGATAAATCTGCAAATATCTCGGAACCGAAGCGAGCTATGGCAAAATGTTAAGAGACCTTTTTTGTAGAGAATTAAGTTTCCCACTTTTTATGTTCTATGATATTTTTTGATCAGATGCGTAGATCTCGAGATATATCAAGATATTTAAAAGTTCCGAAGCCGCACCAACATAATAGAGATACAGAAACACCGTGGCCCCTTTCTTTGAGATAACTCTGCACTATTGCGAGCTGCAAATGCCACTTCCAGCTTAGCTGTGCAGAAGAAGAACAACAAGAAGAAGAAATATCTCGAAATATGTCCGTCAGGCCACTTCCCTTGAGATAAATCTGCAAATATCTCGGAAACGAAGCGAGCTATGGCAAAATGTTAAGAGACCTTTTTTATAGAGAATTATGTTTCCTACTTTTTATGTTCTATGATATTTTTTGATCAGACGCGTAGTTCTCGAGATATATCAAGATAATTAAAAGTTCCGAAGCCGCACGAACATAATAGAGATACAGAAACACCGTGGCCCCTTTCTTTGAGATAACTCTGCACTATTGCGAGCTGCATATGCCACTTCCAGCTTAGCTGTGCAGAAGAAGAACAACAAGAAGAAGAAATATCTCGAAATATGTCCGTCAGGCCCCTTCCCTTGAGATAAATCTGCCAATATCTCGGAAACGAAGCGAGCTATGGTAAAATGTTAAGAGACCTTTTTCGTAGAGAATTAAGTTTCCTACTTTTTATGTTCTACGATATTTTTTGATCAGATGCGTAGATCTCGAGATATATCAAGATATTTAAAAGTTCCGAAGCCGCACCAACATAATAGAGATACAGAAACACCGTGGCCCCTTTCTTTGAGATAACTCTGCACTATTGCGAGCTGCAAATGCCACTTCCAGCTTAGCTGTGCAGAAGAAGAACAACAAGAAGAAGAAATATCTCGAAATATGTCCGTCAGGCCCCTTCCCTTGAGATAAATCTGCAAATATCTCGGAAACGAAGCGAGCTATGGCAAAATGTTAAGAGACCTTTCTTGTAGAGAATCAAGTTTCCTACTTTTTATGTAGTATGACATTTTTTGATCAGATGCGTAGTTCTCGAGATATATCAAGATATTTAAAAGTTCCGAAGTCGCACCAACATAATAGAGATACAGAAACACCGTGGCCCCTTTCTTTGAGATAACTCTGCACTAGTGCGAGCCGCAAATGCCACTTCCAGCTTAGCTGTGCAGAAGAAGAACAACAAGAAGAAGAAATATCTCGAAATATGTCCGTCAGGCCCCTTCCATTGAGATAAATCTGAAAATATCTCGGAAACGAAGCGAGCTATGGCAAAATGTTAAGAGACCTTTTTTGTAGAGAATTAAGTTTCCTACTTTTTATGTTCTATGATATTTTTTGATCAGATGCGTAGTTCTCGAGATATATCAAGATATTTAAAAGTTCCGAAGCCGCACCAACATAATAGAGATACAGAAACACCGTGGCCCCTTTCTTTGAGATAACTCTGCACTATTGCGAGCTGCAAATGCCACTTCCAGCTTAGCTGTGCAGAAGAAGAACAACAAGAAGAAGAAATATCTCGAAATATGTCCGTCAGGCCCCTTCCCTTGAGATAAATCTGCAAATATCTCGGAAACGAAGCGAGCTATGGCAAAATGTTAAGAGACCTTTTTTGTAGAGAATTAAGTTTCCCACTTTTTATGTTCTATGATATTTTTTGATCAGATGCGTAGATCTCGAGATATATCAAGATATTTGAAAGTTCCGAAGCCGCACCAACATAATAGAGATACAGAAACACCGTGGCCCCTTTCTTTGAGATAACTCTGCACTATTGCGAGCTGCAAATGCCACTTCCAGCTTAGCTGTGCAGAGGAAGAACAACAAGAAGAAGAAATATCTCGAAATATGTCCGTCAGGCCCCTTCCCTCGAGATAAATCTGCTAATATCTCGGAAACGAAGCGAGCTATGGCAAAATGGTAAGAGACCTTATTTGTAGAGAATCAAGTTTCCTACTTTTTATGTTCTATGATATTTTTTGATCAGATGCGTAGTTCTCGAGATATATCAAGATATCTAAAAGTTCCGAAGCCGCACGAACATAATAGAGATACAGAAACACCGTGGCCCCTTTCTTTGAGATAATTCTGCACTATTGCGAGCTGCAAATGCCACTTCCAGCTTAGCTGTGCAGAGGAAGAACAACAAGAAGAAGAAATATCTCGAAATATGTCCGTCAGGCCCCTTCCCTCGAGATAAATCTGCAAATATCTCGGAAACGAAGCGAGCTATGGCAAAATGTTAAGAGACCTTTGTTGTAGAGAATTAAGTTTCCTACTTTTTATGTTCTATGATATTTTTTGATCAGATGCGTAGATCTCGAGATATATCAAGATATTTAAAAGTTCCGAAGCCGCACCAACATAATAGAGATACAGAAACACCGTGGCCCCTTTCTTTGAGATAACTCTGCACTATTGCGAGCTGCAAATGCCACTTCCAGCTTAGCTGTGCAGAAGAAGAACAACAAGAAGAAGAAGTATCTCGAAATATGTGCGTCAGGCCCCTTCCCTTGAGATAAATCTGCAAATATCTCGGAAACGAAGCGAGCTATGGCAAAATGTTAAGAGACCTCATTTGTAGAGAATTAAGTTTCCTACTTTTTATGTTCTATGATATTTTTTGATCAGATGCGTAGTTCTCGAGATATATCAAGATATTTAAAAGTTCCGAAGCCGCACCAACATAATAGAGATACAGAAACACCGTGGCCCCCTTCTTTGAGATAACTCTGTACTATTGCGAGCTGCAAATGCCACTTCCAGCTTAGCTGTGCAGAAGAAGAACAACACGAAGAAGAAGTATCTCGAAATATGTCCGTCAGACCCCTTCCCTTGAGATAAATCTGCAAATATCTCGGGAACGAAGCGAGCTATGGCAAAATGTTAAGAGACCTTTTTTGTAGAGAATTATGTTTCCTACAATTTACGTTCTATGATATTTTTTGATCAGAAGCGTAGTTTTCGAGATATATCGAGATATTTAAAAGTTCCGAAGCCGCACCAACATAATAGAGATACAGAAACACCGTGGCCCCTTTCTTTGAGATAACTCTGCACTATTGCGCGCTGCAAATGCCACTTCCAGCTTAGCTGTGCAGAAGAAGAAGAACAAGAAGAAGAAATATCTCGAAATATGTCCGTCAGGCCCCTTCCCTTGAGATAAATCTGCAAATATCTCGGAAACGAAGCGAGCTGTGGCAAAATGTTAAGAGACCTTATTTGTAGAGAATTAAGTTTCCTACTTTTTATGTTCTATGATATTTTTTGATCAGATGCGTAGTTCTCGAGATATATCAAGATATTTAAAAGTTCCGAAGCCGCACCAACATAATAGAGATACAGAAACACCGTGGCCCCTTTCTTTGAGATAACTCTGCACTATTGCGAGCTGCAAATGCCACTTCCAGCTTAGCTGTGCAGAAGAAGAACAACACGAAGAAGAAATATCTCGAAATATGTCCGTCAGACCCCTTCTCTTGAGATAAATCTGCAAATATCTCGGGAACGAAGCGAGCTATGGGAAAATATTAAGAGACCTTTTTTGTAGAGAATTATGTTTCCTACAATTTACGTTCTATGATATTTTTTGATCAGAAGCGTAGTTTTCGAGATATATCGAGATATTTAAAAGTTCCGAAGCCGCACCAACATAATACAGATACAGAAACACCGTGGCCCCTTTCTTTGAGATAACTCTGCACTATTGCGACCTGCAAATGCCACTTCCAGCTTAGCTGTGCAGAGGAAGAACAACAAGAAGAAGAAATATCTCGAAATATGTCCGTCAGGCCCCTTCCCTTGAGATATATCTGCAAATATCTCGGAAACGAAGCGAGCCATGGCAAAATGTTAAGATACCTTTTTTGTAGAGAATTAAGTTTCCTACTTTTTATGTTCTATGATATTTTTTGATCAGATGCGTAGTTCTCGAGATATATCAAGATATTTAAAAGTTCCGAAGCTGCACCAACATAATAGAGGTACAGAAACACCGTGGCCTCTTTCTTTGAGATAACTCTGCACTATTGCGAGCTGCAAATGCCACTTCCAGCTTAGCTGTGCAGAAGAGGAACAACAAGAAGAAGAAATATCTCGGAATATGTCCGTCAGGCCCCTTCCCTTGAGCTAAATCTGCAAATATCTCGGAAACGATGCAAGCTATGGGAAAATCTTAAGAGACCTTTTTTGTAGAGAATTAAGTTTCCTACTTTTTATCTTCTATGATATTTTTTGATCAGATGCGTAGTTCTCGAGATATATCAAGATATTTAAAAGTTCCGAAGCCGCACCAACATAATAGAGATACAGAAACACCGTGGCCCCTTTCTTTGAGATAACTCTGCACTATTGCGCGCTGCAAATGCCACTTCCAGCTTAGCTGTGCAGAAGAAGAAGAACAAGAAGAAGAAATATCTCGAAATATGTCCGTCAGGCCCCTTCCCTTGAGATAAATCTGCAAATATCTCGGAAACCAAGCGAGCTATGGCAAAATGTTAAGAGACCTTATTTGTAGAGAATTAAGTTTCCCACTTTTTATGTTCTATGATATTTTTTGATCAGATGCGTAGTTCTCGAGATATATCAAGATATTTAAAAGTTCCGAAGCCGCACCAACATAATAGAGATACAGAAACACCGTGGCCCCTTTCTTTGAGATAACTCTGCACTATTGCGAGCTGCAAATGCCACTTCCAGCTTAGCTATGCAGAAGAAGAACAACAAGAAGAAGAAATATCTCGAAATATGTCCGTCAGACCCCTTCCCTTGAGATAAATCTGCAAATATCTCGGAAACGAAGCGAGCTATGGCAAAATGTTAAGAGACCTTTTTTGTAGAGAATTATGTTTTCTACAATATACGTTCTATGATATTTTTTGATCAGAAGCGTAGTTTTCGAGATATATCGAGATATTTAAAAGTTCCGAAGCCGCACCAACATAATAGAGATACAGAAACACCGTGGCCCCTTTCTTTGAAATAACTCTGCACTATTGCGCGCTGCAAATGCCACTTCCAGCTTAGCTGTGCAGATGAAGAAGAACAAGAAGAAGAAATATCTCGAAATATGTCTGTCAGGCCCCTTCCCTTGAGATAAATCTGCAAATATCTCGGAAACGAAGCGAGCTATGGCAAAATGTTAAGAGACCTTTTTTGTAGAGAATTAAGTTTCCTACTTTTTATGTTCTATGATATTTTTTGATCAGATGCGTAGTTCTCCAGATATATCAAGATATTTAAAAGTTCCGAAGCCGCACCAACATAATAGAGATACAGAAACACCGTGACCCCTTTCTTTGAGATAACTCTGCACTATTGCGAGCTGCAAATGCCACTTCCAGCTTAGCTGTGCAGAAGAAGAACAACAAGAAGAAGAAATATCTCGAAATATGTCCGTCAGGCCCCTTCCCTTGAGATAAATCTGCAAATATCTCGGAACCGAAGCGAGCTATGGCAAAATGTTAAGAGACCTTTTTTGTAGAGAATTAAGTTTCCCACTTTTTATGTTCTATGATATTTTTTGATCAGATGCGTAGATCTCGAGATATATCAAGATATTTAAAAGTTCCGAAGCCGCACCAACATAATAGAGATACAGAAACACCGTGGCCCCTTTCTTTGAGATAACTCTGCACTATTGCGAGCTGCAAATGCCACTTCCAGCTTAGCTGTGCAGAAGAAGAACAACAAGAAGAAGAAATATCTCGAAATATGTCCGTCAGGCCACTTCCCTTGAGATAAATCTGCAAATATCTCGGAAACGAAGCGAGCTATGGCAAAATGTTAAGAGACCTTTTTTATAGAGAATTATGTTTCCTACTTTTTATGTTCTATGATATTTTTTGATCAGACGCGTAGTTCTCGAGATATATCAAGATAATTAAAAGTTCCGAAGCCGCACGAACATAATAGAGATACAGAAACACCGTGGCCCCTTTCTTTGAGATAACTCTGCACTATTGCGAGCTGCATATGCCACTTCCAGCTTAGCTGTGCAGAAGAAGAACAACAAGAAGAAGAAATATCTCGAAATATGTCCGTCAGGCCCCTTCCCTTGAGATAAATCTGCCAATATCTCGGAAACGAAGCGAGCTATGGTAAAATGTTAAGAGACCTTTTTCGTAGAGAATTAAGTTTCCTACTTTTTATGTTCTACGATATTTTTTGATCAGATGCGTAGATCTCGAGATATATCAAGATATTTAAAAGTTCCGAAGCCGCACCAACATAATAGAGATACAGAAACACCGTGGCCCCTTTCTTTGAGATAACTCTGCACTATTGCGAGCTGCAAATGCCACTTCCAGCTTAGCTGTGCAGAAGAAGAACAACAAGAAGAAGAAATATCTCGAAATATGTCCGTCAGGCCCCTTCCCTTGAGATAAATCTGCAAATATCTCGGAAACGAAGCGAGCTATGGCAAAATGTTAAGAGACCTTTCTTGTAGAGAATCAAGTTTCCTACTTTTTATGTAGTATGACATTTTTTGATCAGATGCGTAGTTCTCGAGATATATCAAGATATTTAAAAGTTCCGAAGTCGCACCAACATAATAGAGATACAGAAACACCGTGGCCCCTTTCTTTGAGATAACTCTGCACTAGTGCGAGCCGCAAATGCCACTTCCAGCTTAGCTGTGCAGAAGAAGAACAACAAGAAGAAGAAATATCTCGAAATATGTCCGTCAGGCCCCTTCCATTGAGATAAATCTGCAAATATCTCGGAAACGAAGCGAGCTATGGCAAAATGTTAAGAGACCTTTTTTGTAGAGAATTAAGTTTCCTACTTTTTATGTTCTATGATATTTTTTGATCAGATGCGTAGTTCTCGAGATATATCAAGATATTTAAAAGTTCCGAAGCCGCACCAACATAATAGAGATACAGAAACACCGTGGCCCCTTTCTTTGAGATAACTCTGCACTATTGCGAGCTGCAAATGCCACTTCCAGCTTAGCTGTGCAGAAGAAGAACAACAAGAAGAAGAAATATCTCGAAATATGTCCGTCAGGCCCCTTCCCTTGAGATAAATCTGCAAATATCTCGGAAACGAAGCGACCTATGGCAAAATGTTAAGAGACCTTTCTTGTAGAGAATCAAGTTTCCTACTTTTTATGTAGTATGATATTTTTTGATCAGACGCGTAGTTCTCGAGATATATCAAGATATTTAAAAGTTCCGAAGCCGCACCAACATGATAGAGATACAGAAACACCGTGGCCCATTTCTTTGAGATAACTCTGCACTATTGCGAGCTGCAAATGCCACTTCCAGCTTAGCTGTGCAGAAGAAGAACAACAAGAAGAAGAAGTATCTCGAAATATGTCCGTCAGGCCCCTTCCCTTGAGATAAATCTGCAAATATCTCGGAAACGAAGCGAGCTATGGCAAAATGGTAAGAGACCTTATTTGTAGAGAATCAAGTTTCCTACTTTTTATGTTCTATGATATTTTTTGATCAGATGCGTAGTTCTCGAGATATATCAAGATATCTAAAAGTTCCGAAGCCGCACGAACATAATAGAGATACAGAAACACCGTGGCCCCTTTCTTTGAGATAACTCTGCACTATTGCGAGCTGCAAATGCCACTTCCAGCTTAGCTGTGCAGAAGAAGAACAACAAGAAGAAGAAATATCTCGAAATATGTCCGTCAGGCCCCATCCCTTGAGATAAATCTGCAAATATCTCGGAAACGAAGCGACCTATGGCAAAATGTTAAGAGACCTTTTTTATAGAGAGTTATGTTTCCTACTTTTTATGTTCTATGATATTTTTTGATCAGACGCGTAGTTCTCGAGATATATCAAGATATTTGAAAGTTCCGAAGCCGCACCAACATAATAGAGATACAGAAACACCGTGGCCCCTTTCTTTGAGATAACTCTGCACTGTTGCGAGCTGCAAATGCCACTTCCAGCTTAGCTGTGCAGAAGGAGAACAACAAGAAGAAGAAATATCTCGAAATATGTCCGTCAGGCCCCTTCCCTCGAGATAAATCTGCAAATATCTCGGAAACGAAGCGAGCTATGGCAAAATGTTAAGAGACCTTTGTTGTAGAGAATTAAGTTTCCTACTTTTTATGTTCTATGATATTTTTTGATCAGATGCGTTGTTCTCGAGATATATCAAGATATTTAAAAGTACCGAAGCCGCACCAACATAATAGAGATACAGAAACACCGTGGCCCCTTTCTTTGAGATAACTCTGCACTATTGCGAGCTGCAAATGCCACTTCCAGCTTAGCTGTGCAGAAGAAGAAATACCACGAAATATGTCCGTTAGGCCCCTTCCCTTGAGATAAATCTGCAAATATCTCGGAAACGAAGCGAGCTATGGCAAAATGTTAAGAGACCTTTTTTGTAGAGAATTAAGTTTCCTACTTTTTATCTTCTATGATATTTTTTGATCAGATGCGTAGTTCTCGAGATATATCAAGATATTTGAAAGTTCCGAAGCCGCACCAACATAATAGAGATACAGAAACACCGTGGCCCCTCTCTTTGAGATAACTCTGCACAATTGCGAGCTGCAAATGCCGCTTCCAGCTTAGCTGTGCAGAAGAAGAACAACAAGAAGAAGAAATATCTCGAAATATGTCCGTCAGGCCCCTTCCCTTGAGATAAATCTGCAAATATCTCGGAAACGAAGCGAGCTATGGCAAAATGTTAAGAGACCTTTCTTGTAGAGAATCAAGTTTCCTACTTTTTATGTAGTATGATATTTTTTGATCAGATGCGTAGTTCTCGAGATATATCAAGATATTTAAAAGTTCCGAAGCCGCACCAACATAATAGAGATACAGAAACACCGTGGCCCCTTTCTTTGAGATAACTCTGCACTAGTGCGAGCCCCAAATGCCACTTCCAGCTTAGCTGTGCAGAAGAAGAACAACAAGAAGAAGAAATATCTCGAAATATGTCCGTCCGGCCCCTTCCCTTGAGATAAATCTGCAAATATCTCGGAAACAAAGCGAGCTATGGCAAAATGTTAAGAGACCTTTTTTGTAGAGAATTAAGTTTCCTACTTTTTATGTTCTATGATATTTTTTGATCAGATGCGTAGATCTCGAGATATATCAAGATATTTAAAAGTTCCGAAGCCGCACCAACATAATAGAGATACAGAAACACCGTGGCCCCTTTCTTTGAGATAACTCTGCACTAGTGCGAGCCGCAAATGCCACTTCCAGCTTAGCTGTGCAGAAGAAGAACAACAAGAAGAAGAAATATCTTGAAATATGTCCGTCCGGCCCCTTCCCTTGAGATAAATCTGCCAATATCTCGGAAACGAAGTGAGCTATGGCAAAATGTTAAGAGACCTTTTTTGTAGAGAATTAAGTTTCCTACTTTTTACGTTCTATGATATTTTTTGATCAGATGCGTAGATCTCGAGATATATCAAGATATTTAAAAGTTCCGAAGCTGCACCAACATAATAGAGGTACAGAAACACCGTGGCCTCTTTCTTTGAGATAACTCTGCACTATTGCGAGCTGCAAATGCCACTTCCAGCTTAGCTGTGCAGAAGAAGAACAACAAGAAGAAGAAGTATCTCGAAATATGTCCGTCAAGCCCCTTCCCTTGAGATAAATCTGCAAATATCTCGGAAACGAAGCGAGCTATGGCAAAATGTTAAGAGACCTTATTTGTAGAGAATCAAGTTTCCTACTTTTTATGTTCTATGATATTTTTTGATCAGATGCGTAGTTCTCGAGATATATCAAGATATTTAATAGTTCCGAAGCCGCACGAACATAATAGAGATACAGAAACACCGTGGCCCCTTTCTTTGCGATAACTCTGCACTATTGCGAGCTGCAAATGCCACTTCCAGCTTAGTTGCGCAGAAGAAGAACAACAAGAAGAAGAAATATCTCGAAATATGTCCGTCAGGCCCCTTCCCTTGAGATAAATCTGCAAATATCTCGGAAACGAAGCGAGCTATGGCAAAATGTTAAGAGACCTTTCTTGTAGAGAATTAAGTTTCCTACTTTTTATGTTCTACGATATTTTTTGATCAGATGCGTAGTTCTCGAGATATATCAAGATATTTGAAAGTTCCGAAGCCGCACCAACATAATAGAGATACAGAAACACCGTGGCCCCTTTCTTTGCGATAACTCTGCACTATTGCGAGCTGCAAATGCCACTTCCAGCTTAGCTGTGCAGAAGAAGAACAACAAGAAGAAGAAATATCTCGAAATATATCCGTCAGGCCCCTTCCCTTGAGATAAATCTGCAAATATCTCGGAAACGAAGCGTGCTATGGCAAAATGTTAAGAGACCTTATTTGTAGAGAATCAAGTTTCCTACTTTTTATGTTGTATGATATTTTTTGATCAGATGCGTAGTTCTCGAGATATATCAAGATATCTAAAAGTTCCGAAGCCGCACGAACATAATAGAGATACAGAAACACCGTGGCCCCTTTCTTTGAGATAACTCTGCACTATTGCGAGCTGCAAATGCCACTTCCAGCTTAGCTGTGCAGAGGAAGAACAACAAGAAGAAGAAATATCTCGAAATATGTCCGTCAGGCCCCTTCCCTCGAGATAAATCTGCAAATATCTCGGAAACGAAGCGAGCTATGGCAAAATGTTAAGAGACCTTTGTTGTAGAGAATTAAGTTTCCTACTTTTTATGTTCTATGATATTTTTTGATCAGATGCGTAGATCTCGAGATATATCAAGATATTTAAAAGTTCCGAAGCCGCACCAACATAATAGAGATACAGAAACACCGTGGCCCCTTTCTTTGAGATAACTCTGCACTATTGCGAGCTGCAAATGCCACTTCCAGCTTAGCTGTGCAGAAGAAGAACAACAAGAAGAAGAAATATCTCGAAATATGTCCGTCAGGCCCCATCCCTTGAGATAAATCTGCAAATATCTCGGAAACGAAGCGACCTATGGCAAAATGTTAAGAGACCTTTTTTATAGGGAGTTATGTTTCCTACTTTTTATGTTCTATGATATTTTTTGATCAGACGCGTAGTTCTCGAGATATATCAAGATATTTGAAAGTTCCGAAGCCGCACCAACATAATAGAGATACAGAAACACCGTGGCCCCTTTCTTTGAGATAACTCTGCACTGTTGCGAGCTGCAAATGCCACTTCCAGCTTAGCTGTGCAGAAGGAGAACAACAAGAAGAAGAAATATCTCGAAATATGTCCGTCAGGCCCCTTCCCTCGAGATAAATCTGCAAATATCTCGGAAACGAAGCGAGCTATGGCAAAATGTTAAGAGACCTTTGTTGTAGAGAATTAAGTTTCCTACTTTTTATGTTCTATGATATTTTTTGATCAGATGCGTAGTTCTCGAGATATATCAAGATATTTAATAGTTCCGAAGCCGCACGAACATAATAGAGATACAGAAACACCGTGGCCCCTTTCTTTGCGATAACTCTGCACTATTGCGAGCTGCAAATGCCACTTCCAGCTTAGTTGCGCAGAAGAAGAACAACAAGAAGAAGAAATATCTCGAAATATGTCCGTCAGGCCCCTTCCCTTGAGATAAATCTGCAAATATCTCGGAAACGAAGCGAGCTATGGCAAAATGTTAAGAGACCTTTCTTGTAGAGAATTAAGTTTCCTACTTTTTATGTTCTATGATATTTTTTGATCAGATGCGTAGTTCTCGAGATATATCAAGATATTTGAAAGTTCCGAAGCCGCACCAACATAATAGAGATACAGAAACACCGTGGCCCCTTTCTTTGCGATAACTCTGCACTATTGCGAGCTGCAAATGCCACTTCCAGCTTAGCTGTGCAGAAGAAGAACAACAAGAAGAAGAAATATCTCGAAATATGTCCGTCAGGCCCCTTCCCTTGAGATAAATCTGCAAATATCTCGGAAACGAAGCGTGCTATGGCAAAATGTTAAGAGACCTTTTTTGTAGAGAATTAAGTTTCCTACTTTTTATGTTGTATGATATTTTTTGATCAGATTCGTAGATCTCGAGATATATCAAGATATTTAAAAGTTCCGAAGCCGCACCAACATAATAGAGATACAGAAACACCGTGGCCCCTTTCTTTGAGATAACTCTGCACTATTCCGAGCTGCAAATGCCACTTCCAGCTTAGCTGTGCAGAAGAAGAACAACAAGAAGAAGAAATATCTCGAAATATGTCCGTCAGGCCCCTTCCCTTGAGATAAATCTGCAAATATATCGGAAACGAAGCGAGCTATGGCAAAATGTTAAGAGACCTTTTTTGTAGAGAATTAAGTTTCCTACTTTTTATGTTCTATGATATTTTTTGATCAGAAGCGTAGTTCTCGAGATATATCAAGATATTTAAAAGTTCCGAAGCCGCACCAACATAATAGAGATACAGAAACACCGTGTCCCCTTTCTTTGCGATAACTCTGCACTATTGCGAGCTGCAAATGCCACTTCCAGCTTAGCTGTGCAGAAGAAGAACAACAAGAAGAAGAAATATCTCGAAATATGTCCGTCAGGCCCCTTCCCTTGAGATAAATCTGCAAATATCTCGGAAACGAAGCGAGCTATGGCAAAATGTTAAGAGACCTTTTTTGTAGAGAATTAAGTTTCCTACTTTTTATGCTCTATGATATTTTTTGATCAGATGCGTAGATCTCGAGATATATCAAGATATTTAAAAGTTCCGAAGCCGCACCAAAATAATAGAGATACAGAAACACCGTGGCCCCTTTCTTTGAGATAACTCTGCACTATTGCGAGCTGCAAATGCCACTTCCAGCTTAGCTGTGCAGAAGAAGAACAACAAGAAGAAGAAATATCTCGAAATATGTGCGTCAGGCCCCTTCCCTTGAGATAAATCTGCAAATATCTCGGAAACGAAGCGAGCTATGGCAAAATGTTAAGAGACCTTATTTGTAGAGAATTAAGTTTCCTACTTTTTATGTTCGATCATATTTTTTGATCAGATGCGTAGTTCTCGAGATATATCAAGATATTTAAAAGTTCCGAAGCCGCACGAACATAATAGAGATACAGAAACACCGTGGCCCCTTTCTTTGAGATAACTCTGCACTATTGCGAGCTGGAAATGCCACTTCCAGTTTAGCTGTGCAGAAGAAGAACAACAAGAACAAGAAATATCTCGAAATATGTCCGTTAGGCCCCTTCCCTTGAGATAAATCTGCAAATGTCTCGGAAACGAAGCGAGCTATGGCAAAATGTTAAGAGACCTTTTTTGTAGGGAATTTAGTTTCCTACTTTTTATGTTCTATGATATTTTTTGATCAGATGCGTAGTTCTCGAGATATATCAAGATATTTAAAAGTTCCGAAGCCGCACCAACATAATAGAGATACAGAAACACCGTGGCCCCTTTCTTTGCGATAACTCTGCACTATTGCGAGCTGCAAATGCCAATTCCAGCTTAGCTGCGCAGAAGAAGAACAACAAGAAGAAGAAATATCTCGAAATATGTCCGTCAGGCCCCTTCCCTTGAGATAAATCTGCAAATATCTCGGAAACAAAGCGAGCTATGGCAAAATGTTAAGAGACCTTTTTTGTAGAGAATTAAGTTTCCTACTTTTTATGTTCTATGATATTTTTTGATCAGATGCGTAGATCTCGAGATATATCAAGATATTTAAAAGTTCCGAAGTCGCACCAACATAATAGAGATACAGAAACACCGTGGCCCCTTTCTTTGAGATAACTCTGCACTATTGCGAGCTGCAAATGCCACTTCCAGCTTAGCTGTGCAGAAGAAGAACAACAAGAAGAAGAAATATCTCGAAATATGTCCGTCAGGCCCCTTCCCTTGAGATAAATCTGCAAATATATCGGAAACGAAGCGAGCTATGGCAAAATGTTAAGAGACCTTATTTGTAGAGAATTAAGTTTCCTACTTTTTATGTTCTATGATATTTTTTGATCAGATGCGTAGTTCTCGAGATATATCAAGATATTTGAAAGTTCCGAAGCCGCACCAACATAATAGAGATACAGAAACACCGTGGCCCCTTTCTTTGCGATAACTCTGCACTATTGCGAGCTGCAAATGCCACTTCCAGCTTAGCTGTGCAGAAGAAGAACAACAAGAGGAAGAAATATCTCGAAACATGTCCGTCAGGCCCCTTCCCTTGAGATAAATCTGCAAATATCTCGGAAACGAAGCGAGCTATGGCAAAATGTTAAGAGACCTTTTTTGTAGAGAATTAAGTTTCCTACTTTTTAGGTTGTATGATATTTTTTGATCAGATTCGTAGATCTCGAGATATATCAAGATATTTAAAAGTTCCGAAGCCGCACCAACATAATAGAGATACAGAAACACCGTGGCCCCTTTCTTTGAGATAACTCTGCACTATTGCGAGCTGCAAATGCCACTTCCAGCTTAGCTGTGCAGAAGAAGAACAACAAGAAGAAGAAATATCTCGAAACATGTCCGTCAGGCCCCTTCCCTTGAGATAAATCTGCAAATATTTCGGAAACGAAGCGAGCTATGGCAAAATGTTAAGAGACCTTATTTGTAGAGAATTAAGTTTCCTACTTTTTATGTTCTATGATATTTTTTGATCAGATGCGTAGTTCTCGAGATATATCAAGATATTTAAAAGTTCCGAATCCGCACCAACATAATAGAGATACAGAAACACCGTGGCCCCTTTCTTTGAGATAACTCTGCACTATTGCGAGCTGGAAATGCCACTTCCAGTTTAGCTGTGCAGAAGAAGAACAACAAGAACAAGAAATATCTCGAAATATGTCCGTTAGGCCCCTTCCCTTGAGATAAATCTGCAAATATCTCGGAAACGAAGCGAGCTATGGCAAAATGTTAAGAGACCTTATTTGTAGAGAATTAAGTTTCCTACTTTTTATGTTCTATGATATTTTTTGATCAGATGCGTAGTTCTCGAGATATATCAAGATATTTAAAAGTTCCGAAGCCGCACCAACATAATAGAGATACAGAAACACCGTGGCCCCTTTCTTTGAGATAACTCTGCACTATTGCGAGCTGCAAATGCCACTTCCAGCTTAGCTGTGCAGAAGAAGAACAACAAGAAGAAGAAATATCTCGAAACATGTCCGTCAGGCCCCTTCCCTTGAGATAAATCTGCAAATATTTCGGAAACGAAGCGAGCTATGGCAAAATGTTAAGAGACCTTATTTGTAGAGAATTAAGTTTCCTACTTTTTATGTTCTATGATATTTTTTGATCAGATGCGTAGTTCTCGAGATATATCAAGATATTTAAAAGTTCCGAATCCGCACCAACATAATAGAGATACAGAAACACCGTGGCCCCTTTCTTTGAGATAACTCTGCACTATTGCGAGCTGGAAATGCCACTTCCAGTTTAGCTGTGAAGAAGAAGAACAACAAGAAGAAGAAATATCTCGAAATATGTCCGTTAGGCCCCTTCCCTTGAGATAAATCTGCAAATATTTGGGAAACGAAGCGAGCTATGGCAAAATGTTAAGAGACCTTTGTTGTAGAGAATTAAGTTTTCTACTTTTTATGTTCTATGATATTTTTTGATCAGATGCGTTGTTCTCGAGATATATCAAGATATTTAAAAGTACCGAAGCCGCACCAACATAATAGAGATACAGAAACACCGTGGCCCCTTTCTTTGAGATAACTCTGCACTATTGCGAGCTGCAAATGTCACTTCCAGCTTAGCTGTGCAGAAGAAGAACAACAAGAAGAAGAAATATCTCGAAATATGTCCGTCCGGCCCCTTCCCTTGAGATAAATCTGCCAATATCTCGGAAACGAAGTGAGCTATGGCAAAATGTTAAGAGACCTTTTTTGTAGAGAATTAAGTTTCCTACTTTTTACGTTCTATGATATTTTTTGATCAGATGCGTAGATCTCGAGATATATCAAGATATTTAAAAGTTCCGAAGCTGCACCAACATAATAGAGGTACAGAAACACCGTGGCCTCTTTCTTTGAGATAACTCTGCACTATTGCGAGCTGCAAATGCCACTTCCAGCTTAGCTGTGCAGAAGAAGAACAACAAGAAGAAGAAATATCTCGAAATATGTCCGTCAGGCCCCTTCCCTTGAGATAAATCTGCAAATATCTCGGAAACGAAGCGAGCTATGGCAAAATGTTAAGAGACCTTTTTTATAGAGAATTATGTTTCCTACTTTTTATGTTCTATGATATTTTTTGATCAGACGCGTAGTTCTCGAGATATATCAAGATATTTAAAAGTTCCGAAGCCGCACCAACATAATAGAGATACAGAAACACCTTGGCCCCTTTCTTTGAGATAACTCTGCACTATTGCGAGCTGCAAATGCCACTTCCAGCTTAGCTGTGCAGAAGAAGAACAACAAGAAGAAGAAGTATCTCGAAATATGTCCGTCAGGCCCCTTCCCTTGAGATAAATCTGCAAATATCTCGGAAACGAAGCGAGCTATGGCAAAATGTTAAGAGACCTTATTTGTAGAGAATCAAGTTTCCTACTTTTTATGTTCTATGATATTTTTTGATCAGATGCGTAGTTCTCGAGATATATCAAGATATTTAAAAGTTCCGAAGCCGCACCAACATAATAGAGATACAGAAACACCGTGTCCCCTTTCTTTGCGATAACTCTGCACTATTGCGAGCTGCAAATGCCACTTCCAGCTTAGCTGTGCAGAAGAAGAACAACAAGAAGAAGAAATATCTCGAAATATGTCCGTTAGGCCCCTTCCCTTGAGATAAATCTGCAAATATCTCGGAAACGAAGCGAGCTATGGCAAAATGTTAAGAGACCTTTGTTGTAGAGAATTAAGTTTTCTACTTTTTATGTTCTATGATATTTTTTGATCAGATGCGTTGTTCTCGAGATATATCAAGATATTTAAAAGTACCGAAGCCGCACCAACATAATAGAGATACAGAAACACCGTGGCCCCTTTCTTTGAGATAACTCTGCACTATTGCGAGCTGCAAATGTCACTTCCAGCTTAGCTGTGCAGAAGAAGAACAACAAGAAGAAGAAATACCACGAAATATGTCCGTTAGGCCCCTTCCCTTGAGATAAATCTGCAAATATCTCGGAAACGAAGCGAGCTATGGCAAAATGTTAAGAGACCTTTTTGGTAGAGAATTAAGTTTCCTACTTTTTATGTTCTATGATATTTTTTGATCAGATGCGTAGATCTCGAGATATATCAAGATATTTAAAAGTTCCGAAGCCGCACCAACATAATAGAGATACAGAAACACCGTGGCCCCTTTCTTTGAGATAACTCTGCACTATTGCGAGCTGCAAATGCCACTTCCAGCTTAGCTGTGCAGAAGAAGAACAACAAGAAGAAGAAATATCTCGAAATATGTCCGTCAGGCCCCTTCCCTTGAGATAAATCTGCAAATATATCGGAAACGAAGCGAGCTATGGCAAAATGTTAAGAGACCTTATTTGTAGAGAATTAAGTTTCCTACTCTTTATGTTCTATGATATTTTTTGATCAGATGCGTAGTTCTCGAGATATATCAAGATATTTAAAAGTTCCGAAGCCGCACCAACATAATAGAGATACAGAAACACCGTGGCCCCTTTCTTTGAGATAACTCTGCACTATTGCGAGCTGCAAATGCCACTTCCAGCTTAGCTGTGCAGAAGAAGAACAACAAGAAGAAGAAATATCTCGAAACATGTCAGTCAGGCCCCTTCCCTTGAGATAAATCTGCAAATATCTCGCAAACGAAGCGAGCTATGGCAAAATGTTAAGAGACCTTATTTGTAGAGAATTAAGTTTCCTACCTTTTATGTTCTATGATATTTTTTGATCAGATGCGTAGTTCTCGAGATATATCAAGATATTTAAAAGTTCCGAATCCGCACCAACATAATAGAGATACAGAAACACCGTGGCCCCTTTCTTTGAGATAACTCTGCACTATTGCGAGCTGGAAATGCCACTTCCAGTTTAGCTGTGAAGAAGAAGAACAACAAGAAGAAGAAACATCTCGAAATATGTCCGTTAGGCCCCTTCCCTTGAGATAAATCTGCAAATATCTCGGAAACGAAGCGAGCTATGGCAAAATGTTAAGAGACCTTCTTTGTAGAGAATTAAGTTTCCTACTTTTTATGTTCTATAATATTTTTTGATCAGATGCGTAGTTCTCGAGATATATCAAGATATTTAAAAGTTCCGAAGCCGCACCAACATAATAGAGATACAGAAACACCGTGGCCCCTTTCTTTGAGATAACTCTGCACTATTGCGACCTGCAAATGCCACTTCCAGCTTAGCTGTGCAGAGGATGAACAACAAGAAGAAGAAATATCTCGAAATATGTCCGTCAGGCCCCTTCCCTCGAGATAAATCTGCAAATATCTCGGAAACGAAGTGAGCTATGGCAAAATGTTAAGAGACCTTTTTTGTAGAGAATTAAGTTTCCTACTTTTTATGTTGTATGATATTTTTTGATCAGATTCGTAGATCTCGAGATATATCAAGATATTTAAAAGTTCCGAAGCCGCACCAACATAATAGAGATACAGAAACACCGTGGCCCCTTTCTTTGAGATAACTCTGCACTATTCCGAGCTGCAAATGCCACTTCCAGCTTAGCTGTGCAGAAGAAGAACAACAAGAAGAAGAAATATCTCGAAATATGTCCGTCAGGCCCCTTCCCTTGAGATAAATCTGCAAATATATCGGAAACGAAGCGAGCTATGGCAAAATGTTAAGAGACCTTATTTGTAGAGAATTAAGTTTCCTGCTCTTTATGTTCTATGATATTTTTTGATCAGATGCGTAGTTCTCGAGATATATCAAGATATTTAAAAGTTCCGAAGCCGCACCAACATAATAGAGATACAGAAACACCGTGGCCCCTTTCTTTGAGATAACTCTGCACTATTGCGAGCTGCAAATGCCACTTCCAGCTTAGCTGTGCAGAAGAAGAACAACAAGAAGAAGAAATATCTCGAAACATGTCCGTCAGGCCCCTTCCCTTGAGATAAATCTGCAAATATCTCGCAAACGAAGCGAGCTATGGCAAAATGTTAAGAGACCTTATTTGTAGAGAATTAAGTTTCCTACTTTTTATGTTCTATGATATTTTTTGATCAGATGCGTAGTTCTCGAGATATATCAAGATATTTAAAAGTTCCGAATCCGCACCAACATAATAGAGATACAGAAACACCGTGGCCCCTTTCTTTGAGATAACTCTGCACTATTGCGAGCTGGAAATGCCACTTCCAGTTTAGCTGTGAAGAAGAAGAACAACAAGAAGAAGAAACATCTCGAAATATGTCCGTTAGGCCCCTTCCCTTGAGATAAATCTGCAAATATCTCGGAAACGAAGCGAGCTATGGCAAAATGTTAAGAGACCTTCTTTGTAGAGAATTAAGTTTCCTACTTTTTATATTCTATAATATTTTTTGATCAGATGCGTAGTTCTCGAGATATATCAAGATATTTAAAAGTTCCGAAGCCGCACCAACATAATAGAGATACAGAAACATCGTGGCCCCTTTCTTTGAGATAACTCTGCACTATTGCGAGCTGCAAATGCCACTTCCAGCTTAGCTGTGCAGAAGAAGAACAACAAGAAGAAGAAATACCACGAAATATGTCCGTTAGGCCCCTTCCCTTGAGATAAATCTGCAAATATCTCGGAAACGAAGCGAGCTATGGCAAAATGTTAAGAGACCTTTTTTGTAGAGAATTAAGTTTCCTACTTTTAACCTTCTATGATATTTTTTGATCAGATGCGTAGTTCTCGAGATATATCAAGATATTTGAAAGTTCCGAAGCCGCACCAACATAATAGAGATACAGAAACACCGTGGCCCCTCTCTTTGAGATAACTCTGCACAATTGCGAGCTGCAAATGCCGCTTCCAGCTTAGCTGTGCAGAAGAAGAACAACAAGAAGAAGAAATATCTCGAAATATGTCCGTCAGGCCCCTTCCCTTGAGATAAATCTGCAAATATCTCGGAAACGAAGCGAGCTATGGCAAAATGTTAAGAGACCTTTCTTGTAGAGAATCATGTTTCCTACTTTTTATATAGTATGATATTTTTTGATCAGATGCGTAGTTCTCGAGATATATCAAGATATTTAAAAGTTCCGAAGCCGCACCAACATAATAGAGATACAGAAACACCGTGGCCCCTTTCTTTGAGATAACTCTGCACTAGTGCGAGCCGCAAATGCCACTTCCAGCTTAGCTGTGCAGAAGAAGAACAACAAGAAGAAGAAATATCTCGAAATATGTCCGTCCAGCCCCTTCCCTTGAGATAAATCTGCCAATATCTCGGAAACGAAGCGAGCTATGGCAAAATGTTAAGAGACCTTTTTTGTAGAGAATTAAGTTTTCTACTTTTTACGTTCTATGATATTTTTTGATCAGATGCGTAGATCTCGAGATATATCAAGATATTTAAAAGTTCCGAAGCTGCACCAACATAATAGAGGTACAGAAACACCGTGGCCTCTTTCTTTGAGATAACTCTGCACTATTGCGAGCTGCAAATGCCACTTCCAGCTTAGCTGTGCAGAAGAGGAACAACAAGAAGAAGAAATATCTCGAAATATGTCCGTCAGGCCCCATCCCTTGAGATAAATCTGCAAATATCTCGGAAACGAAGCGAGCTATGGCAAAATGTTAAGAGACCTTTCTAGTAGAGAATTACGTTTCCTACTTTTTATGTTCTATGATATTTTTTGATCAGATGCATAGTTCTCGAGATATATCAAGATATTTAAAGGTTCCGAAGCCGCACCAACATAATAGAGATACAGAAACACCGTGGCCCCTTTCTTTGCGATAACTCTGCACTATTGCGAGCTGCAAATGCCACTTCCAGCTTAGCTGTGCAGAAGAAGAACAACAAGAAGAAGAAATATCTCGAAATATGTCCGTCAGGCCCCTTCCCTTGAGATAAATCTGCAAATATCTCGAAAACGAAGCGAGCTATGGCAAAATGTTAAGAGACCTTTTTTGTAGAGAATTAAGTTTCCTACTATTTATCTTCTATGACATTGTTTGATCAGATGCGTCGTTCTCGAGATATATCAAGATATTTATAAGTTCCGAAGCCGCACCAACATAATAGAGATACAGAATCACCGTGGCCCCTCTCTTTGAGATAACTCTGCTCAATCGCGAGCTGCAAATGCCGCTTCCAGCTTAGCTGTGCAGAAGAAGAACAACAAGAAGAAGAAATATCTCGAAATATGTCCGTCAGGCCCCTTCCCTTGAGATAAATCTGCAAATATCTCGAAAACGAAGCGAGCTATGGCAAAATGTTAAGAGACCTTATTTGTAGAGAATTAAGATTCCTACTTTTTATATTCTATGATATTTTTTGATCAGATGCGTAGTTCTCGAGATATATCAAGATATTTAAAAGTTCCGAATCCGCACCAACATAATAGAGATACAGAAACACCGTGGCCCCTTTCTTTGAGATAACTCTGCACTATTGCGAGCTGGAAATGCCACTTCCAGTTTAGCTGTGAAGAAGAAGAACAACAAGAAGATGAAACATCTCGAAATATGTCCGTTAGGCCCCTTCCCTTGAGATAAATCTGCAAATATCTCGGAAACGAAGCGAGCTATGGCAAAATGTTAAGAGACCTTCTTTGTAGAGAATTAAGTTTCCTACTTTTTATGTTCTATAATATTTTTTGATCAGATGCGTAGTTCTCGAGATATATCAAGATATTTAAAAGTTCCGAAGCCGCACCAACATAATAGAGATACAGAAACACCGTGGCCCCTTTCTTTGAGATAACTCTGCACTGTTGCGAGCTGCAAATGCCACTTCCAGCTTAGCTGTGCAGATGAAGAACAACAAGAAGAAGAAATATCTCGAAATATGTCCGTCAGGCCCCTTCCCTCGAGATAAATCTGCAAATATCTCGGAAACGAAGCGAGCTATGGCAAAATGTTAAGAGACCTTTGTTGTAGAGAATTAAGTTTCCTACTTTTTATGTTCAATGATATTTTTTGATCAGATGCGTTGTTCTCGAGATATATCAAGATATTTAAAAGTACCGAAGCCGCACCAACATAATAGAGATACAGAAACACCGTGGCCCCTTTCTTTGAGATAACTCTGCACTATTGCGAGCTGCAAATGCCACTTCCAGCTTAGCTGTGCAGAAGAAGAACAACAAGAAGAAGAAATACCACGAAATATGTCCGTTAGGCCCCTTCCCTTGAGATAAATCTGCAAATATCTCGGAAACGAAGCGAGCTATGGCAAAATGTTAAGAGACCTTTTTTGTAGAGAATTAAGTTTCCTACTATTTATCTTCTATGACATTGTTTGATCAGATGCGTCGTTCTCGAGATATATCAAGATATTTACAAGTTCCGAAGCCGCACCAACATAATAGAGATACAGAATCACCGTGGCCCCTCTCTTTGAGATAACTCTGCTCAATCGCGAGCTGCAAATGCCGCTTCCAGCTTAGCTGTGCAGAAGAAGAACAACAAGAAGAAGAAATATCTCGAAATATGTCCGTCGGGCCCCTTCCCTTGAGATAAATCTGCAAATATCTCGGAAACGAAGCGAGATCTGGCAAAATGTTAAGAGACCTTTCTTGTAGAGAATTAAGTTTCCTACTTTTTATGTAGTATGATATTTTTTGAACAGATGCGTAGTTCTCGAGATATATCAAGATATTTAAAAGTTCCGAAGCCGCACTAACATAATAGGGATACAGAAACACCGTGGCCCCTTTCTTTGCGATAACTCTGCACGATTGCGAGCTGCAAATGCCACTTCCAGCTTAGCTGTGCAGAAGAAGAACAACAAGAAGAAGAAATATCGCGAAATATGTCCGTCAGGCCCCTTCCCTTGAGATAAATCTGCAAATATCTCGGAAACGAAGCGAGCTATGGCAAAATGTTAAGAGGCCTTTTTTGTAGAGAATTAAGTTTCCTACTTTTTATGTGCTATGATATTTTTTGATCAGATGCGTAGATCTCGAGATATATCAAGATACTTAAAAGTTCCGAAGCCGCACCAACATAATAGAGATACAGAAACACCGTGGCCTCTTTCTTTGAGATAACTCTGCACTAGTGCGAGCCGCAAATGCCGCTTCCAGCTTAGCTGTGCAGAAGAAGAACAACAAGAGGAAGGAATATCTCGAAATATGTCCGTCAGGCCCCTTCCCTTGAGATATATCTGCCAATATCTCGGAAACGAAGCGAGCTATGGCAAAATGTTAAGAGACCTTTTTTGTAGAGGATTAAGTTTCCTACTTTTTATGTAGTATGATATTTTTTGATCAGATGCGTAGTTCTCGAGATATATCAAGATATTTAAAAGTTCCGAAGCCGCACCAACATAATAGAGATACAGAAACACCGTGGCCCCTTTCTTTGCGATAACTCTGCACTATTGCGAGCTGCAAACGCCACTTCCAGCTTAGCTGTGCAGAAGAAGAACAACAAGAAGAAGAAATATCTCGAAATATGTCCGTCAGGCCCCTTCCCTTGACATAAATCTCCAAATAGCTCGGAAACGAAGCGAGCTATGGCAAAATGTTAAGAGACCTTATTTGTAGCGAATTAAGTTTCCTACTTTTTATGTTCTATGATATTTTTTGATCAGTTGCGTAGTTCTCGAGATATATCAAGATATTTAAAAGTTCCGAAGCCGCACCAACATAATAGAGATACAGAAACACCGTGGCCCCCTTCTTTGAGATAACTCTGCACTATTGCGAGCTGCAAATGCCACTTCCAGCTTAGCTGTGCAGAAGAAGAACAACAAGAAGAAGAAATATCTCGAAATATGTCCGTCAGGCCCCTTCCCTTGAGATATATCTGCAAATATCTCGGAAACGAAGCGAGCTATGGCAAAATGTTAAGAGACCTTTTTTGTAGAGAATTATGTTTCCTACAATTTACGTTCTATGATATTTTTTGATCCGAAGCGTAGTTTTCGAGATATATCGAGATATTTAAAAGTTCCGAAGCCGCACCAACATAATAGAGATACAGAAACACCGTGGCCCCTTTCTTTGAGATAACTCTGCACTATTGCGACCTGCAAATGCCACTTCCAGCTTAGCTGTGCAGAAGAAGAACAACAAGAAGAAGAAATATCTCGAAATATGTCCGTCAGGCCCTTTCCCTTGAGATAAATCAGCAAATATCTCGGAAACGAAGCGAGCTATGGCAAAATGTTAAGAGACCTTTTTTGTAGAGAATTATGTTTCCTACAATTTACTTTCTCTGATATTTTTTGATCAGAAGCGTAGTTTTCGAGATATATCGAGATATTTAAAAGTTCCGAAGCCGCACCAACATAATAGAGATACAGAAACACCGTGGCCCCTTTCTTTGAGATAACTCTGCACTATTGCGACCTGCAAATGCCACTTCCACCTTAGCTGTGCAGAAGAGGAACAACAAGAAGAAGAAATATCTCGGAGTATGTCCGTCAGGCCCCTTCTCATGAGCTAAATCTGCAAATATCTCGGAAACGATGCCAGCCGTGGGAAAATGTTAAGAGACCTTTTTTGTAGAGAATTAAGTTTCCTACTTTATATGTTCTATGATATTTTTTGATCAGATGCGTAGTTCTCGAGATATATCAAGATATTTAAAAGTTCCGAAGCCGCACCAACATAATAGAGATACAGAAACACCGTGGCCCCTTTCTTTGAGATAACTCTGCACTATTGCGAGCTGCAAATGCCACTTCCAGCTTAGCTGTGCAGAAGAAGAACAACAAGAAGAAGAAATATCTCGAAATATATCCGTCAGGCCCCTTCCCTTGAGATAAATCTGCAAATATCTCGGAAACGAAGAGAGCTATGGCAAAATGTTGAGAGACCTTTTCCGTAGAGAATTAAGTTTCCTACTTTTTATGTTCTATGCTATTTTTTGATTAGATGCGTAGTTCTCGAGATATATCAAGATATTTAAAAGTTCCGAAGCCGCACCAACATAATAGAGATACAGAAACACCGTGGCCCCTTTCTTTGAGATAACTCTGCACTATTGCGAGCTGCAAATGCCACTTCCAGCTTAGCTGTGCAGAAGAAGAACAACAAGAAGAAGAAATATCTCGAAATATATCCGTCAGGCCCCTTCCCTTGAGATATATCTGCAAATATCTCGGAAACGAAGCGAGCTATGGCAAAATGTTGAGAGACCTTTTTTGTAGAGAATTATGATTCCTACAATTTATGTTCTATGATATTTTTTGATCCGAAGCGTAGTTTTCGAGATATATCGAGATATTTAAAAGTTCCAAAGCCGCACCAACATAATAGAGATACAGAAACACCGTGGCCCCTTTCTTTGAGATAACTCTGCACTATTGCGACCTGCAAATGCCACTTCCACCTTAGCTGTGCAGAAGAGGAACAACAAGAAGAAGAAATATCTCGGAGTATGTCCGTCAGGCCCCTTCTCATGAGCTAAATCTGCAAATATCTCGGAAACGATGCCAGCCGTGGGAAAATGTTAAGAGACCTTTTTTGTAGAGAATTAAGTTTCCTACTTTATATGTTCTATGATATTTTTTGATCAGATGCGTAGTTCTCGAGATATATCAAGATATTTAAAAGTTCCGAAGCCGCACCAACATAATAGATATACAGAAACACCGTGGCCCCTTTCTTTGAGATAACTCTGCACTATTGCGAGCTGCAAATGCCACTTCCAGCTTAGCTGTGCAGAAGAAGAACAACAAGAAGAAGAAATATCTCGAAATATATCCGTCAGGCCCCTTCCCTTGAGATAAATCTGCAAATATCTCGGAAACGAAGAGAGCTATGGCAAAATGTTGAGAGACCTTTTCTGTAGAGAATTAAGTTTCCTACTTTTTATGTTCTATGCTATTTTTTGATCAGATGCGTAGTTCTCGAGATATATCAAGATATTTAAAAGTTCCGAAGCCGCACCAACATAATAGAGATACAGAAACACCGTGGCCCCTTTCTTTGAGATAACTCTGCACTATTGCGAGCTGCAAATGCCACTTCCAGCTTAGCTGTGCAGAAGAAGAACAACAAGAAGAAGAAATATCTCGAAATATATCCGTCAGGCCCCTTCCCTTGAGATATATCTGCAAATATCTCGGAAACGAAGCGAGCTATGGCAAAATGTTGAGAGACCTTTTTTGTAGAGAATTATGTTTCCTACAATTTATGTTCTATGATATTTTTTGATCCGAAGCGTAGTTTTCGAGATATATCGAGATATTTAAAAGTTCCAAAGCCGCACCAACATAATAGAGATACAGAAACACCGTGGCCCCTTTCTTTGAGATAACTCTGCACTATTGCGAGCTGCAAATGCCACTTCCAGCTTAGCTGTGCAGAAGAAGAACAACAAGAAGAAGAAATATCTCGAAATATGTCCGTCAGGCCCCTTCCCTTGACATAAATCTCCAAATATCTCGGAAACGAAGCGAGCTATGGCAAAATGTTAAGAGACCTTATTTGTAGCGAATTAAGTTTCCTACTTTTTATGTTCTATGATATTTTTTGATCAGGTGCGTAGTTCTCGAGATATATCAAGATATTTAAAAGTTCCGAAGCCGCACCAACATAATAGAGATACAGAAACACCGTGGCCCCTTTCTTTGAGATAACTCTGCACAATTGCGAGCTGCAAATGCCGCTTCCAGCTTAGCTGTGCAGAAGAAGAACAACAAGAAGAAGACATATCTCGAAATATGTCCGTCAGGCCCCTTCCCTTGAGATATATCTGCCAATATCTCGGAAACGAAGCGAGCTATGGCAAAATGTTAAGAGACCTTTTTTGTAGAGGATTAAGTTTCCTACTTTTTACGTTCTATGATATTTTTTGATCAGATGCGTAGATCTCGAGATATATCAAGATATTTAAAAGTTCCGAAGCTGCACCAACATAATAGAGGTACAGAAACACCGTGGCCTCTTTCTTTGAGATAGCTCTGCACTATTGCGAGCTGCAAATGCCACTTCCAGCTTAGCTGTGCAGAAGAAGAACAACAAGAAGAAAAAATATCTCGAAATATGTCCGTCAGGCCCCTTCCCTTGAGATAAATCTGCAAATATCTCGAAAACGAAGCGAGCTATGGCAAAATGTTAAGAGACCTTTTTTGTAGAGAATTAAGTTTCCTACTTTTTATCTTCTATGATATTTTTTGATCAGATGCGTAGTTCTCGAGATATATCAAGATATTTAAAGGTTCCGAAGCCGCACCAACATAATAGAGATACAGAAACACCGTGGCCCCTCTCTTTGAGATAACTCTGCTCAATTGCGAGCTGCAAATGCCGCTTCCAGCTTAGCTGTGCAGAAGAAGAACAACAAGAAGAAGAAATATCTCGAAATATGTCCGTCAGGCCCCTTCCCTTGAGATAAATCTGCAAATATCTCGGAAACGAAGCGAGCTATGGCAAAATGTTAAGAGACCTTTCTTGTAGAGAATTAAGTTTCCTACTTTTTATGTAGTATGATATTTTTTGATCAGATGCGTAGTTCTCGAGATATATCAAGATATTTAAAAGTTCCGAAGCCGCACCAACATAATAGAGATACAGAAACACCGTGGCCCCTTTCTTTGCGATAACTCTGCACTATTGCGAGCTGCAAACGCCACTTCCAGCTTAGCTGTGCAGAAGAAGAACAACAAGAAGAAGAAATATCTCGAAATATGTCCGTCAGGCCCCTTCCCTTGAGATATATCTGCAAATATCTCGGAAACGAAGCGAGCTATGGCAAAATGTTAAGAGACCTTTTTTGTAGAGAATTATGTTTCCTACAATTTACGTTCTATGATATTTTTTGATCCGAAGCGTAGTTTTCGAGATATATCGAGATATTTAAAAGTTCCGAAGCCGCACCAACATAATAGAGATACAGAAACACCGTGGCCCCTTTCTTTGAGATAACTCTGCACTATTGCGACCTGCAAATGCCACTTCCAGCTTAGCTGTGCAGAAGAAGAACAACAAGAAGAAGAAATATCTCGAAATATGTCCGTCAGGCCCTTTCCCTTGAGATAAATCAGCAAATATCTCGGAAACGAAGCGAGCTATGGCAAAATGTTAAGAGACCTTTTTTGTAGAGAATTATGTTTCCTACAATTTACTTTCTCTGATATTTTTTGATCAGAAGCGTAGTTTTCGAGATATATCGAGATATTTAAAAGTTCCGAAGCCGCACCAACATAATAGAGATACAGAAACACCGTGGCCCCTTTCTTTGAGATAACTCTGCACTATTGCGACCTGCAAATGCCACTTCCACCTTAGCTGTGCAGAAGAGGAACAACAAGCAGAAGAAATATCTCGGAGTATGTCCGTCAGGCCCCTTCTCATGAGCTCAATCTGCAAATATCTCGGAAACGATGCCAGCCGTGGGAAAATGTTAAGAGACCTTTTTTGTAGAGAATTAAGTTTCCTACTTTATATGTTCTATGATATTTTTTGATCAGATGCGTAGTTCTCGAGATATATCAAGATATTTAAAAGTTCCGAAGCCGCACCAACATAATAGAGATACAGAAACACCGTGGCCCCTTTCTTTGAGATAACTCTGCACTATTGCGAGCTGCAAATGCCACTTCCAGCTTAGCTGTGCAGAAGAAGAACAACAAGAAGAAGAAATATCTCGAAATATATCCGTCAGGCCCCTTCCCTTGAGATAAATCTGCAAATATCTCGGAAACGAAGAGAGCTATGGCAAAATGTTGAGAGACCTTTTCTGTAGAGAATTAAGTTTCCTACTTTTTATGTTCTATGCTATTTTTTGATCAGATGCGTAGTTCTCGAGATATATCAAGATATTTAAAAGTTCCGAAGCCGCACCAACATAATAGAGATACAGAAACACCGTGGCCCCTTTCTTTGAGATAACTCTGCACTATTGCGAGCTGCAAATGCCACTTCCAGCTTAGCTGTGCAGAAGAAGAACAACAAGAAGAAGAAATATCTCGAAATATATCCGTCAGGCCCCTTCCCTTGAGATATATCTGCAAATATCTCGGAAACGAAGCGAGCTATGGCAAAATGTTGAGAGACCTTTTTTGTAGAGAATTATGTTTCCTACAATTTATGTTCTATGATATTTTTTGATCCGAAGCGTAGTTTTCGAGATATATCGAGATATTTAAAAGTTCCAAAGCCGCACCAACATAATAGAGATACAGAAACACCGTGGCCCCTTTCTTTGAGATAACTCTGCACTATTGCGAGCTGCAAATGCCACTTCCAGCTTAGCTGTGCAGAAGAAGAACAACAAGAAGAAGAAATATCTCGAAATATGTCCGTCAGGCCCCTTCCCTTGAGATATATCTGCAAATATCTCGGAAACGAAGCGAGCTATGGCAAAATGTTAAGAGACCTTTTTTGTAGAGAATTATGTTTCCTACAATTTACGTTCTATGATATTTTTTGATCCGAAGCGTAGTTTTCGAGATATATCGAGATATTTAAAAGTTCCGAAGCCGCACCAACATAATAGAGATACAGAAACACCGTGGCCCCTTTCTTTGAGATAACTCTGCACTATTGCGACCTGCAAATGCCACTTCCACCTTAGCTGTGCAGAAGAGGAACAACAAGAAGAAGAAATATCTCGGAGTATGTCCGTCAGGCCCCTTCTCATGAGCTAAATCTGCAAATATCTCGGAAACGATGCCAGCCGTGGGAAAATGTTAAGAGACCTTTTCTGTAGAGAATTAAGTTTCCTACTTTATATGTTCTATGATATTTTTTGATCAGATGCGTAGTTCTCGAGATATATCAAGATATTTAAAAGTTCCGAAGCCGCACCAACATAATAGAGATACAGAAACACCGTGGCCCCTTTCTTTGAGATAACTCTGCACTATTGCGAGCTGCAAATGCCACTTCCAGCTTAGCTGTGCAGAAGAAGAACAACAAGAAGAAGAAATATCTCGAAATATATCCGTCAGGCCCCTTCCCTTGAGATAAATCTGCAAATATCTCGGAAACGAAGAGAGCTATGGCAAAATGTTGAGAGACCTTTTCTGTAGAGAATTAAGTTTCCTACTTTTTATGTTCTATGCTATTTTTTGATCAGATGCGTAGTTCTCGAGATATATCAAGATATTTAAAAGTTCCGAAGCCGCACATACATAATAGAGATACAGAAACACCGTGGCCCCTTTCTTTGAGATAACTCTGCACTATTGCGAGCTGCAAATGCCACTTCCAGCTTAGCTGTGCAGAAGAAGAACAACAAGAAGAAGAAATATCTCGAAATATATCCGTCAGGCCCCTTCCCTTGAGATATATCTGCAAATATCTCGGAAACGAAGCGAGCTATGGCAAAATGTTGAGAGACCTTTTTTGTAGAGAATTATGTTTCCTACAATTTATGTTCTATGATATTTTTTGATCCGAAGCGTAGTTTTCGCGATATATCGAGATATTTAAAAGTTCCAAAGCCGCACCAACATAATAGAGATACAGAAACACCGTGTCCCCTTTCTTTGCGATAACTCTGCACTATTGCGAGCTGCAAATGCCACTTCCAGCTTAGCTGTGCAGAAGAAGAACAACAAGAAGAAAAAATATCTCGAAATATGTCCGTCAGGCCCCTTCCCTTGAGACAAATCTGCAAATATCTCGAAAACGAAGCGAGCTATGGCAAAATGTTAAGAGACCTTTTTTGTAGAGAATTAAGTTTCCTACTTTTTATCTTCTATGATATTTTTTGATCAGATGCGTAGTTCTCGAGATATATCAAGATATTTAAAGGTTCCGAAGCCGCACCAACATAATAGAGATACAGAAACACCGTGGCCCCTCTCTTTGAGATAACTCTGCTCAATTGCGAGCTGCCAATGCCGCTTCCAGCTTAGCTGTGCAGAAGAAGAACAACAAGAAGAAGAAATATCTCGAAATATGTCCGTCAGGCCCCTTCCCTTGAGATAAATCTGCAAATATCTCGGAAACGAAGCGAGCTATGGCAAAATGTTAAGAGACCTTTCTTGTAGAGAATTAAGTTTCCTACTTTTTATGTAGTATGATATTTTTTGATCAGATGCGTAGTTCTCGAGATATATCAAGATATTTAAAAGTTCCGAAGCCGCACCAACATAATAGAGATACAGAAACACCGTGGCCCCTTTCTTTGCGATAACTCTGCACTATTGCGAGCTGCAAACGCCACTTCCAGCTTAGCTGTGCAGAAGAAGAACAACAAGAAGAAGAAATATCTCGAAATATGTCCGTCAGGCCCCTTCCCTTGAGATAAATCTGCAAATATCTCGGAAACGAAGCAAGCTATGGCAAAATGTTAAGAGACCTTTTTTGTAGAGAATTATGTTTCCTACTTTTTATGTTCTATGATATTTTTTGATCAGACGCATAGTTCTCGAGATATATCAAGATATTTAAAGGTTCCGAAGCCGCACCAACATAATAGAGATACAGAAACACCGTGGCCTCTTTCTTTGAGATAACTCTGCACTATTGCGAGCTGCAAATGCCACTTCCAGCTTAGCTGTGCAGAAGAAGAACAACAAGAAGAAGAAATATCTCGAAATATGTCCGTCAGGCCCCATCCCTTGAGATAAATCTGCAAATATCTCGGAAACGAAGCGAGCTATGGCAAAATGTTAAGAGACCTTTCTTGTAGAGAATTAAGTTTCCTACTTTTTATGTTCTATGATATTTTTTGATCAGATGCGTAGTTCTCGAGATATATCAAGATACTTAAAAGATCCGAAGCCGCACCAACATAATAGAGATACAGAAACACCGTGGCCCCTTTCTTTGAGATAACTCTGCACTATTGCGAGCTGCAAATGCCACTTCCAGCTTAGCTGTGCAGAACAAGAACAACAAGAAGAAGAAATATCTCGAAATATGTCCGTCAGGCCCCTTCCCTTGGATAAATCTGCAAATATCTCGGAAACGAAGCGAGCTATGGCAAAATGTTAAGAGACCTATCTTGTAGAGAATTAAGTTTGCTACTTTTTATGTTCTATGATATTTTTTGATCAGATGCGTAGTTCTCGAGATATATCAAGATATTTAAAAGTTCCGAAGCCACACCAACATAATAGAGATACAGAAACACCGTGGCCCCTTTCTTTGAGATAAATCTGCGCTATTGCGAGCTGGAAATGCCACTTCCAGCTAAGCTGTGCAGAAGAAGAACAACAAGAAGAAGAAATATCACGAAATATGTCCGTTAGGCCCCTTCCCTTGAGATAAATCTGCAAATATCTCGGAAACGAAGCGAGCTATGGCAAAATGTTAAGAGACCTTTCTTGTAGAGAATTAAGTTTGCTACTTTTTATGTTCTATGATATTTTTCGATCAGATGCGTAGTTCTCGAGATATATGAAGATATTTAAAAGTTCCGAAGCCGCACCAACATAATAGAGATACAGAAACACCGTGGCCCCTCTCTTTGAGATAACTCTGCACAACCGCGAGCTGCAAATGCCGCTTCCAGCTTAGCTGTGCAGAAGAAGAACAACAAGAAGAAGAAATATCTCGAAATATGTCCGTCAGGCCCCTTCCCTTGAGATAAATCTGCAAATATCTCGGAAACGAAGCGCGCTATGGCAAAATGTTAAGAGACCTTTCTTGTAGAGAATTAAGTTTCCTACTTTTTATGTTGTATGATATTTTTTGATCAGACGCGTAGTTCTCGAGATATATCAAGATATTTGAAAGTTCCGAAGCCGCACCAACATAATAGAGATACAGAAACACCGTGGCCCCTTTCTTTGAGATAACTCTGCACTATTGCGACCTGCAAATGCCACTTCCAGCTTAGCTGTGCAGAAGAAGAACAACAAGAAGAAGAAATATCTCGAAATATGTCCGTCAGGCCCCTTCCCTTGAGATATATCAGCAAATATCTCGGAAACGAAGCGAGCTATGGCAAAATGTTAAGATACCTTTTTTGTTGAGAATTAAGTTTCCTACTTTTTATGTTCTATGATATTTTTCGATCAGATGCGTAGTTCTCGAGATATATCAGGATATTTAAAAGTTCCGAAGCCGCACCAACATAATAGAGGTACAGAAACACCGTGGCCCCTTTCTTTGAGGTAACTCTGCACTATTGCGAGCTGCAAATGCCACTTCCAGCTTAGCTGTGAAGAAGAAGAACAACAAGAAGAAGAAATATCTCGAAATATGTCCGTTAGGCCCCTTCCCTTGAGATAAATCTGCAAATATCTCGGAAACGAAGCGAGCTATGGCAAAATGTTAAGAGACCTTTTTTGTAGAGAATTAAGTTTCCAACTTTTTATCTTCTATGATATTTTTTGATCAGATGCGTAGTTCTCGAGATATATCAAGATATTTAAAAGTTCCGAAGCCGCACCAACATAATAGAGATACAGAAACACCGTGGCCCCTTTCTTTGAGATAACTCTGCACTATTGCGAGCTGCAAATGCCACTTCCAGTTTAGCTGTGCAGAAGAAGAACAACAAGAAGAACAAATATCTCGAAATATGTCCGTTAGGCCCCTTCCCTTGAGATAAATCTGCAAATATCTCGGAAACGAAGCGAGCTATGGCAAAATGTTAAGATACCTTTTTTGTTGAGAATTAAGTTTCCTACTTTTTATGTTCTATGATATTTTTTGATCAGATGCGTAGTTCTCGAGATATATCAAGATATTTAAAAGTTCCGAAGCCGCACCAACATAATAGAGATACAGAAACACCGTGGCCCCTTTCTTTGAGATAACTCTGCACTATTGCGACCTGCAAATGCCACTTCCAGCTTACCTGTGCAGAAGAAGAACAACAAGAAGAAGAAATATCTCGAAATATGTCCGTCAGGCCCCTTCCCTTGAGATAAATCTGCAAATATCTCGGAAACGATGCCAGCTATGGGAAAATGTTAAGAGACCTTTTTTGTAGAGAATTAAGTTTCCTACTTTTTACGTTCTATGATATTTTTTGATCAGAAGCGTACTTTTCGAGATATATCGAGATATTTAAAAGTTCCGAAGCCGCACCAACATAATAGAGATACAGAAACACCGTGGCCCCTTTCTTTGGGATAACTCTGCACTATTGCGAGCTGGAAATGCCACTTCCAGTTTAGCTGTGCAGAAGAAGAACAACAAGAAGAAGTAATATCTCGAAATATGTCCGTCAGGACCCTTCCCTTGAGATAAATCTGCAAATATATCGGAAACGAAGCGAGCTATGGCAAAACGTTAAGAAACCTTTTTTGTAGAGAATTATGTTTCCTGCAATTTATGTTCTATCATATTTTTTGATCAGAAGCGTAGTTTTCGAGATATATCGAGATATTTAAAAGTTCCGAAGCCGCACCAACATAATAGAGATACAGAAACACCGTGGCCCCTTTCTTTGAGATAACTCTGCACTAGTGCGAGCCGCAAATGCCACTTCCAGCTTAGCTGTGCAGAAGAAGAACAACAAGAAGAAGAAATATCTCGAAATATGTCCGTCAGGCCCCTTCCCTTGAGATAAATCTGCAAATATCTCGGAAACGAAGCGAGCTATGGCAAAATGTTAAGAGACCTTTTTTGTAGAGAATGATGTTTCCTACTTTTTATGTTCTATGATATTTTTTGATCAGACGCGTAGTTCTCGAGATATATCAAGATATTTAAAAGTTCCGAAGCCGCACCAACATAATAGAGATACAGAAACACCGTGGCCCCTTTCTTTGAGATAACTCTGCACTATTGCGAGCTGCAAATGCCACTTCCAGCTTAGCTGTGCAGAAGAAGAACAACAAGAAGAAGAAATATCTCGAAATATGTCCGTCAGGCCCCTTCCCTTGAGATAAATCTGCAAATATCTCGGAAACGAAGCGAGCTATGGCAAAATGTTAAGAGACCTTATTTGTAGAGAATTAAGTTTCCTACTTTTTATGTTCTATGATATTTTTTGATGCGAAGCGTAGTTTTCGAGATATATCGAGATATTTAAAAGTTTCGAAGCCGCACCAACATAATAGAGATACAGAAACACCGTGGCCCCTTTCTTTGAGATAACTCTGCACTAGTGCGAGCCGCAAATGCCACTTCCAGCTTAGCTGTGCAGAAGAAGAACAACAAGAAGAAGAAATATCTCGAAATATGTCCGTCAGGCCCCTTCCCTTGAGATAAATCTGCAAATATCTCGGAAACGAAGCGAGCTATGGCAAAATGTTAATAGACCTTTTTTGTAGAGAATTATGTTTCCTACTTTTTATGTTCTATGATATTTTTTGATCAGACGCGTAGTTCTCGAGATATATCAAGATATTTAAAAGTTCCGAAGCCGCACCAACATAATAGAGATACAGAAACACCGTGGCCCCTTTCTTTGAGATAACTCTGCACTATTGCGAGCTGCAAATGCCACTTCCAGCTTAGCTGTGCAGAAGAAGAACAACAAGAAGAAGAAATATCTCGAAATATGTCCGTCAGGCCCCTTCCCTTGAGATAAATCTGCAAATATCTCGGAAACGAAGCGAGCTATGGCAAAATGTTAAGAGACCTTATTTGTAGAGAATTAAGTTTCCTACTTTTTACGTTCTATGATATTTTTTGATCCGAAGCGTAGTTTTCGAGAATTATCGAGATATTTAAAAGTTCCGAAGCCGCACCAACATAATAGAGATACAGAAACACCGTGGCCCCTTTCTTTGAGATAACTCTGCACTAGTGCGAGCCGCAAATGCCACTTCCAGCTTAGCTGTGCAGAAGAAGAACAACAAGAAGAAGAAATATCTCGAAATATGTCCGTCAGGCCCCTTCCCTTGAGATAAATCTGCAAATATCTCGGAAACGAAGCGAGCTATGGCAAAATGTTAATAGACCTTTTTTGTAGAGAATTATGTTTCCTACTTTTTATGTTCTATGATATTTTTTGATCAGACGCGTAGTTCTCGAGATATATCAAGATATTTAAAAGTTCCGAAGCCGCACCAACATAATAGAGATACAGAAACACCGTGGCCCCTTTCCTTGAGATAACTCTGCACTAGTGCGAGCCGCAAATGCCACTTCCAGCTTAGCGGTGCAGAAGAAGAACAACAAGAAGAAGAAATATCTCGAAATATGTCCGTCAGGCCCCTTCCCTTGAGATAAATCTGCAAATATCTCGGAAACGAAGCGAGCTATGGCAAAATGTTAAGAGACCTTATTTGTAGAGAATTAAGTTTCCTACTTTTTATCTTCTATGATAGTTTTTGATCCGAAGCGTAGTTTTCGAGATATATCGAGATATTTAAAAGTTCCGAAGCCGCACCAACATAATAGAGATACAGAAACACCGTGGCCCCTTTCTTTGAGATAACTCTGCACTAGTGCGAGCCGCAAATGCCACTTCCAGCTTAGCTGTGCAGAAGAAGAACAACAAGAAGAAGAAATATCTCGAAATATGTCCGTCAGGCCCCTTCCCTTGAGATAAATCTGCAAATATCTCGGAAACGAAGCGAGCTATGGCAAAATGTTAATAGACCTTTTTTGTAGAGAATTATGTTTCCTACTTTTTATGGTCTATGATATTTTTTGATCAGACGCGTAGTTCTCGAGATATATCAAGATATTTAAAAGTTCCGAAGCCGCACCAACATAATAGAGATACAGAAACACCGTGGCCCCTTTCTTTGAGATAACTCTGCACTAATGCGAGCCGCAAATGCCACTTCCAGCTTAGCTGTGCGGAAGAAGAACAACAAGAAGAAGAAATATCTCGAAATATGTCCGTCAGGCCCCTTCCCTTGAGATAAATCTGCAAATATCTCGGAAACGAAGCGAGCTATGGCAAAATGTTAAGATACCTTTTTTGTTGAGAATTAAGTTTCCTACTTTTTATGTTCTATGATATTTTTTGATCAGATGCGTAGATCTCGAGATATATCAAGATATTTAAAAGTTCCGAAGGCGCACCAACATAATAGAGGTACAGAAACACCGTGGCCCCTTTCTTTGAGATAACTCTGCACTATTGCGAGCTGCAAATGCCACTTCCAGCTTAGCTGTGAAGAAGAAGAACAACAAGAAGAAGAAATATCTCGAAATATGTCCGCTAGGCCCCTTCCCTTGAGATAAATCTGCAAACATCTCGGAAACGAAGCGAGCTATGGCAAAATGTTAAGAGACCTTTTTTGTAGAGAATTAAGTTTCCTACTTTTTATGTTCTATGACATTTTTTGATCAGATGCGTAGTTCTCGAGATATATCAAGATATTTAAAAGTTCCGAAACCGCACCAACATAATAGAGATACAGAAACACCGTGGCCCCTGTCTTTGAGATAACTCTGCACTAGTGCGAGCCGCAAATGCCACTTCCAGCTTAGCTGTGCAGAAGAAGAACAACAAGAAGAAGAAATATCTCGAAATATGTCCGTCAGGCCCCTTCCCTTGAGATAAATCTGCAAATATCTCGGAAACGAAGCGAGCTATGGCAAAATGTTAAGAGACCTTTTTTGTAGAGAATGATGTTTCCTACTTTTTATGTTATACGATATTTTTTGATCAGACGCGTAGTTCTCGAGATATATCAAGATATTTAAAAGTTCCGAAGCCGCACCAACATAATAGAGATACAGAAACACCGTGGCCCCTTTCTTTGAGATAACTCTGCACTATTGCGAGCTGCAAATGCCACTTCCAGCTTAGCTGTGCAGAAGAAGAACAACAAGAAGAAGAAATATCTCGAAATATGTCCGTCAGGCCCCTTCCCTTGAGATAAATCTGCAAATATCTCGGAAACGAAGCGAGCTATGGCAAAATGTTAAGAGACCTTATTTGTAGAGAATTAAGTTTCCTACTTTTTATGTTCTATGATATTTTTTGATCCGAAGCGTAGTTTTCGAGATATATCGAGATATTTAAAAGTTCCGAAGCCGCACCAACATAATAGAGATACAGAAACACCGTGGCCCCTTTCTTTGAGATAACTCTGCACTAGTGCGAGCCGCAAATGCCACTTCCAGCTTAGCTGTGCAGAAGAAGAACAACAAGAAGAAGAAATATCTCGAAATATGTCCGTCAGGCCCCTTCCCTTGAGATAAATCTGCAAATATCTCGGAAACGAAGCGAGCTATGGCAAAATGTTAATAGACCTTTTTTGTAGAGAATTATGTTTCCTACTTTTTATGTTCTATGATATTTTTTGATCAGACGCGTAGTTCTCGAGATATATCAAGATATTTAAAAGTTCCGAAGCCGCACCAACATAATAGAGATACAGAAACACCGTGGCCCCTTTCTTTGAGATAACTCTGCACTATTGCGAGCTACAAATGCCACTTCCAGCTTAGCTGTGCAGAAGAAGAACAACAAGAAGAAGAAATATCTCGAAATATGTCCGTCAGGCCCCTTCCCTTGAGATAAATCTGCAAATATCTCGGAAACAAAGCGAGCTATGGCAAAATGTTAAGAGACCTTATTTGTAGAGAATTAAGTTTCCTACTTTTTATGTTCTATGATATTTTTTGATCCGAAGCGTAGTTTTCGAGAATTATCGAGATATTTAAAAGTTCCGAAGCCGCACCAACATAATAGAGATACAGAAACACCGTGGCCCCTTTCTTTGAGATAACTCTGCACTATTGCGAGCTGCAAATGCCACTTCCAGTTTAGCTGTGCAGAGGAAGAACAACAAGAAGAAGAAATATCTCGAAATATGTCCGTCAGGCCCGATCCTTTGAGCTGAATCTGCAAATATCTCGGAAACGAAGCGAGCTATGGCAAAATGTTAAGAGACGTTTTTTGTAGAGAATTATGTTTCCTACAATTTATGTTCTATGATATTTTTTGATCAGAAGCGTAGTTTTCGAGATATATCGAGATATATAAAAGTTCCGAAGCCGCACCAACATAATAGAGATACAGAAACACCGTGGCCCCTTTCTTTGAGATAACTCTGCACTAATGCGAGCCGCAAATGCCACTTCCAGCTTAGCTGTGCGGAAGAAGAACAACAAGAAGAAGAAATATCTCGAAATATGTCCGTCAGGCCCCTTCCCTTGAGATAAATCTGCAAATATCTCGGAAACGAAGCGAGCTATGGCAAAATGTTAAGAGACCTTATTTGTAGAGAATTAAGTTTCCTACTTTTTACGTTCTATGATATTTTTTGATCCGAAGCGTAGTTTTCGAGAATTATCGAGATATTTAAAAGTTCCGAAGCCGCACCAACATAATAGAGATACAGAAACACCGTGGCCCCTTTCTTTGAGATAACTCTGCACTAGTGCGAGCCGCAAATGCCACTTCCAGCTTAGCTGTGCAGAAGAAGAACAACAAGAAGAAGAAATATCTCGAAATATGTCCGTCAGGCCCCTTCCCTTGAGATAAATCTGCAAATATCTCGGAAACGAAGCGAGCTATGGCAAAATGTTAATAGACCTTTTTTGTAGAGAATTATGTTTCCTACTTTTTATGTTCTATGATATTTTTTGATCAGACGCGTAGTTCTCGAGATATATCAAGATATTTAAAAGTTCCGAAGCCGCACCAACATAATAGAGATACAGAAACACCGTGGCCCCTTTCCTTGAGATAACTCTGCACTAGTGCGAGCCGCAAATGCCACTTCCAGCTTAGCGGTGCAGAAGAAGAACAACAAGAAGAAGAAATATCTCGAAATATGTCCGTCAGGCCCCTTCCCTTGAGATAAATCTGCAAATATCTCGGAAACGAAGCGAGCTATGGCAAAATGTTAAGAGACCTTATTTGTAGAGAATTAAGTTTCCTACTTTTTATCTTCTATGATAGTTTTTGATCCGAAGCGTAGTTTTCGAGATATATCGAGATATTTAAAAGTTCCGAAGCCGCACCAACATAATAGAGATACAGAAACACCGTGGCCCCTTTCTTTGAGATAACTCTGCACTAGTGCGAGCCGCAAATGCCACTTCCAGCTTAGCTGTGCAGAAGAAGAACAACAAGAAGAAGAAATATCTCGAAATATGTCCGTCAGGCCCCTTCCCTTGAGATAAATCTGCAAATATCTCGGAAACGAAGCGAGCTATGGCAAAATGTTAATAGACCTTTTTTGTAGAGAATTATGTTTCCTACTTTTTATGGTCTATGATATTTTTTGATCAGACGCGTAGTTCTCGAGATATATCAAGATATTTAAAAGTTCCGAAGCCGCACCAACATAATAGAGATACAGAAACACCGTGGCCCCTTTCTTTGAGATAACTCTGCACTAATGCGAGCCGCAAATGCCACTTCCAGCTTAGCTGTGCGGAAGAAGAACAACAAGAAGAAGAAATATCTCGAAATATGTCCGTCAGGCCCCTTCCCTTGAGATAAATCTGCAAATATCTCGGAAACGAAGCGAGCTATGGCAAAATGTTAAGATACCTTTTTTGTTGAGAATTAAGTTTCCTACTTTTTATGTTCTATGATATTTTTTGATCAGATGCGTAGATCTCGAGATATATCAAGATATTTAAAAGTTCCGAAGGCGCACCAACATAATAGAGGTACAGAAACACCGTGGCCCCTTTCTTTGAGATAACTCTGCACTATTGCGAGCTGCAAATGCCACTTCCAGCTTAGCTGTGAAGAAGAAGAACAACAAGAAGAAGAAATATCTCGAAATATGTCCGCTAGGCCCCTTCCCTTGAGATAAATCTGCAAACATCTCGGAAACGAAGCGAGCTATGGCAAAATGTTAAGAGACCTTTTTTGTAGAGAATTAAGTTTCCTACTTTTTATGTTCTATGACATTTTTTGATCAGATGCGTAGTTCTCGAGATATATCAAGATATTTAAAAGTTCCGAAACCGCACCAACATAATAGAGATACAGAAACACCGTGGCCCCTGTCTTTGAGATAACTCTGCACTAGTGCGAGCCGCAAATGCCACTTCCAGCTTAGCTGTGCAGAAGAAGAACAACAAGAAGAAGAAATATCTCGAAATATGTCCGTCAGGCCCCTTCCCTTGAGATAAATCTGCAAATATCTCGGAAACGAAGCGAGCTATGGCAAAATGTTAAGAGACCTTTTTTGTAGAGAATGATGTTTCCTACTTTTTATGTTATACGATATTTTTTGATCAGACGCGTAGTTCTCGAGATATATCAAGATATTTAAAAGTTCCGAAGCCGCACCAACATAATAGAGATACAGAAACACCGTGGCCCCTTTCTTTGAGATAACTCTGCACTATTGCGAGCTGCAAATGCCACTTCCAGCTTAGCTGTGCAGAAGAAGAACAACAAGAAGAAGAAATATCTCGAAATATGTCCGTCAGGCCCCTTCCCTTGAGATAAATCTGCAAATATCTCGGAAACGAAGCGAGCTATGGCAAAATGTTAAGAGACCTTATTTGTAGAGAATTAAGTTTCCTACTTTTTATGTTCTATGATATTTTTTGATCCGAAGCGTAGTTTTCGAGATATATCGAGATATTTAAAAGTTCCGAAGCCGCACCAACATAATAGAGATACAGAAACACCGTGGCCCCTTTCTTTGAGATAACTCTGCACTAGTGCGAGCCGCAAATGCCACTTCCAGCTTAGCTGTGCAGAAGAAGAACAACAAGAAGAAGAAATATCTCGAAATATGTCCGTCAGGCCCCTTCCCTTGAGATAAATCTGCAAATATCTCGGAAACGAAGCGAGCTATGGCAAAATGTTAATAGACCTTTTTTGTAGAGAATTATGTTTCCTACTTTTTATGTTCTATGATATTTTTTGATCAGACGCGTAGTTCTCGAGATATATCAAGATATTTAAAAGTTCCGAAGCCGCACCAACATAATAGAGATACAGAAACACCGTGGCCCCTTTCTTTGAGATAACTCTGCACTATTGCGAGCTACAAATGCCACTTCCAGCTTAGCTGTGCAGAAGAAGAACAACAAGAAGAAGAAATATCTCGAAATATGTCCGTCAGGCCCCTTCCCTTGAGATAAATCTGCAAATATCTCGGAAACAAAGCGAGCTATGGCAAAATGTTAAGAGACCTTATTTGTAGAGAATTAAGTTTCCTACTTTTTATGTTCTATGATATTTTTTGATCCGAAGCGTAGTTTTCGAGAATTATCGAGATATTTAAAAGTTCCGAAGCCGCACCAACATAATAGAGATACAGAAACACCGTGGCCCCTTTCTTTGAGATAACTCTGCACTATTGCGAGCTGCAAATGCCACTTCCAGTTTAGCTGTGCAGAGGAAGAACAACAAGAAGAAGAAATATCTCGAAATATGTCCGTCAGGCCCGATCCTTTGAGCTGAATCTGCAAATATCTCGGAAACGAAGCGAGCTATGGCAAAATGTTAAGAGACGTTTTTTGTAGAGAATTATGTTTCCTACAATTTATGTTCTATGATATTTTTTGATCAGAAGCGTAGTTTTCGAGATATATCGAGATATATAAAAGTTCCGAAGCCGCACCAACATAATAGAGATACAGAAACACCGTGGCCCCTTTCTTTGAGATAACTCTGCACTAATGCGAGCCGCAAATGCCACTTCCAGCTTAGCTGTGCGGAAGAAGAACAACAAGAAGAAGAAATATCTCGAAATATGTCCGTCAGGCCCCTTCCCTTGAGATAAATCTGCAAATATCTCGGAAACGAAGCGAGCTATGGCAAAATGTTAAGATACCTTTTTTGTTGAGAATTAAGTTTCCTACTTTTTATGTTCTATGATATTTTTTGATCAGATGCGTAGATCTCGAGATATATCAAGATATTTAAAAGTTCCGAAGGCGCACCAACATAATAGAGGTACAGAAACACCGTGGCCCCTTTCTTTGAGATAACTCTGCACTATTGCGAGCTGCAAATGCCACTTCCAGCTTAGCTGTGAAGAAGAAGAACAACAAGAAGAAGAAATATCTCGAAATATGTCCGCTAGGCCCCTTCCCTTGAGATAAATCTGCAAACATCTCGGAAACGAAGCGAGCTATGGCAAAATGTTAAGAGACCTTTTTTGTAGAGAATTAAGTTTCCTACTTTTTATGTTCTATGACATTTTTTGATCAGATGCGTAGTTCTCGAGATATATCAAGATATTTAAAAGTTCCGAAACCGCACCAACATAATAGAGATACAGAAACACCGTGGCCCCTGTCTTTGAGATAACTCTGCACTAGTGCGAGCCGCAAATGCCACTTCCAGCTTAGCTGTGCAGAAGAAGAACAACAAGAAGAAGAAATATCTCGAAATATGTCCGTCAGGCCCCTTCCCTTGAGATAAATCTGCAAATATCTCGGAAACGAAGCGAGCTATGGCAAAATGTTAAGAGACCTTTTTTGTAGAGAATGATGTTTCCTACTTTTTATGTTATACGATATTTTTTGATCAGACGCGTAGTTCTCGAGATATATCAAGATATTTAAAAGTTCCGAAGCCGCACCAACATAATAGAGATACAGAAACACCGTGGCCCCTTTCTTTGAGATAACTCTGCACTATTGCGAGCTGCAAATGCCACTTCCAGCTTAGCTGTGCAGAAGAAGAACAACAAGAAGAAGAAATATCTCGAAATATGTCCGTCAGGCCCCTTCCCTTGAGATAAATCTGCAAATATCTCGGAAACGAAGCGAGCTATGGCAAAATGTTAAGAGACCTTATTTGTAGAGAATTAAGTTTCCTACTTTTTATGTTCTATGATATTTTTTGATCCGAAGCGTAGTTTTCGAGATATATCGAGATATTTAAAAGTTCCGAAGCCGCACCAACATAATAGAGATACAGAAACACCGTGGCCCCTTTCTTTGAGATAACTCTGCACTATTGCGAGCTGCAAATGCCACTTCCAGCTTAGCTGTGCAGAAGAAGAACAACAAGAAGAAGAAATATCTCGAAATATGTCCGTCACCCCATTCCCTTGAGATAAATCTGCAAATATCTCGGAAACGAAGCGAGCTATGGCAAAATGTTAAGAGACCTTATTTGTTGAGAATTAAGTTTCCTACTTTTTATGTTCTATGATATTTTTTGATCAGATGCGTAGTTCTCGAGATATATCAAGATATTTAAAAGTTCCGAAGCCGCACCAACATAATAGAGATACAGAAACACCGTGGCCCCTTTCTTTGAGATAACTCTGCACTATTGCGAGCTGGAAATGCCTCTTCCAGTTTAGCTGTGCAGAAGAAGAACAACAAGAAGAAGAAATATCTCGAAATATGTCCGTTAGGCCCCTTCCCTTGAGATAAATCTGCAAATATCTCCGAAACGAAGCGAGCTATGGCAAAATGTTAAGAGACCTTTTTTATAGAGAATTAAGTTTCCTACTTTTTATGTTCTATGATATTTTTTGATCAGATGCGTAGATCTCGAGATATATCAAGATATTTAAAAGTTCCGAAACCGCACCAACATAATAGAGATACAGAAACACCGTGGCCCCTTTCTTTGAGGTAACTCTGCACTATTGCGAGCTGCAAATGCCACTTCCAGCTTAGCTGCGCAGAAGAAGAACAACAAGAAGAAGAAATATCTCAAAATATGTCCGTCAGGCCCCTTCCCTTGAGATAAATCTGCAAATATCTCGGAAACGAAGCGAGCTATGGCAAAATGTTAAGAGACCTTTTTTGTAGAGAATTAAGTTTCCTACATTTTATGTTGTATGATATTGTTTGATCAGATGCGTAGTTCTCGAGATATATCAAGATATTTAAAAGTTCCGAAGCCGCACCAACATAATAGAGATACAGAAACACCGTGGCCCCTTTCTTTGAGATAACTCTGCACTATTGCGAGCTGCAAATGCCACTTCCAGCTTAGCTGTGCAGAAGAAGAGCATCAAGAAGAAGAAATATCTCGAAATATGTCCGTCAGGCCCCTTCCCTTGAGATAAATCTGCAAATATCTCGGAAACGAAGCGAGCTATGGCAAAATGTTAAGAGACGTTTTTTGTAGAGAATTATGTTTCCTACAATTTACGTTCTCTGATATTTTTTGATCAGAAGCGTAGTTTTCGAGATATATCGAGATATTTAAAAGTTCCGAAGTCGCACCAACATAATAGACATACAGAAACACCGTGGCCTCTTTCTTTGAGATAACTCTGCACTATTGCGACCTGCAAATGCCACTTCCAGCTTAGCTGTGCAGAAGAAGAACAACAAGAAGAAGAAATATCTCGAAATATGTCCGTCAGGCTCCTTCCCTTGAGATAAATCAGCAAATATCTCGGAAACGAAGCGAGCTATGGCAAAATGTTAAGAGACCTTTTTTGTAGAGAATTATGTTTCCTACAATTTACGTTCTCTGATATTTTTTGATCAGAAGCGTAGTTTTCGAGATATATCGAGATATTTAAAAGTTCCGAAGCCGCACCAACATAATAGAGATACAGAAACACCGTGGCCTCTTCCTTTGAGATAATTCTGCACTATTGCGAGCTGCAAATGCCACTTCCAGCTTAGCTGTGCAGAAGAGGAACAACAAGAAGAAGAAATATCTCGGAATATGTCCGTCAGGCCCCTTCCCTTGAGCTAAATCTGCAAATATCTCGGAAACGATGCTAGCTATGGGAAAATGTTAAGAGACCTTTTTTGTAGAGAATTAAGTTTCCTACTTTTTATGTTCTATGATATTGTTTGATCAGATGCGTAGTTCTCGAGATATATCAAGATATTTAAAAGTTCCGAAGCCGCACCAACATAATAGAGATACAGAAGCACCGTGGCCCCTTTCTTTGAGATAACTCTGCACTATTGCGCGCTGCAAATGCCACTTCCAGCTTAGCTGTGCAGAAGAAGAACAACAAGAAGAAGAAATATCTCGAAATATGTCCGTCAGGCCCCTTCCCTTGAGATATATCTGCAAATATCTCGGAAACGAAGCGAGCTATGGCAAAATGTTAAGAGAGCTTTTTTGTAGGGAATTATGTTTCCTACAATTCACGTTCTCTGATAATTTTTGATTAGAAGCGTAGTTTTCGAGATATATCGAGATATTTAAAAGTTCCGAAGCCGCACCAACATAATAGGGATACAGAAACACCGTGGCCCCTTTCTTTGAGATAACTCTGCACTATTGCGGCCTGCAAATGCCACTTCCAGCTTAGCTGTGCAGAAGAAGAACAACAAGAAGAAGAAATATCTCGAAATATGTCCGTCAGGCCCCTTCCCTTGAGCTAAATCTGCAAATATCTCGGAAACGATGCCAGCTATGGGAAAATCTTAAGAGACCTTTTTTGTAGAGAATTAAGTTTCCTACTTTTTATGTTCTATGATATTTTTTGATCAGATGCGTAGTTCTCGAGATATATCAAGATATTTAAAAGTTCCGAAGCCGCACCAACATAATAGAGATACAGAAACACCGTGGCCCCTTTCTTTGAGATAAGTCTGCACTATTGCGAGCTGGAAATGCCACTTCCAGTTTAGCTGTGCAGAAGAAGAACAACAAGAAGAAGAAATATCTCGAAATATATCCGTCAGGCCCCTTCCCTTGAGATAAATCTGCAAATATCTCGGAAACGAAGCGAGCTATGGCAAAATGTTAAGAGACCTTTTTTGTAGAGAATTAAGTTTCCTACTTTTTTTGTTCTACGATATTGTTTGATCAGATGCGTAGTTCTCGAGATATATCAAGATATTTAAAAGTTCCGAAGCCGCACCAACATAATAGAGATACAGAAACACCGTGGCCCCTTTCTTTGAGATAACTCTGCACTATTGCGAGCTGTAAATGCCACGTCCAGCTTAGCTGTGCAGAAGAAGAACAACAAGAAGAAGAAATATCTCGAAATATGTCCGTCAGGCCCCTTCCCTTGAGATAAATCTGCAAATATCTCGGAAATGAAGCGAGCTATGGCAAAATGCTAAGAGACCTTTTTTGTAGAGAATTAAGTTTCCTACTTTTTATGTTCTATGATATTGTTTGATCAGATGCGTAGTTCTCGAGATATATCAAGATATTTTAAAGTTCCGACGCCGCACCAACATAATAGAGATACAGAAACACCGTGGCCCCTTTCTTTGAGATAACTCTGCACTATTGCGAGCTGCAAATGCCACTTCCAGCTTAGCTGTGCAGAAGAAGAACAACAAGAAGAAGAAATATCTCGAAATATGTCCGTCAGGCCCCTTCCCTTGAGATAAATCTGCAAATATCTCGGAAACGAAGCGAGCTATGGCAAAATGTTAAGAGACCACTTTTGTAGAGAATTAAGTTTCCTACTTTTTATGTTCTATGATATTTTTCGATCAGATGCGCAGTTCTCGAGATATATCAAGATATTTAAAAGTTCCGAAGCCGCACCAACATAATAGAGATACAGAAACACCGTGGCCGCTTTCTTTGAGATAACTCTGCACTATTGCGCGCTGCAAATGCCACTTCCAGCTTAGCTGTGCAGAAGAAGAACAACAAGAAGAAGAAATACCTCGAAATATGTCCGTCAGGCCCCTTCCCTTGAGATAAATCTGCAAATATCTCGGAAATGAAGCGAGCTATGGCAAAATGCTAAGAGACCTTTTTTGTAGAGAATTAAGTTTCCTACTTTTTATGTTCTATGATATTTTTTGATCAGATGCGTAGTTCTCGAGATATATCAAGATATTTAAAAGTTCCGAAGCCGCACCAACATAATAGAGATACAGAAACACCGTGGCCCCTTTCTTTGAGATAACTCTGCACTATTGCGAGCTGCAAATGCCACTTCCAGCTTAGCTGTGCAGAAGAAGAACAACAAGAAGAAGAAATATCTCGAAATATGTCCGTCAGGCCCCTTCCCTTGAGATAAATCTGCAAATATCTCGGAAACGAAGCGAGCTATGGCAAAATGTTAAGAGACCTTTTTTGTAGAGAAATAAGTTTCCTACTTTTTATGTTCTATGATATTGTTTGATCAGATGCGTAGTTCTCGAGATATATCAAGATATTTAAAAGTTCCGAAGCCGCACCAACATAATAGAGATACAGAAACACCGTGGCCCCTTTCTTTGAGATAACTCTGCACTATTGCGAGCTGTAAATGCCACGTCCAGCTTAGCTGTGCAGAAGAAGAACAACAAGAAGAAGAAATATCTCGAAATATGTCCGTCAGGCCCCTTCCCTTGAGCTAAATCTGCAAATATCTCGGAAACGATGCCAGCTATGGGAAAAT